>NW_027527393.1:935062-1240641 GCF_008692635.1 Crocuta crocuta | reverse complement strand
ATGCATATTACTTACAATATTGCTTTGAGATTATATATAATACTCACATATACATTTTATATATAGTATATAATAAAGTAATGAATGTAGGATAATTCTGTTGGCATAAATAAAATTTAATCATCTGTGTTAACCAATTGCTAATATACATGTCAAATTTCTAATTAACAGGAAAAGGTTATACTAGATCTGACTACCCATTTCATATACACACATATAAACAAATACGCAATGATATGCATAAGCATCTCCTTACTTTTATTGGGAAAAACTAAACCTCTCATTTTAATACAAGAGTAACAGATTTCAATATATATAGATCACTGTATAAAAACAAGATATTTAGGGCTCTTGGGACAACCAATAAAAGGCAATTTTTTCTTCTTTTCAGTTTGTTTACTGTGTAATAATGCATGGTGTAAAACATGCTGTTGCTGAGATATAATGTAATTATAAGACACAGACATTTTTAAACATGTTCTTTCCATTTTCTTCTATATAATTTTAAACAGATTATGTATTGAATCATCCTTTCATCCAGGGCACTCCCATTGTTTTTTTGTAATGACTACATATTTAAAATTTAATGATATTTTATCTTTATGCCCTTTATATCTGTGTATTTTCTACAGAGTATTTATTGCTATTTCCATTTAACATACCAGGTCTGACTTGCAGAACCTTAAAATAAGTTCGCCTGCTGGTCCAACAGGTGTCGAGGAGTTAGAATATGTATTGAAAGTCCCTAATTTAGCATAAAGGTTCAAAAACTTTTCTTGAAGACGTTATTCTTCTTGAATAAATGATCCTGAAATAAATATTATTTCAGAATCATGTAAGCAGTATTTTCAAGGGTTCATTCTTGTGTGTGTGTATGCGTGTGTGTGCATGTGTGTGCATGTGCGTGTGTGTGTGTACAGAGAATGAAATGGATGAGGATACTGTGTAAGGATGGGCAAGAGGATGGTTTGCCTGATACCTAGGTTGGTGTCAAGCTAAGTTTATGAAGTATTATTTCAATCCTTAACTACAGAAGCTCAACACCGACACTTAATCAGTTATTAAGATACAACTATAGGAAGTTGTAGAAAGGAGAAAGCATTATTATCAGATGTTAAAAATGTATCATTATCTATTATTGAATAAAAAAAATACACTATATCATTCCACAAACAGTAAGTAGCAATGGACATTCTGGTTCAAACAATCATCTCTCCAATACAATCTCAGCCATGAAAATAAAACAGTTTTCACAAGGCACCTAATATTATGAATATTCTGGCAAGTAAATATAGGCCAAGTGCTGACATTATAAGAATTCTATTAGGGCTTTGTACTTGCATATGCCTACACACATAAAATGTTCAGGAAGGGGAAGAAACCAGAACAGAAACTGCATTATGCTAAAAAATACCAATAAGAATATGCTGGCAATTGTGCTTTGATTGTTCACATTTATTCTAAAGTATTTTTCTAGCCCATGAGCACGTGAGCTTTAAACAAGTTTGATTACAGCCACAAAAGTATTTAATGAATCAAGAATAATAGTAGTATATGACAAGGAAGGCTTTATGTAGTTTTAAGACTTATTTTGTTGTTGTTGTAGAAAATGGGACACAGGAGGGAACTCAGTTCATTTATAGCACTGTGGTTTTTTTTCCTTCTGTTTTGTCTTCTTTACTAGAATGTCACTTCAATATTTACGGTTGCCAATATGCATTTCCTACCACCAAGAACAACAGCTACTATGGCAGGCTACAGAACTGTACAAGGGGAAAGACAGACATACACATCTTCTTTGCATCAGCCACAGCATGCCCCTAATAGCACCAGTCAAGCCAACTACTCACAACTATTACTTTTTCTTTCTTTTTAAATACGAACTAGAGTCAAAGGCACATTTCTCTCTGTGTTGACTCCAAAAGACCTTGACATTATTGCTGAGGCTGATAATCCCTTTGCAAAAAATAAACAGACTACAGTAAATATCCCTTCCCACCACTATCAGAGAGGTCCATCACTCAGGCTCTCATTCATCTAGAAAGAGAACCTAAGGAATGTTCCCACAGTAAGAGATCTAGTGCCTGCTGTGGGGCTCTTCCTATATAAGAACTTTCACCTTACAAGGCTGGAGCCCTAGCTCCCACCTAATAAAAACACATGGCAAATTCCTGAGGCCCAAGCATAAAGGCAGGGGAGAGCACATGAAGGAGTCATGGTGTAGAAGAAAGGATCTGTTCAAAAGGCCACCTTAAGAGGACCTCAGAGTTGAAATCATGTAAAGACCTCATTTCAAGAACTGTTAAAGAGGTATCAACCTGAGTCAGGGCCTCATCTGTGCTCCCCAGATCCAGCTGAGCACTCTGAAGAAAGAACTCTCTGGAAAGAAAGTCAGAGATTCCTAGAAAAGCCTGCCTAGTGATACAGACTTTCCTGAATTGCTTCTCCTCAGGGAGAAGAAATAGAGAAAATCTGAGGGAGGAGTAATCCCTCCCCAAGGTGAGTGCCAACAGCAAGGGCTTGCTGAGCATACTTGCAGTGGCGGAGTTGAGAATAAGACCAATTTGTGAGAGGGATACCATTAATTTTCAGTCAGAGATAGCAAATGATGGCCATAAGCCAATCACAGCTTACCAGTGTCCGGAATTTCAGGCTGCCTGCTGTTGAGCTGCAAATGTTTTCCTTGGAATGTAGAATTAGATGTCAATATGAACATATAAGTTTTTATAAAATATTTCCAATGTATTTTAAAAAGCACGTAACTTTACATCACGGCCAACCCAAAAGATAACAAATCAGCTGGGGCTTGTGCTATTTATCTCTTTAGAAAAGCACATACTCTCAGTTCTTAGATTTCTATAACCCCTGACTATGAATTATGTCTTATTCAAATCCATTATATTAAAGATAAGGAGGAAAAGATACAAGAGAAATATGTCCTATAGACTGAATGTTTGCATCCCCCCCCTCAATTTCTTATGCTGAAATCCCAACCCCCAATGTGATCATAGTTGGAGGTAGGGCCTTTGAGAAGTAACTGGTTCATATGAGTGGAGCCCTCATAAATGAGATTACTGTCTTTATAATAGAAATCCCAGAGAGCTCCCTTGTCCATTCCACCACGTCAGGACACAGCAAGAAGACAGCCATCTGTGTACCAGGAGGTGACATCAAATCAGCAGGCACTCTAACCTTGCACTTCCCAGCCTCCAGAACAAGGAGGAATAAATTCTATTCTTTATAAGCCACCTAGGTTATGATATTTTGTTATAGCTGTATGAGCTAAGACAATATGTCTTTTGGGAGAAAAAAAATCTCATTTCCCTAACCACTACAGTCATTTGAACCTGAGTTACACAGTGAGTTAGCAAGTATTTTCATAGTTCAATTAATATATTTCTCCTCTATGAATGATGTTAACAGGTTTAAGAAACACAAAACTCAATTTAAGCTGGAGAATCCATTTCTTCATTTAGAAAGGAGCATGAATATACCCGTTTGGCAATCACAATAGAAACTGAAGGAATATCATGTTCAAGGACATATAAGAAATTGTTTTTACAACAACCACTTTCTCAAAATAAGCACTATAAAAAGAATACAGTGGCTGCAGTATTAAATCTATGTTTCTCATTTCTCTTCTTTTTTTCCCCAGTCACCTGAAGGGCTCCTTGGCAGTACAGGCTCGCCACATGCAGGAAGCCACAGGCCTCTGGCTCAGTGCCTTCTGACTCCACTTTGAACTACAGTGCAAACAACTCCACAATGGCTCCATAATCTTAAAGAGGGCATTTAGAGAGACAGAATCACTCCTTGAGGCCACAGCAAGCTCAAGATTTGCAGCATCAATGCATTAAATGGTCCCAAAGGGAGAATGCCATCCTCTATCTAATTTGGCCATACAGATACCTGGCAAAACCTGGCTCACTTTCTAGGCTCAATGACCCACTATGTATATAAATTTTCTCACAAACCCTTTCTTGCCTATATTGTCTCCTCCTCCCAGTCCCTAGTCCCCACATATTCACACTGATAACTCAGGTAAACCTTTCAGCTACCTAGGAGTAAAAGGTTCACTGAGGTTGATCTCAAAGAAAATGCCTCATTAACGTAAACCACATATTCAAGCACAATAGCAAGCAACTGGCAAGGAGATTATTGGTCATTTGTAATTTCTTTTCTCATGTATAACATGTTTCTTTTCTTCCCCTTCGTTGAAAATAAACCATCATTCATTCATTCCACAAATATTTATTGATATGCTAATCACATGTTGGGCACTCTTGTAACCTCTGAGAATGAGGTAAACAATGCATCCTGCTTTCCAGAAGCTCATATCCAAGTCAGTTACATGTATGAGGAAATACATAATCTCAGTGGTAAGTTCTTTAAAGAAAACTAAAATAGGGGCACCTGGGTGGCTCAGTCGGTTAAGAATCCGACTTCAGTTTAGGTCATGATCTCACATTCGTGGGTTTGAGCTCCACATCTGGGCTAGCTAGCTCAGAGCCTGAAGTCTGCTTTAGATTCTGTGTCTCCCTCTCTCTCTCTGACCTTCCCCTGCTCATTCTGTCTCTCTCTCTCAGAAAAAAAAAAAAAAAAAAAAACCCCCAAAATTTAAAAAAAAAAAAAAAAAAAACCCAAAAATAAAAAAAAAAAAAAAGAAAACTAAAATAGGGTAGGCACTACAGGCTGATGGAACACACGGTGCCATTTTAGATGGGGTGGTTTGTGAAGGCCCTTTCAGAAGACATTTGACTAGAGAATTGAGTCAAAGTAAAGGTCTAGCTTGAAGATATTCTCCTTGAAAGGAACAACAATTTGAATGTTCCTATTGCCAGAATGGCGATGACCACCTGGCTAGACTGGAGTGACAGTGTATTAAGAAGTGAGATTAGCTGGCCATGTGTAGCAACATGGATGGAACTTGAGGGTGTTATGCTGAGCGAAATAAGTCAGGCAGAGAAGGACAGATACCATATGTTTGCACGTATAGGTGGATTAGGAGGAGCTTAACGGAGGAACATGGGGGAGAAGAAGGGGGAAATAGTTGGTGAGAGGGCGAGAGGCAAACCATGAGAGACTCTTGAATGCGGAGAACAAACTGAGGCCTGATGGGGGTGGGGCAGAGGGGAAGGGGGGGATGGGCATGGAGGAGGGCACTTGTGGGGATGAACACTGGGTGTTATATGGAGACCAGCTTGACAATAAACTAAGAAAAAAAGAAGTGAGATTAGGCAGAAGCATGATTTTCTAGGGTTTTGTATGCCATGGAAAAAGAACTATGTGCAATTAGAAACCACTAAGGAATTCTCCTTAAATGCATGACACGGTATGATTATGTTCCTAAAAGATTACTTGTTCGCTACTATGGAAGGCAGAGGGTAGGATGAGAACACGGGAAGTGTGGCTGCGCAGAAGTCCAGGAGAAAGACAGGTGAAGAGTTATACTCACATAAGTGCTGTAAAACAGAAAAGAGCTGTTGGATCAGAAAACTGTTTTGAAGGTAGAGACAATAGGATATGTTGACTGATAGATGATGGGAGTTTAGAGTTGTCATCAAATAAAATCATACATTAGTCGGGGCGCCTGGGTGGCTTAGTCGGTGAAGCGTCTGACTTTTTCTTAGGTCATGATCTCTCGGTTCGTGGGTTCGAGACCCGCGTTGGGCTCTGTGCTGACTGCCAGCTCAGAGCCTGGAGCCTGTTTCAGTCTGTGACTCCCTCTCTCTCTGACCCTCCCCTGCTCATGCTGTCTCTCTCTCTCTTAGAAATAAATTTAAAAAATAAAAAATTTAAAAAATCATACGTTCATCGGTGTTCTATTTATATTCAATTGTTTTCTGCTGGTGCACAGTAAAGAACTCTAGATGGCATTAGGGGAGGAGCTGCGGGGCGAGGCCAGGTCAAGTGAAGCCTTCCAAGACATAGGAGGGAAAATGTGAATTGAGTATAATTTCAATGGGGCCAATATTCAAATCTGGCGTGTCCAGCATCCGCTGGTTAGAAGAGGAAGACAACTGGACAGAGAAGGTAGCTACTCTAAAACAACTTTAAATCCAACTCGAGGAACTTTAAATCCAGAATTCAGGAAATTTAGAAATTAACTCCACCACCAGCCTTTGATGGCCAGGGAGTGACAGATGGCTCTGCGTGGAGAGAGATGAACAAAGTAGATCTTGCTGTCCCCAGGGTATCTCATCTCACGGGAGTTACCTACAGCTTTCATGGGAATGAGGATGGGATGGTATATAGTTTCAGATTTAGTAAACCTATTTATTCTTCTAATGACCTCTAATGGTTTCCTACTTATTTTTTCCCTACAAAAGTTATCTTTCAACTTCCCAGGTAAAGCAGCACTCAAAAGGGTCTAGATAGGTACCTTCCTACACTCCCCAGTTTCCCAGCTATTGGGAAGCTGAGACCCTAAAACATCTCCTGGTTCTGCCTTTTCAGGGTCAGAGATTTGGAAAGACAACAGCTATGATTAAGAGAAGACATAATAGCAGCAAATATCCCTTTCACTCCTAAAAAATATTACCAGTATCATGACACATTGCACATTACAAATATTACCTATATATCTTCCTTCCATAAAACACAATCAATCCAACTCAACCATAACACTATAATGCCCACATTAAATATTTTAACTGACCAGAATTTCAGTGAAAAGAATCATGTAATAAAAACACTAATGTTAATGTAAAGAAATTTAATTTTTAAATTGTGTGTTAATCTCTTCTTATCTTCTTAATTATTTTAAGAAATAAGTTGTCTTATGGAGTAGTATATTAACTTAAACAATGGCAGATTAAAGACCCAGTTCCTCTAGGAATAAATTATAACACACAGATCATTCTTGTAGTGTAATTCAAGTGCACACTGCATGATTATACTTGTAAATATCTAAACTGCAAACAAACATTGTATTAGTAAAATAAGAACTGACAGAGTTGAAGAATTTTGATAATAATTAGGTATATAATCATTCCTTACAATTAAATAATTTTTCAAAACTAACTAGTTTGATCTAGATCCATTAAATATAACATTAACAGAAAATGCCCTACTTACTGAAAAAATAGGTAAATACCATGTAATTGCATTCATTTTTCCAATGTGCTTTTCCGAGTTTCCATGTAACCAGCACCATGCCAGGTGCTAATGATACAAGAATTAGGGCTCAGATGTGCCCTAAACAAGTAATTTCTACGTTTTGAAAAGATAAAGGAAAACTAGTAATTCAGTACAGTGACGATTTACTAATCTGTTTTTAAGGTGAGTATTGATGGAGTATTTTTAAAAACATTTTTCTATAGCCAGATAATATTTTTGTATGGTATTCTGGGTTTCTACAGCTAAATGTGACCTCAAGTTTTCTGTATGAAAAAATAATTGATTTGAAACAGAGATTTGCCAATAGAATTCCAAAAGTCTTCAGATGAATTCATTTTTATTCTTTCAGCACTGACCTACAGAGAGGGTAACTTGATCTCTTGAGTGAAACACTATAAATGCTCTATCAGATCTGAGGTACAGACTTTTTCTTTCCCTTGATTCAACTTAGAGGAAATTATTAGGAAGGTAGTTACTCTCAGAAAATTCTGAGAATCTGATGGATCAGAACCAGAGTGAAGAGGCAGCAAGGGAACAGGCAGTCCCATGTTGAATTCACCAATCTTCTAGAACAGATGTTATCTAGGAAATAAAGACCAAACAACTGGTTTTCCTTTCTTTCTTCCAAGCCAAACATCCAAATTTAAGGAAATACAGCAGTTTTATTTCATTACAATCAAGTTTACGAATGACATAATGCTTTTAAGTATAAAAATTTTAATTTTACCCCACAGTAATTTTAAGAGGATTACCTGATTACATAGCTGATTTTTTGCAGAGTTCATCAGTTTTCTTTACCCAGTCATTTCAGTAATGAAGAATTTAAGATAATGAATTATATATCATGCAAAATGCCCATATACTAAAGTTGTGAGTGACTGAGGATGAGAGTTGAAGTAGATAGTTTACATGAGTTTCATCTAACAATCAAATAAAATGCATTCATGATATCCATAATCATTAGTCTGTGGCATGACAATTAGCTACAAATGATAAAACAGTTCTCATTAATTAATATAATCAGTTGTACATTTACATAGCCAAATAAAGTTTTTGGCTTTTTTTTTTTTTTTACAGTTCTTCAGCATCTCCTTGAGAGTCAGCTATACACACACTCTTTTACCCTACAAGTAAAAATGTGTCATACAACAAATGAATGCTTTAAAATGCTGACAGAATTGGTATACTTTAATCAGCTCTATCTATATATTACTCTCTTCCCTCTCTCTCTCTCTCTTTCTCTCTCTTCTTGTCTCTCTCTCCCTCTCTATCTCTCCCCTAACCCCCACCTGTGCTTTTCCCCCTACATAAACCCCCAGAGATCACAAATCACAGGTCCTGAGTTGAGGTTCCCCCAAATCATTGTTTTCTGCTTCCAGCTTCCTTCACTGAAAATGTCTCTGACATACTCCTGCTCCCTGTTCCCTATTCAGCTTTTGGTACCAAAGGGCTCAAATGTTGAGGTGGAAGGTCAGAAAAGGACAAAGCAGTCTGATATCCAATAAAGAACATAAGGCAGGAAAAGAACCCAGTGACTCAGCATATAAGAGTTGCTGGGGCAGAGGCAGCCATGGGGTTAGAAAGGGAATGGGTGGGAGCAGATAAAAAGGCTTCAAGCCTCAGCAACCTGTGTCTACGGCTCTCCAGCTATGGATAAAAGAAGTAGACAATGCCAGATACATGCTCTTAAGTCCTTAGTAGTGTCCTGGATTAAAGCTTCCTGCAACACAGGATCTTAACAATATTCTGGTGGTGTACAAAGAAAGGAAGAAGAATAAGAAACAATGTGAAGGAGTATTTTGGAAGAATGAACACAAGTTAATTTTACTCAAATAAAATATTTGAAATGCTATTATCTCTCTCACAATGTCCTTTTCAAAACATCTGGCTTTTCATGGAAAAACATGGACACATATGTTCAGTTCAAGCTGTACGGGTGGGGTCATAGTCACCTCAAGAAAAACTCCAAGTATTCTGTAAACCTTGATATATATTACCATTACATGCTTTCCAGATCAGAGTTCTGATCTCAAAGACAAAGGGCTGCAATAAATGAATTATGCAGCCATTTCACTTTCTCACATCATTCAGGGTACTGACCCATAAAGGCACTGTGGCCTAGGCAAGTGTAACTCCCAGGTCTGAGACTCCATCCTGCTCTTAAGTGTAGGGAAACAAGCTTGGAGGGACCAGATATGCAACAGCTTAGTAATGACTCCTGCAGGAAAGGTATTCTTTCCTGGATATAACAACATCTAGAACCTCCAAGGCTGGCACTTGAATGATCATTTCCCAGGAGGGAGAGACTGTCAGTCAAAGGCTTTTACTGATGCCACCACTCTATTCCCCCTTTGATACCCAGAGCACAGGTATGTCTGATTTGAACTTTTACACTTTATACCAAACACCAATGAAAAAAAAAAAATCAACATAGAGACTTCTTAGGAACCTAAACAATGTGGCTTACAGAATTTACAGGCTTTATTCTATTGCAGTACTTTGTTATTTAGAGCTAACAGCAATTCAGCAGGTTACCCCCAATTCCAATTGTTTTTCCTCTGCACAATACAATTAATGGCAATCATCAGATATAATGTGACATAGTTAATTTTTTTTTAAGGCACATAATCTGAAAATGGTGAAAAGACTTCAAGTTCCTTAAGGAAAACATGTTTTAAAATTTCCACAGGGATAATTACATTAACACAGTGAGAGTTTTGAAGCTCCCTGTAAAATTAGATTTAAAAATTAAAGTGTAAATTCCATTTAAAGCACATCTAACTCATCATGCATATTAGAGCAAAGTATTTCAAAGAAATATATTTTAATAACACTTTATACAGTCAACATTTAAGGGAAAAATATAGACAACAAACACAATTTCAGGGAAATTAGTGTTGTGTGCCACTGAAATTATAGGCGTTCACTCTTAAAATCATTTAAATGTAAGGTTCTTTTTAATTCCAAGAGAAATACTTTACTTTCTCAACTCACCAACTAAATTCCTCATTAACCTAACAGAATACAGCAACACTGTTGTGCAGCTGATAACCCTCCCTTTTTATTATGCAAATAAGACTATACAGGTGGTTACAGATTTTGAAATAACTGTTACTAATTATACATTATTCTCCAATGCCATAATAAAAATTGAATGAACTTGATATTGACATAAGGAAAATATGCAGTTTAAGGAAATGATATGGTATCCGAAACAGATGTTAGCATAAATTACAGTCTAATAATTTAAGGGTGAAATTGTGTTGAAGGCTCAGTCATCCATAGTGGATTTCTTTATGACTTACCCAACAGGAATCAGGGTTAAACATTCTAAATATGGTTTAATCTCACTTGAATTATACATGATTAAAAGTTTCAATTTGACACAATTGACTAATTATCTCAGAAATTCAATTGTTGTGTAAAAATAGTTCACTTGTGAGGATAACTCATGGCAACACAAGACATGAAGGTCTACTTTGCTGAAACATGAGAAGAAAAGAAGAAAGAGGGTGAGTGTCACATAAATAGGATGCACCAAGCAACAGCGGCTAGACAGTTGCCAAGCTGACCTCAAAGGCAAAGACACAGGCAGATTTGGCAAACAGCTGTCGGAACCAAAGGCTGTATGTTCGCAGTCACACAGTCACCATGGAAGAGGTTGGGCGCCAGCCCTAACACCAAGGGGGCTTGGGAGGGCCATTTAGTCTGTGTCTCGGCCTCTAAGGACCTCAGTTTTAGAAACTGATGTTATCTCTACTTGAGTGTTACCACACAGTCACAGGTATACTGAAACGAGTATATCTCGTGGAAAGTAGTATTCATATTACAATTTTCAATACATACAATATACACAATTTTCATAAGAATATTAGACATCTCTTCATTTTTAATATGCCAGGAATCACAACAACGAAAGTAGGTGAACCAATCTTGACCTCTGAGAGGCCCTAGTAAACCCAGAAACAGAGAACTGCAGATAACTGAAGACAGAGCTCCACACTGCGCTAGCTTTAGGATACTGTCATAAATACCATTATTAGTATATTTAATAGAACTGGCCATATGAGCAGGGGATTTTAGCAAAGTAATTGCTTTCCCAAATATAAGCAGTTATACTGACCCTGGACAAAGTATGTGGGGAATAAAAAACTAGAGTTCACTGTGACTGCTTTATCATCTTAAGCATTAACAATAGCTTCAATTTATAAACTACCACTATTTTACCCTTCCTTTATAGCTTTGTGAAAATATCTAAAATGTGGTTCATAAATCTTGAAGTCTCCACATACAAAATTTATATATACGTGTGTGTGTGTGATCACATATGCATGGAATCTGACATTTCTGGAAGCATATCTGACATTACTCTTATCCCTTAGGTATCTGGGTGACAGAAAATATAAACATAACAAACCCCAACACAGTAGATCCAAAATCTATCCAAATCTAGAACTGTGACCATGAGTTAAGGAGTTCAGTGAAAGAGTTTACAAAATACTAAGATAATGATAAACAATCCTGAGAAGTTGCTATTTACTGGACTATATCAGCATAAACAGTATATCCAAGTGATTGCTTCATGATACTTCCAAAATTAAATGCTCTTATTAAACAGGAGACTAATTCATCAAGGTTTATGCTTTTCCTTATTATCAAAGTGTTTGCAACTGGGATTGAGGGGAAGTAAGGTAGGTTTCTTTATTAGGTATCACTAAGAGTAGGGCATGGATAGGGTTACAATTACAGGAGTGGTTTTAGACTCAAGGAGTGCTGGTCATAAGGCTTTACTGCTATGAAGACACAATTCTAGGCACCTTCCTGAACTTGTTGAGGAGCAAACTATCAAAGCCTAAGACTACATGGTGAAGGGGGAAGGTGGCTAGAGTGCCAGAGGAGAGAGCTGGGACTCAAGTAGAAAGATGGCTTGGGGGGTTATCCTTTGAGTTAGAGGAGCAAGGCAAAGTCTGATTAAAGAGTAAGGTGGAAATCCCAAACTCCTTGCAGTCTAAGTCACAATATCTACCATTCTGGTAGAGTGATTTAATTTGAAATCCTACCAGGGAGGGAATGAACTGGAATGGGGATGGGTGATAAGCCTGGTCATTCACTGTTTGCATCAGAAACTGGGAAAAGAATACCACACAAGTAAAAACATGGGAAGACACAAACATGGGAAAAGAAGAAAGACCTGACACTTTTTGCTGTTTATTTTTGTTTTGTTTTTTTGTTGCTTCAGGCCCAGCAAATTTTGAAAAGAAACTGGAGTTATCTCATAGGGTTATAGAGAAAACTTCAAAGAATCCCTTTGGAATCAATTAGTGTCTACAAATATTTATCTAAGTAGTCTCTCAAAGACATTTGACAGGTAAATACTTAAATTCAACGAGGTCCAATAACATAGCCCTGTAAACAGTATTTGTGTTTGGGTTTTTTGTTATTTAAAGCTATTATAATATCTCTGGGCATTGATAAATGAATGAAAATAGTATTATTGAGCTAAAGTGTTTTGACCTCCATAAGAACATCTTCAAATTGCTCTCCTAGCTATTCAGGGCAGCTGAATACCTAGAACAATGGAATAACCGATGAGGCTGAATTACAATTAAAGTCTAATTTTCAATGAAGTAGAGATAACTATCAAAGTCATATTGACTCTTTTCATGTGGACAGACTAATAGTTGCAAGCATACATATTGTGAAAGATACTTCATAGATTTTCTCCTAAAATCTTCCCAACAATACAATGAAGTGGGCATTATTTCCATTTTTACAAATTGGAATATTGAGACAGAGTTTTAGAGGCAGAGTGAAGAACTGAACCCAATATATATTCAAAGCAATTGATATCAGGATCCTGTAGAGATATTGATACTCCCATATTCAATGCAAAATTATTCATTCACAATAGCCAAGATATGGAAACAACAAAAATAAATGTTAAAATTTTAAAGAGACAGATCTTAAATTTTTAATGTTTATTTATTTTTTTTAAATTACTACTTATTTATTTTTGAGAGAGAGAGAATGCAAGCAGGAGAGGGGCAGAGAGAAAGGGAGACAGAGAATCTGAAGTAGGCTCCAGGCTCTGAGATGTCAGCACATAACCTGATGTGAGGCTTGAACTCACGAACCGCGAAATCATGACCTGAGCTGAAATCAAACACCCAACCGATTGAGCCACCCAGGCGCCACAAGAGTAGAACTTAAATGATCACATCACACCAAAAAATGGGAACTATGTGACAGGATGGAGATAATAGCTAATGCTATGGTGGTAATTATTTTTCAGTATATAAATGTACCAAAGCAACACCTTAATTTACACAATGTCATACGTCAGTTATATCTCAATAAAGCTGGTGGATTAAAGAATTGAGCCCACAATTGCTTATTCCAAAGCATGTCCCCTTTCCACAAGAAGACAAAATAAGAATCACCTCCAGAATACCAGGATTTTTAAAGATGGTTCTATCATATTTGCAGCAATATTTTTCCTGAAGGACTCAAATAATAATACAAGTCATAAGAAATACCCTTTGAAGTACTGATTTACTAAAGTAAAATCAAAGTGTATAAATCTGTCTCAATCTACAAGTATTTGAGGAAAGAATAATAGGTATACTTAATAGGTGGTAAGCACCTTAGAAAGGTCTAGATGTATTTAGTGTACATATTTACTAATTATAATGCAGAGAAAACTATAGGTTATTTTATAAGTCTAGTGACTGTCAACCATTATAGCAGTTTGTCAACTGTATTCCCTTCCACATATCCCTGATGGAAATGTGTAATCATCAAAATTACTAAAGTAAATCTATTTGAATTAAAGCAAACTACACTGTAAATTTTACGGCCATAAGTTTTGTAATGCACAAAGGATTTGGTAACAGGTAATAACTTGGCTACTTTAAGAGAGGAAAAGTAGTTTATAGCACAGCAGCTAAAACCTAACAATGGTTTCAGTTAGAGTACCTGACTCAATTATTATATAAATAAGCACTCCTAGAGGACAAACTCAGTTATGGTTACATTGAAGTCTTACGGAGAAAGTGGAGGCATTTTAAAACAGATGCTACCTGTTTGGAAGCTACTGAGAGAGTTGATTAATTTAAATCATGGCTCACAGAATAAATGTTTAGGAAGTCAGTCTTCTTCTACGATGACAAATCACACCTCAGAATCACCTTCATAGTCATAAAACCCTAGAGCTATGTGAGACCCTGAGTTGTCCTTCAGCTTTGGCCAACAAAAATATCAGCAATAAGTACTGCTCACATTCCACCTGCAGCATTGTCTAAATGAAGGGAAATAAGGCATTCATGCAAGAAATTAACACATGGCAGAAAATAATACTGAGCTCCAGGGAAAAATTCAGTCTTGTGTCACAGGAAAAAAAAAAATCAAAGAATATAACTAAGAATATGAAATCTCTAAACACTATCTCATTAATACAATTCAGAACTTTACTCCAGGGACAGCTATTTTTTTAAATATTTATTTTAGTCTTATTTTATCATGCTCTTAAAAAATTCTTTACTTTCTAGAACTATATACAGGAAAATTCCGTTACTAGTTTTCATTTAGTTATTAAATCTCATTAATAACATGTCTTTTTCTGTTAATGCTAGTCTTTATTTTGGTGATTCCTATTGTACTTACTTAGAAGGTAAATGAACATCCTGCTCCAATATGCTCAGTTTTCATTTCATTTCATAAATGGAAAAATAATTTCTCATGTAGTACTCAGCAATCAACTTCAGACTATGGAACCATTGGGCAACTGTTCTAAGGTAAGGACTCAGCAGCAGTATGTAAAAAATAAAATGCTCTAACATTATACACACTTAAAATGATGATGTTAACAAAAGTCAACTAACTATTTTATAGTGCTACATCGTGTTCTGATGCCTTGGGCTGGTCTGCAGAACCAAGGTAAGGTGACATCAAACTGAAGATAAAGCCCAGGAACAGAATCTTCAAAGAAGGGCTTTGGGACAAAAGGGGTGGCACAAAGCAACATTTCACGGGCACATGCCTAAATAGGACAGAAATAATAAAACCACAAGAGAACTTTTTATAGTAGTTCCTTATCCAGATCTTTTCTGAACTCTTAAACAGAGTAAGGAATTCATGGAGATATTGCTTCCAGAAGTTAAGTAACAGTAGGCAGATCAAATAACCAGTTTTGTTTTGTTTTGTTTTTAATTCTGCTATGATAATTGCTTAAATATTTCTCTTTGAAATATCTTCCTAAAAAACTGTATATGTATCTACAAATACTATCCACATAGTATACAGCTAATGTGAATGTTTCTTGTGCTTTAAGTGTTTGTGCATGATTTCAGCCAAGATGAGTTAGCTGGCAGACTAAACAGTGGCTTTTGACCATAAGCAACAGGCTGCTAAACCCAAGCCAATACCAATTTACAACTTTATCCTGGGTAGAATATTTTCTTCAGTGTGTTTCTCTCACTGGTGTATCTATTTCAGCTATTTGTTTTGTTCTGGTAAACAGTTAAGGCTTATAATGACACACAATTATAGGCTAGATCTGCTACCAAAAACAAAGAAGTGCCTAACACTGGTTGTCAGCATGTCTTTGCTAAGATGGCTCCTGGTTTCTTCCAGAAAATGATTGAGGAAACACTAGGCAAAGACCCTCAGGACCTTCAGGATGGCAAAAGCCTTCTGGCATTATGGAAGGCACCACTGATTTCACCAAAGCCTGGAAGGCTGGGACAGCACTTGCATGAATGGTAACTGAAAGAAACTGATGCTGTGGGAATTCTAACTTGAGAAACTGAAGAAAGCCCAAGACAGAACACCAAAATTGAATATGAAGAATGAATCATCAGGGATGCCTTGGTGGCTCAGTAGGTTAAGCGTCTGACTTCAGCTCAGGTCCTGATCTCATGGTCCATGAATTCAAACCCTGTGCCAGGCTCTGTGCTGACAGCTCAGAACCTGGAGCCTGCTTCAGATTCTGTGTCTCTGTCTCTCTCTGCCCCTCCTCTGCTCATGCTCTGTCTCCCTCTGTCTCTCAAAATTGAACAAAAAAATAATAAATTAAAACAATAAAATTAAAAATTAAAATTAAAAAAATTAAAGAATGAATCTTCAGTGCACGTGGGAAACTCAGTCAGTTAAGCATCCAACTTGATTTCGGCTCAGGTCATGATCTCAGGATTCAAGATATTGAGCCCCACCCACGTCCTTGGGCTACGTGCTGATAGTGTGGAGCCTGCTTGGGATTCTCTCATTCTCTCTCTCTCTCTCTCTGCTGCTCCACTAATCATGCATTCATGTGTGCACTCTCTCTCAAAAATAAACAAACTTTTTCAAAAAATGAATGAATCTTCTTAAGAACTAAGCCAGAGTTTCCACACTTCAGGTCCTGACATATTAGTAGATTATGAAATCAATTTTATAGATCAAGATCTTTTCTGCTTGTTTGTTTTTACAAATAATAGGATAAAATTGAATCAAATGAAAATATCACAGTATGTCATTCACAGTAAACTCTTGGCCATCTGATTTTTGCTTCGTCTCTAATTTACATCATGTCACGTCATATAACATATATCCATGGGTCACATTTTAAAAAGTATAAAAGCCAGTAGCCTAAACATAAACTGCCACAAGTACTGCCGAGTTAGTATCTTCCATTTCACAGAATGTACTCCTCATAGAAAACAGGTTCCAAAGATACAGAAATGGCCCCTATACTGTGATAAATTTCAGCATGAAAAGTGGAACAGAACTTGTCTCTGTGCAGTCATGTTATCTATGGATTGTTGAACATCAGACATCTATATGCTAAGTGTCACCCACCATCACCACCACTGTCCTCAGAGAACTATATCTCCAGGCTGTGGTTCAGTTTCCTGATTGGTACTCTATGACTTCATCAAAATTGGAGACTTATCCAGATCCTAAACTGTCTTGGTCCAAGCCTTAGCATTATGTTTAGATCCTTACAAACTCTTCTTCCCATCGCACAGACCTTTCTGTTTAAACTTCCGAAGTTGGCCTGGTGATCTGCTCTGAAAATGAACTACAGTTACAATGCCCACCTGACATTCTAGAACCACTACCTGCTTCTTGGAAACGCCTTTTGCCTTACCTTAGTCACCAAAATTTTATTTCCAGACTGACAGGGCTAGACTTCACTCCATTCTTTGGATATTCTAGGCAGATTGATGACTATTCCTCTACGAACCAACATTCCATATGAGTCAGTTCTGCATGGCCAATGATCATTTTCTTCACTAACCTCACTAACTTAAGTCTTAATATATCAAGCTTGAGTTAAGACAACTTACTTCCTAACCTTCCATGATTCCATAAATGGACTCTTTCTCCTAGCTTCTTAGTATCAGGTCTGCAATAGTCAGTAAATGCAGGTCATCCTCTGAGTCTGCCTTAGAAAAGGAATTATATTCTTTAAGAGCTGCCCTTGTAAATGAGTTCTGGTTTCATGGCAACTGCAGATTGCTCCATCTCCGGGCACTTGACTGAGGAATTGTAAAGGCAATCACAGTGAAGCACAAAGTGCTCAAATAAACTTCTAAGAAATCAAAACAATTTTTGAAGTATGTTTTAATGGCATTTATCCTTTCCTTTTTATCTCTTCTAGTGTTGGAAATGAGCATATTCAGTCTTAAACCATGTGATTTTAGTTGGAAATGCTTTTGGCTATGAGCAACAGAAAACCCAGTTAACAGTAGCTAAAACAAATATGGGTTTATTTTTCTCACAAAAGGAGTCTCGGTTGAGGTAGGTGGCTGCTGTTACTAGTTCAGCAACTCAAAAATATCAGACCTGAGATTTCTGGGATTCTCTTGGCCTTTCTTCATGATGTTTCCTCATGAAGCTGTGTGCATCAGATCATGCTGAAGACACAAGATGGGGGAGCAGAAAGATCAGAGCTGGCCACATCTGACCCTTTCATCTAGAAAATAAACATTCTTGAAAAACCCTTCCAGCAGCCAGGTCACATGGACACCCGTAGCTGCACATAAGGCTGTACAATTTATAAAGAGAACTGACAACATTAACTGAAACAGATAATCCTTTGCTTGTTTGGGCACACTGCCACCCAAAACAACTTGGGTTCTATTAAGAATGAGGACAATAGAAATGAGTATCAAGTGAGCAATTAATAGTTTACCACCTCATGCTACCTCCAGCTACAGTCAATGAGTTAAAAGAATGTAGATATTTTGTCTATATTTATGAATAGTTGAGTCTTTATAATATGAAATGTAGGATACCAGCAGACATTTCTTGGTCTTTATGTGCTGACTAAGCAATGCTTAGGAAACAGCATCCTTGTTTTCATATCCAATGGTGTACTCTTAATATTTTTATTATATAACTAGATCAGTTGAATTCCCAAGAGATCAAGTTTAAAAACAAAGTGTTCAAATTTAATTAGAAGAGTAAATGACAGATTATTCTACTTGGCATTGTAATATCTAGATTCAAGATCCAATTGCGCCTCTTACTAACAACAAAATCCTGGAAAAATCAAAACCTTCTGAAAGTCAAAACATTTTCTGGAAATAAAAATCATTCCAATGAGAGCCAAGTTAGATTTAATGACATGTTTGCTCTAGTTCTAAGAATGATTTTAACTTTCTAGAACAGTTTGAGGTGATTCCTGAGGTATGGAGCAGGAACTAGCCTTGGGCTTCTCAAGGTCCATAAAGCCATTTTGTTAACACATCCTTATTGAAAAATCAATATAATAGACATCTCTGTTATGTCTTAGTGTCAAATAGCATAGTCTTCTGTGGCAGTGATAATAATATTGGTGGTAGCTTTTCCTCCCTGCCATATAGGACTCACTGCTTTATAGGTATGGTAGTAGTATAAGTGGTCACTGAACTGGTTGTGATTTATTTGGAAATTAACTGGAAATCTATCTCTAGATGCTATTAATAATAGAAGAATGCTCATTTTAAAATATTTTTAACGTTTATTTTTGAGAGCAAGAGAGAGAGCGCGCGCACAAAAGCAGGGTGGGTAGGGAAGAGAGAGACAGAGTCACAGAATCCAAAGCAGGCTCCAGGCTCTGAGCTGTCAGCACAGAGCCCAACGTAGGGCTCAAACTCATGAGCTGCGAGACCATGACCTGAGCCGAAGTCGGCTGCTTAACTGCCTGAGCCATCCAGGTGCCTCAAAGAATGCTCATTTTTAATGAACAGCTTCTATTTTCAAAACCTGGTGCACCAGGTAGTTATTTTCTCTGGAATAATAATATCATAGACCATGTTCTATAATATCAACAGGTTTTGTTCCCCTGTCATTGCTCACTGGATCATAGCTCATTAAATTTTAGACACAATTTATTGAAGAAAATCATAAAATTTATTGGCCCACAAATAATAATACTTTGGCATAATTAGCTCAAACACAAAAGGTCTTGTTTAATTGTGGCCAATTAATCAAATTATTTTACTGTACTATGGTCTGAATGGTTTTGTGCCCCAAATCCACTGAGGTTCACATGCTGGAAACCTAATGCCCATTGTGATGGTTGGTATTAGAAAGTGAGGTCCTTGGGTAGTGTTTGTTAGGTCATGAGGGTAGAGCCCTCATAAGTGAGATTAGCAATCTTATAAAACAGATCCCACAGAGCTTCCTAATTCTGTGAACCATGTGAGGACGTGGCAAAAAGGTGCTGGCTATGAACTAGAAGGAGGTTCTCACTAGAGGGCTTCATGCTAGCATTCTGATTTTGGATTTTCCAGCCTCCAGAACTGGGAATAATAAGTTTCTGTTATTCATAAGTCACCCAGTCTGTGGCATTTTGTTATAGCAGCCCCAACAGACTAAGACACACTGTAAATGTTGTCTTCTTTTAAACATTTAGTGGATCCTCTTGATAGTATTGCCTCCCCTCCTTCTGTAACTTCTCTAAATGATAGCCTACTGTAGATATGTAACTTCTATTTTATTTCTGTCAGCATTTTACTTGAAGACTCATTTCTTCCCGGGATGTCTTTTCATCACCATTGCAGATATTTCAATGTAGGAATTTTATTTTCCTTTCAATTTCTGTTCTTAAAATGTTTTATGCATTTATTTTTTTCCATTTCAATATATAAAAGCAATAATAGGAGTAATTAATGTTTTGCTATTTTACTCCTAGTTTATGCAAAGTAGTCATTTGATTATCAAATCCATCCAGGAACTGCAATTAGAGCCCAGTCTGCAGCTGTTCTTCTCCTTTCTTATAATGCATGTTCCTTTCTTTGGAACTGTTGTTTTCCAGTGTGAGTGATGTACAATACTCAGAATACATCTTCAAAATAAATGTGCCTTCTCTTTCTCTCCAAGGCCAAAATGAAAGACACTGTACAAGCTTTTCAGAATTAAAGTGGTGCTTTTAGGCCTTGCACATTTGGGGGAGGGGGTGGAATAGGGGCTGCAGTCAGCAGCTTCATCAATTTGGTTGTTACTATCACACGAGGTTTTCCAGATGTTCAAATGTAGAAATGTCATGAAATGCCACCGCAGGGCTGCATTTCTTTTTATTCTTTTTTCTTGTCTGTTTTCCCCCTAAGAGAAGAATGAACAAAAGCATGGCCATAGCAAGTATGACTGTCCCTGGGCTCCCTAAGAGGCCTAGGAAAGAAGTGCCAGAGAATCTCCAGGATGCTTTTGGTGACGATCAAAGTGGCACAATTTACTTGGTCAGAAAACTAGACTGAATATTTGAAGTAAAAAAGAGTTCTGTATTAACTCTGCTAGAACTCAGAGACATTTTGTAAGATTAAATGACATTAGGTAACTGATATGTAAAGATACTACTTATTTTTCTAAATTTGATATAGTACTGGAATATATTTACCTTTTTGAGAAACCCCTTTCTTCTAATGAATGACACATACTAAGATTTCCATTAGCACTAAGCTTTAAAAATTATCTGCTATACCTACACAATCATAGAATCATAAAATAACTTTTAAACTGGAAAGGGGTCCTAGAAATTATCAATGTATACTCACATTTTATTAAAAATATGATTTTAATTAGTTTATTACAAACATACACCATGAATGAATGTGTGTTTGAGAGGAACATACCTTACTTTTCAAAATCACTTTATAAAATAATGGCTTTGACAGTAATAGCAGAAATTGTAAGCCAACCATTTGGATATCTCATAATTTCACACTTCTTCCCCAGGAAGGATGTCACTGAATAAGTTTCCTCTTACAATGCCACTAGTTTTCAGAAAAAAAAAAAAAATCAAGAAAGATAAAATAAACTATTCCAATGATATGTTCCTTTCTGGCTACAAATCAAATTTACAAAAAGAAGCCTGATAAAATTATCTTTTTAACTCCTTGAAAAAAGGTTCTTCACTTTGTTTGAAAATTCTGTCTTTAAGGAAAACTGCTCAAATGTCACTCAGAGGAGAGAAAAAAGACATTCAAGAAAATAGATTTAACGACTCTTGTAGCACACCTAAGACATCACATTTTAGATGGGTTTCAAGATTTTATTTAAATTTCAGAAAATAATTAATTTAAATGGAGCTGTCATGGTGACTGACAAAAATAAGGGAGGGAAATTCCTTTCTGAAATGTACTATGCTCCAATCAAATTTAAAAACAGATGACAGCTTATTTATTACAGTTATTTATTCTTCAGGATTTTCCAGGCACAATCATAATTCTTAGGCCCTAATAGGGCCGTTTCAAACCTCAATAGAAGACCAGGTGCTCAGGACACATTGAATCTAGTGAAGAAGAAAGAACATGCACATAAAAGGGTAAGTAATGGCACACTGTAGAATACTGTGCATAAAATAAATGGCCTAGAACATAAGACCTATAAAAACAGGAAAAAGAGGGTTCACCATGGGCTAGAGTAGTGGAGGATGATTTTACAGAGAAGTTAGGCTTTGATACATGTTTGAGGGAAAAAAATGGTACAATTCCCATGAGTAGTGAGGAGAAAGTGAGCATTGAAATTGAAGATAATGGTATAAGCAACATAGGGTAAGCCAAAACAGTAAATAAAACCAGACACATCAACTAGTCCTAATGGGTCACAGACAAGGGCTCAAAGTGGGGAGCAGTGTGAAAAAATTAAGCAAATAGTCAAGAAACTGATTATAAAGATTTTTCAGTGCCGGCCTTAGGGAGTGTGGACTTGTATATAAGCTCACAAAATCACTTGCAAAGTTATTGTTATTGCTGTTGTTCTTGTTAATTTTGAATACACATGTCTAGGGTCCACTCTAGTGATTCTAATTCCCAAAGGCTGGGATTGGAGACTATTTTTAAAACAACCCACAATGCTGGCTTCCTGGGCTTGCAATATGCACAGTCTAACAGATCTCCATGCCAATAAGGGCCTCATGCTTCATTTAATACTCTGCTGTGGCCATCATAACATTCTTTTTGTTTTTTAAGTTTTATTTACGTAAGTAATCTCTGCACCCAATGGGGGGCTTGGACTCACAACCTCAAGATCAAGAGTTGTGTGCTCCATCGACTGAGACAGCCAGGCACCCCATGATAAGAGTCTTGATAATTTTATAACTGTTTTATAACTGTTCTTTTGTCTCCCACCATCACTCATCACGGCATTCATACATCATATTCACAATGGCCCATGACACAGAATTACAGTGGACTCCAAATATGTGGAAGTTCAGCACAACCCCAAGTGAATGCATGGTAAACTTAACATACAGCTAAGACTAAAGCAGGATATACTGACAGCCCCCGAGAGGCCATGCTTTACACTTAAGCAGAAAGAAAGTAGTGGTATTCTAAACAACAGAAATGACCAAGGGACCTTGCCAAATCCTTTCCTACTCACAGGATTTCTCTGTATTAGCCAACCATCCATGCTTAAAATAATGGCATACAAAGAGAAAGATAGGGCAACCCATAGCTTCTTTTTCTTTTCAATTCTTCCTTCTTCATCTCTAAGCCAAATGAGAGTGCTACTAAAATGTGAACATATCCAAAAATTAATATAAAACATCCGAGTTAGTTTGGCGCAATATTTCCATTATTCTGGTAAAAAAGAAGCATTATGCACACACAAACTACAAAATGCAAATGCGTAATGTCAACGTTTCTGCATATGAATTAAGTGATCTTATAATTCCATTTAAAACTGTCATTGTACAATATAAAGATGAATAATAAAACTCAGGCTAATAATTTACATTTTTAATTTTTATTTACTTAGCACAACATTAAATAAAAATTTTTAAAAACACCATGACAAGTCGAGAGACCATGGAAGAGTAGAAAATTGTTACATTGTAGTCCTTTGGTGACACTTTTTTTTTCTGCTTTTGAACAAGGGGCTCCACGTTTTCATTTTGCACTGGATCCTGATAGTTATGTAGATGGACTGCACAGATAATTGTGATGATCGGGGCTGAAAACTGTTGGTACAGGTAACAGAGAGACAGTCAAGAATTCTGAAGAGGAAGGTATTTCATGAGATTTAATCTGTAGAAGCCTGATTTCCGAAAGAAAGAGAACAGGAGACTCACTGAAGACGTTTACAACAAAATGATGAGGAATAAAGACCTTCACTAAGGTGACTGCAAAGAGAGAAGAAGTAAGAGAAGGAAAAGGGAATCTAAGGTGACACAAAATGGCAGGAAAGGAAAAGAGAGAAATCAAAACCTGTCTCCAAATGTTGAAACCTCAGGGACCAGCTAACAACAATGCTGTCAAATGAAATAGGAAGTCAAAGGTCTCCACTTTATGCGTATTGACTTTTAAGTGAAAGAGAGACACTGAAGAGTTATTGGTCATTGTCCTGTTGGATGTGCACTGAACTAAAGGGAAATCTGGTTACCATCATAGATGTGGTGTTTCTTTATGGAATTAAATAAAATTGCACAGGAAAAATAGAGGTAGAAAGCATCCAGGAGTGCCCGAGCTCTACATGAAGCCACAGCTTAGAAAGCAAGAGAAAAAAGAGCAGCCAATCCTTGAGACAGATGGAGCAGCCAAAGGTACAAGGAGGGTGAGGAAGGCAACTCAATGAAACCAAGGTAGAACCAGATTTATTAAAGAATTGAGTATGATAGTGTTGTATGCCTTAAAGCAAGGAAAGCACAACGTGGTAAAAGTGTTTTGAATTTTTAAGTATATATTCATAAGTGACCTTGGAGGAAGCAATTTCAGGAGAGCATCTTTTCAGCAATTGTCAGACTAGAGAGAATTTAAAGATTGAGTGGGCGATGCTAAAATGGAGGTTGCAACTGGACTGCTCATTTTTAAGATGTGCTTGGTAAGAGTGAAATTAAAATGAAGAGAGGTGAACAGCATTACTAGAATCAGGTGAAATATTTTTCAAGATAAATGAATAATCACTTTCAACATGTATTTATGCCTTTGCCATTATCTCAATGTTTTCTATTATTTTTATAGACCACCTACAATCCTTTAAACAACCAAGGGACAGATAGATGGATGAATAGAAAAAGAAGAGAGGTGAACGATGTTAGCAGAATAAAGTGAAATATTTTTCAAGATAAATGAATAATCACTTTCAACATGTATTTATGCCTTTGCCATTATCTCAATGTTTTCTATTATTTTTATAGACCACCTACAATCCTTTAAACAATCAAGGGACAGATAGATGAATAGAAACAAGGATAAAAATAAAAAATGATGAAGCATGAACAAATGTGTAGTCTCTTGTCTATCCAAAAATATGTATCTGCTATATGCAAAGTACTGTTAAGAAAACAAGAATAGGGGCGCCTGGGTAGCTCAGTCCTTTAGCTTCTGACTTCAGCTTAAGTCATGATCTCATGGTTTGTGGGTTCAAGCCCCACGTTGGGCTCTGTGCTGACTGCTCAGAGCCTAGAACCCTCCTTCAGATTCTGTCTTCCCCCTCTCTGCCCATCCCATGCTCATGATCTGTCTCTCTCTCTCAATAACAAATAAAAACGTTAAATATTTTTTTAAAAAGAAAAGAAGAATAAAAATATATGTGCTGCCCTCCGAGAGCTTACTTGCAGTAGGGGGTATATTTACCATTAAACAGTTAACTAAAAACATCAAACAGAATCCAGTAAAGGTCATAACGAAATGAACATGTAAATAAGCCAAATTATTTTTTTTATCCCAAAGTGTCACGTAAATGTCTCAGTGGAGAGGGAGAAATGGAAGAATCTGAAAAGGTTACTTGGAGATGGCTTCAGTACAGGAAAAAGGGGGGAGGCAGGAATTAAAATATGAATTCCTCAAAACCAGCAGGAGAGACAGAAGAACATCTGAAACTACAGAGCTATGTAAATGAGAAGAAGATGCTATATCGAACTGTTTTGGATGAGGGAACTCAGGTCAGAAAGCTTTGATGGTCTCAGTGAGTTAAGAGGTAATCTCACCCGCTGAGAGAAAGGGTAAGAACATCCGTGAGAGCCTCTACAAATGACAGATCAATGGGACTTCTGACCAGACTCCTTCGTGTATTCACACTACTGGAACACACCACCTCTCCTCGTCAGGCAAAGCATACCTACTTATTTTTGAGTTTGTTTTCCCCTTTCAAGGGGATTTCAATGCAATGACCTAAAATTGTAACTGTACACAACAATCAACTTCCTTCCTGCATTTCTACTGTCCTCATAGTTGCTCTATTATATACTCTTCTACTCTGTCATTTAGCTGTTTTTGAGTGTAAGTCTATTCTGTGCATGATTAGAAGCTCCTCAAAGACAGGGAGGCACAACTTATTCTTACTCTGTGTCCTTCCATGTGTCTGCAGAATGATCCTTCAATAAGCAGGTCCTGATTGACTAAAGGAGGAGGGAGAAGTATTACAAACACATATGAAGAGAAGATTCCTCCCTCCTCTACTATTCTAGGGGATATTCTAGGGGATCATACCAAATTTTGTACCTAATATATGACTTGTACAAAACAAGATACCAAGAAGCAATATTTGTAGAATTCAAAATACAGACTTCATAGTTAAAAGTAATTTTTCACCTCAGTGATTTTTAAAAAACATTTTCTTTTAAGATATATTCTAGATTATAAAAGTAGAGTCAGATCTGATCACTGAATGTACAATATAATAAAAAAGGTAGATTATTACACATTCTATCCCCAATTTTACCAGTAGGATGTAGGAAAGTTTCCTACAAAAAAAAAAAAAGTAGATTAAGGGGGCACCTGGATGGCTTGGTCGGTTATGGATCCAACTCTTGATTTTGGCTCAGGTCATGATCTCACAGTTCGTGACTTTGAGCCCTATGTTGAGACTCATATGAAGCCACACGTCAAACCCCAAATAGAGTTCTGCACTGACAGTGCAGAGCCCGCTTGGGACTCTGTCTCCCTCTCTCTCTTTCAACCTCCCACACATGCATTCTCATTCTCTCTCTCTCTCTCTCTCTCACAAAAATAAATAAATAAATAAATACATAAATACATAAATAAAGGATTAAGTGGATTATTAATCTGGATATTTCAAACCAAAATATACTCTGACTATGTCTACTTTTAAAAATATTATGAATAAAATAATTATACAAATAATCCTGGCAAAAACTGATTTTTTGAAATATCTAATAATTGACTGTCACCATTACACAGATTCACAGTATATTACTGTACTTTCAATTGAATTTTGGAATGTGGTACATTGGTCTTAGTTTTAAATGCTGGATGGACTGAAAATATGGAGGCTGATGATTCCTATTTACAGTAGATTCTCACTATAAGATCCTTAACAAACATGTGCTCTAAATGCTACACTGAAGGACATGCACATATTTTACTATGCCAACTGGGAAATTTATTTGATCTGCAACATAATCAAAATAATAGCAGTATAAATACTTTATAATGGGTTTATCATTTTGGCTGCCTATTGTCCAAGTGCCTCAGAACCTTTTGATTTATGCATGAACATAGCAAAAAGTTGGAATTTTATTCTTTTAATCTGACCAGAGCTACCATAAGGCCATCCCAAAAAAGAATAAAATAGAGTATTTTCATATCTTTCTAATTTCTGCATAGAATGCCAGAGCTGGAATATTGTGGAGACCATACATCAATCTTCTTTATCCTTTTGGGCAAAAGGCAAAGCTCAGAGGGGCTGAGCTCCTTATCTCATGACACCCATCCAAAAAGCCATGGGCACAAATTATAATTGACCCATTCTAGACCTTTTGTCACTTCAACATATCAATCACTCAGCCATTCATTTTTTGACTTTTTTGCTGAAGTATAAAACACACTGTTCAATGAATAACCACAAAGTGAACATGGAACCTATATATAATATTATTAGTAAACCAGAATCACATCTTCAGATTCCCTCGCGGTCACTACTCTCTCCTTCATCTCCCAAAGTAACTATACTACCCTGATTCGACATCACAGTTTGTTGTATAAATTTGATCCAAATGAAATCACATAGTGTAGGTCTTTTTATTTGTTTCTGTTTATCTAGGAAAGTCACCCAAATTACTCCAAGTGGCTATAGTTTATTCATTTCCTTTGTTATATAACATTCTATTGTATTAATATACTGCAATCTCTTCATCCATTAAAATATTAATAGACATTTGGGCTTTATTCCCCATTCTTTAGCCAAAAGGAACAATGCTGCTAGGGCCATTTTTGCCCATGTCTCTTGGCACACGTTTAATTAAGTTCTTACGTTGAACATAAGATTAGAAATAAAATTACTGGGGCGCCTGGGTGGCTTAGTCGGTTAAGCGTCCGACTTTCACTTAGGTCATGATCTCGTGGTTCGTGGGTTCGAGCCCCGCGTCGGGCTCTGTGCTGACTGCCAGCTCAGAGCCTGGAGCCTGTTTCAGTCTGTGACTCCCTCTCTCTCTGACCCTCCCCTGCTCACGCTGTCTCTCTCTCTCTCTCCTAGAAATAAATAAAACATTAAAAAAAAATTACTGAGTCATTTAATATATTATGTTGTGCTTTAATAAATACTGCTGGGTTATTTTACAAAGTGGTTGTACTATTTCACTTTCCCACCATTAGTAGCTGAAAGTATATCCTTAGAGCTTTAAAGAAGCATTTATTGCATACCTCTACTGTATTCCAGAAATCATGTTGATTTCTAAGCTGGCTTATATGACCAAGGGACAGAATCTTCTTTTGAGGACTTTTAGTTAAATAAAGGCAACTAAGATATAAATGAACAAATGAAAAACAATCCATTATTTACATTAATACCTATAGAATATAAAAATATAAATATCTGTAAATGCCTCCAGGAACGATGCAACATTGTTTCTTATGCCTGAAGAATGGGGAATAAAGCCCAAATATGTATTAATATTATAATGGATAAAAAGAAATTTCAGTATATTAATACACTAGAATTTTATATAGCAAAAGAAATTAATAAACTATAGCTATTTGCAGTAACTTGGGTGACTTGCACCCATCCTGATTGCAAATGACTATAAAAGAGACCATGCAGGCATTAATGAGTGAATGGTCAAACCTAGACGGATACACAGGTCAGGAAAGTCTTCATAAAAGTGAAAATGTTAAGAATAGCCTTAAAAGATGATTTTCTGCCAGGAATGCCAAGGAAGAAAGAACTTTCCAGGGAGAGGAAAATCTGTGAGCAAATTCACCAAACATTTTATCAGCACCCCACAGTTAGAAAACTGGGACAGGAGTGCTAAAGTGTAGTTTGTAAGTGGTAAGGATTAAAATATTCCAAAATAAGGGTTAAGACCATAGAGTGATTAAGTGCTCGCCTAAGGATTTTGGCCTTTATTTCATAGACAATGAGGAATCATCAAAGAGCTTTTAACAGAGGACTAAAATGATCATACTTGAATTTCAGAGAGATTATTATGGCTTTGGAAGATGGATTAGAGAAAGACACAATAGTAAAAGTCCAACACCATTTAAAGATCCACTATAATAGTCATAAAGAAAAATGATGATGGATTATACTGCAATATTTGCAGAGGAGAAGAAAGGAAAAGAGTGAATATGATGTTAATGAAACAGAATCAATAGATGGTGCTGTGGATTAGATGTGGGTATGAGGATTAAGAGGGTATTTTAGGTTTTTGTTTGTTTTTTTTTGACGAGGTGGATGTTGCTAGTTCTTGCCAAAATCAAGCAGACCATAGGAAAGAAATGTTTACAAGAAAAAAAAATATTTCCATTTTAGGAGAGATCTAGTGGGTAATTTCACAGGTTTTATATAGCCATGCAGTGTGTCAGATATCACTAGTTTTCCCTCAGTACTCACCATCCTTTTTTTTTTTTTTCCTTTTAATCATGGAATTAACCAAGATATAACTGGGCTCATAGCTTCACCATTAAAGACTATATTTCCCAGCTTCCCTTACAGGAAGGTGTGGCCATGTATTCAGTTCTGAACAATGGGATTTGGACAGTAGGTATTCTGCAAGTTACACATCATGGCCTTAGTAGGAATATTTGAGCACCTTTATCCTCCTCCCTTCTCATTAACTAAAAAGGGAATATACTGTTGATGACACATGTTTCTCATGTCAACAAAAACAATACATTCAGGTGTAGCAGAACCACAAGACGATGGAGGAAGCATCTTGCAGAACAGAGTTGCTCTAACCTCCTATATATTGTTTTAGATTTTTCACCTGAGAAACCAGCATCCATCTTGCTTAAACCACATTCTCTTTTGGTCTGTTGAAACTATTTCAATGATATCCTAACACATGGACATCAGAGATGGTGATATCTGCCACAGGTCAGTGAGAGGGCAGGTTATAATCTCAGTTCTCCCATCATGGAGAACACTGCCAATAAGATAAGCATGTCTTCAAAGAAATATTTGCTATTCTTGGACACCTTCATTGACTATTAAGAGGCTTTTTTAAATTATTGCCATTCTGCAAAGTATAGAATTCCCAAAGGTAAAGCAAAATGTTTATATGAAATATTAAAAGATATTGTTTAGAGGACTCATACCTCAAAGAGCTTAGCGACTTAAAGAAAATTGTTTACTTCACTTCCATATAGTCATACTAAGGTATGGAGTCAAAGCTGGTGGTGCAGCTCATTCCCAAGAAATCATTCAATTAGGTTCCTTTCACTGTCATCTTTCCCATAGCCAAACAGTTGCCTCAGATTCCAGACAGTAGGAGGAAAAGGGGAAAAAGAGAATGTACCCAATGCCCTACAGTATAAGGCCAGAATTGTTACATATCCCTTTTGCTCTCATTTCATTCTCAGGAACCTAATCTATATTGCCACATCTTAACTACACAGAATGATGAGAGCCTTGCCTTTTGCCCAGGAAGAATAGTATAAGTTTTCGGAGACCACTAGCAGCTTTTTCCACATTAGGATAAATAGGAGGTGTAAGAGAGGAGGAAAAAAAGAATCAAAAATTGATAAATATATTTGGGTCTGATTATAAAGGATCTTAAAGACTAAGTGACATTACAAACTTTTTAACCAACAAGGTTATAACTGATCTAATTCAAGTTTGAAGGTTGAGTGGAGATGAAGTAGTGGGAAGGAGAGCTTTTGGGAGGCCACTAATTTAGATTTTTAAAAAAGCATTTATATAGTCTGGAGGAAAGCAATGGTCTTGAAAATAAAGAAGAGGGGTAAAAAGTGGGTAATATAGCTAAAGAGACTGTGAAAACGGTGTTAGGGAAGGGGTAGGGGAAAGAGGGTAAAGCTCACTTAAGATTTGAGCTTAGGAGGGTGCCTGGGTGGCTCAGTGGGTTAAGCGTCCAACTTTGTCTCAGGTCATGATCTCACGGTTCTATTCGTGAGTTTGAGCTCCTCATATGATTCTCTGCTGTCAGCACAGAGCCTACTTTGGATCCTCTGTCCCTCTCTCTCTGCCCCTCCCCTTCTCTACGTGTCCCTCCTCCTCTCTGTCCCTCCTCCTAAATCCCTTCCCGGCTGGCACACTTTTTCTCAAAAATAAATAAACTTAAAAAAAAAAAAAAAGATTTCAGCTTAGGAGGTCCTGGTAGTAAATACTGCAGAAGGAATTTGAGGAAGTGAAGGAGTTAGGTTTAAGACAGGTTGCTTAACAGTAACTGTGGACCATTTAAATAGAAATGTCCCAAAGACAGTTGTAAATATTTTCTTGAATATCCATAAAGGGGCTAGCATTTCATACAGCTGTGGCTACAATCTTATGCTTGAGCAGAATTGAGTGAGAAGTAAAGAGAATGAAGGATAAATAGTATGCAAAATGCCAAAGCTTGGGAGAAAACAGAAAAGAAGAATCAACGAGGAATACTAAGAGATTGGTTGGATGGTTGTGAAGATCACATAGAAATGCTGAGCAGAAAGTTCACCAAACAATACCCCCTGCACCTTCCACAGCACAGAGTAATGATTTCAGAACTATTTCATATGTAAACCTAGCCAAAGCAACAGGCACCAGATTGCATTTTATCTCTATAACTTTTGTTTTTAATTTACAGAGGACAACTTACAGTGTAACATATTACAAAACAGGAAAGCAGTGTGGCTTCCATAAGAATGTTTCACACTGCTGGGAAACAAAACCAAACCCCCTTCCCAAAACAGTCAGAGGATATTCATAAGCAAGTTTGAACAGATCCTCAGGAGACAAGTGCAAATTGAAAGCAGTTCTAGTCAAGTCCACTTGGTTGTACAGCTTCTGGAAATTTTTAAAATATCACTGGTGTTTCTGGAACTAGAGTCTTTTTATTTGGAGCTTGATCCTGCAAGCTCTTCTAGAATACAAACGATTATATAATGCAATGTTTTATATTCAAACTCTGCTTTGGGTAAAATAATTCACTCAGTTAACAAATATACATGATACTTATGAGGAAAATTAGTGCTTTAAATAAAAACAATCATTGTACCATCAATAATAGAAATTATGGTCACTTCAACAAGTAATTAGAAAATCAAAGTAAATTTCATTCTGAATGAAAAGTAGTTGAAATTGTATATTCTGGTGTATAAGCATGTTTTCTTTTAAGCTTTACACTTTTTCCAGTTATACCATAATATAGTAATTATAATATTTCAGTTATCATACTGAATCACAAGGTTTATTTACATATATTTATAAAACACACATTTTAGTTTTATATATACTTATATAAATATTTTTATTATGTTTATGTTTATGTTATTAATAATGTTATAAATAAACATACATAATATGTTATGTTTAATAAAAAACATGTATTATGTTATTATGTTTATAATAAACTATTTTTTATTTATTATTATGTTTAAATATGTATAATATTTAAACATAAATGTATATATCTTCAAGTATAACACATTACCTACTAGTTTCACTCTTTTTAAGTTTTTTGAAAGAACAAAAGCATTTCCTTCTCTTTGTGATTTTACACCAGAAACAATTCCTGAAGAAAATTAAGAAGATACCATGAATTATAGTTAAAATTTAGAGCTAGATGGGATCTTTAGACAAACCCATTCATTCAACAAATAAAGAAACAGAGCCACAAAGCTTAACTGAATGACTCAGGACTCCTTAACCACATCCCTATTCTCTTTTACTGTAACACTAAATCTGCATTACAGAAAAATTAGTACATAAAAAATTACTGGGCAATACATAAATTCTGCAGAAGATTATAAATTCCATTAAAAATATCATTTTATAGGGGCGCCTGGGTGACTCAGTCAGTTAGGCATTTGACTTTGGTTCAGGTCATGATCTCACAGTTCATGAGTTCTAGCACCCCACTCGGCTCTGTGCTGACAACTGAGAGCCTGGAGCCTGCTTCGGATCCTGTGTCTTCCTCTGTCTCTGCCCCTCCTCTGTTTGCATTCTGTCTCTCAAAAATGAATAAATGTTAAAAATTTTTTTAAAAAACATCATTTTATAAACATATCACTCTATAATAAATGACAAAGTTGTGGTCCCTACTATGATATTTGAGAATGGGATAATGGAGAAATTATTTTTTTATACATGAGAAAACAGGCTCTAAATGGTTAAGTGACTTACTCAAGTCACACAGGTAGTAAATTCAGAATTTTTTCTGATAGTATACACATATAAATGCACAAATAAATATGAAATGGCAGTTTACATAAACGAATTACAGAAGTGAGGTCAGGGCAGAGAACAGACTTAATGGCAAGGTTGTCACTGTGATGGAATTTTACAAGATGAGTTTGGCTAATCCCATAGCCAGCTTGCTTCCAGACTGTCCTCACAGGTGATGGCCTCATCTATCCAATGGCCAAAATAATTGCTAAATGCATTTGTCCACTTCAACTGTAAACAAACAGGAATATGCTGAACAAGAAAAATATTAAATGTCTAAACTACAATTAATCTTAAGCATTTATTTTTAACCATTTATATATTTAAAACCATTAAAATATAGTTTACACTTTAAAAAGATTCTTGATATTGAAAGTCAATATGTTACCTGCTTTTCCAAATTTTTTTCCTCAGATTATGGTCAGGTTTTGAATGGATATGTCTGCCTGCCATAAATAGACATTAAAATTCTGATTTATTCATTAAATACGCTAAAGGCTTTCTTTAGAGATAATAATATGGTGAATACTAAAACCAAAACTCATTTCCTAGAGAGCAAGAAAATAGCAACCTTGGAATGATTTTGAAAAAATAAATGCATAAAGTTTATGGTAAAAGTTATAAATGTTGGGGCGTGTGGGTGGCTCAGTCTGTTGAGCATCTGACTCCTGGTTTCGGCTCTGGTCATGATCTCATGGTTTGTGGGATTGAGCCCTGCATTGGGCTCCACACTGACAGCTTGGATTGGGATCTCTTGAGAGAGAGAGATGCACATGCATCTCCTCCCCTGCTCATGCACATTCTCTCTCTCTCTCTCTCTCTCAAAATAAACAAATAACCTTAAAAAATAAAATGTTACAGATGTCAACGGTAATACAAACCAAAACATTCACAGGACTTATTTGTCAGAATTATTTACTTTGTTTTATTTTTCCCCTAATTAAAATTGGTGACTTCAATAAATTATATATTGAAAATACTAATGGTAGCTAATATTAACATGGCTATTTGCATGTATTATTTTAGTTAATCCTTTCGATAAAGAATCTATGAAGTAGTTACTTTTACAGACCCTATAACAGAAAAAAAAGAAAGGCAAAAGCATTAAACTTGAATGGATCACCCAGTAGGAAGACCTTCAAGTAGAATGACTCCAGAGCCCATGTATGTACCCATAATGCCACATTTCTTCTCCGGTTAGACACTATCTACAGAAAGAAGCTAAGCATGTTCTAAGAATAAACCCAGTGTAATACAAAAAATAATTACATAGTATTTGATCTGAAATTTATATTGAGTGGGCTGAGTTCTAAGTATAGCACAGTAAATTTCTCCAATATTAAAAACCAAAAAAATAAATTATGCTTTGCACTTCAATAAAGTAAGTAGAGACTAACTCAGTAAGATACTAGTTTTCTAGTTACCTCTTCCCCACTGCTTCTTTCCAATACATACCCTCAGAACAGGAAATGGTTGAAAAGTATTTCTGAGCAAGCAACATAGATTGGACTCTTAGTACTATGATCCACGTACATTAAGGCAAGTGAACCCCATCATCCCCATAAATAGTCAGACACTATCCATTGTGACTAAAGCATATTATTCGAAAATCTCAGATGCTCTTTCCCTGCCTCAAAACTTACCAAAGCTATAAGGAAACGATAGAACTATGCATCCAGCAAGAAGAAGACTAAAAACATTATAAGGAGTTTACACTATTACTCTAAAAGTTTACTATCTATGGAGCTTTCAGGTCTGGACAGAGTTTTACAGAATCAATAAGCACCAGGAAGTTATTAAAGACCAACAGAATTGTCATATGTAAAACAGTTCATTCCCCAACAATTTATGACACATGCAGATGAGACTTAATCCAAGTAAGGATTTATCTTCACAGCCTGACTATATGCTCTCCATTTCTCATTTCCATAGATATGTTTTCTTAGAATCTACAGAGCATGAATTTAAAATAAAATAATACTCAATAGCTAAGGAGTTCAGAAACTTATTTAATTATATAAATAAGTTGCCTATCAACTAAGAATATTTAATTTTTTCAAATCTTGAGAAATGAAAGGAAATTAAATTACTGGACAACTTCATTCTGATTTAAAAAAAGGTAGGGGGGAAACACTTGGACATGTGCCTCTGTAATGAAAAGTCAGAAACTAAGGCAAATTAATGAGCACTACATAATAATCATACTCTTTGAAACAAAAGTATTGAGTAATACTCTATAAGCTACTAAAATCCATTACTATTAGGAAATTTGAAAAACAAAACAATGAAATAACAGTCACAAAATGACAATACCAGAATGTGAGTTTCTCATATATGGATGGCCCTGCAGTAAAGCAGACATTCTGTAGTTATTGAAATAAGAATTCTTCCTCTTATACATATGTCCAGTGGTCATCTTTGTCTTTCCATCTCACAAACTGGATGCAAAGAGGAGAGACCAGAACAGTGAAAGACATGGAATTATGTCATCTGAGAAATAAAAGCAGTATTTTCAGGGCTACAAGATTTCAAATATTTGAAGGACTTTCCTACAGAAAAAGAGCTAGATATATTCAGCACCTGGCAGAACTCCTCACACATTATAGACACTCATTAAATATTGACTCTATGACTGATGGGATGAATCTATTAATGTACAAATCATCTGCTGATTATATCCAGAGCCAGAAAAATTACTCTAGAATCACAGAATTAAGTACAAGTTATGGAAAGGCAGACTTTTGCTTGCATATATGAAACAAATTAAAAACTATAGCTGTACAAAATAGATGTGTTGTCTTAAAGGTAGCATGTGCCCCCAAAGCTCTGCCCATTTCTGCTGGCGGTTACAGAAGGGAGTTCTCTGCTGATGGGCATTCAGACTGGCTGACTTTGCAAAGCTCCTATGATACCGTGATTTCCTTTCCTTTTTGAATGTTACTTTGATCTCATTTCTCATCTAAGCTAGTAATTTTTGGTGTTTTCCCTCTGCCCTGATAATTCACTTACTTCCATCCTCACATATGAGCAAGTAGCATCACAACAGAACAAATCTTCAGCTGCTCATCAAGTTATTGTTACCACTCCACCATATGGTTACATGCCAAGTTCTGGTGAGCAGGAGTGGAAAAAAATCAAAGTACTCTTAAGACTACAAACACCACCCATGTGTGTGTGTGTGAGTGTGTGTGTGTGTGTGTGTGTGTGTGTGTTTTACTTTTGGGTTTTTTTGAAAGATATTAGCACATTTTTATAACTTCTAAACATGAAGACTTGAGTAATGCCAGATGTGCCTAATCTCCTACTTTTGGTCATTACAGTTATCTTCATAGACAGAGGGCATTAATGAAGCAAAATAATTTGGTCCTATCTGAATCTCTCATAAGTGAATAAATGTAGCCAAACTATGCATGTGGATATTACACAAAGTTTTAAGGAATTGGAATTGTTTCCTTTATTCTTCTTTGGGATGTAGAGGAGAAAATAATGATTATGTGGATTGGGTGGTTCGGGTAAGACTGAGGACTAAGAAACCTTAGTTTCAGACTTGATACTTCATCACTCTATGCCAGACTCTCACATGTAAAACAGGGAACACAGGCAGCTATTGATATTTTCCTGCATTCTAGGTTTTTGTGCACCTAAAATGAAATAATAGCAATGGAGTATTTTGTTCACAGTACTATATACAATTATCAAGTAGCCCTGGGTCAAGGTATGGTTTTAAGATCCATGCATAAAGAAGTATACACCCACGATTAGCCCAACTTAAAACCTGCCAGAGCTATAAAGTAACCATTCTAAAGCAAGAGTTTATTCTCACCATTCTAGAAATACAGTACTTATTCTGCAATATGGTTATTGCCACTAACTTCATGTACTTCTTTCTTAACTGCTTTACAAAAATAAAGCTATCTACTCTGGAAATGTTTGAAATCCATATTACACAGAAAATAGCCCTTATATAAATTTCATTTCATATTGATTTTGCCTTTCGATCATATCCATTGCAAAGTCAAGTCACGCAAAAAAAAATCCATAACTGAAAATTTAAAAAGCACGACTCATAAAAGGGGCTTACTACTATTTTGCATATCCTTTTTATTTTATTCTCCACAATATGTAACATAATGCTGCAGGTTGAAAAAAATGAATAAGTGTATCAATTAAAGTTAATATTCTCCTCCCTTTTTGAAGGAGCAAAATATATTAAGTCCATGCAGGATCTTACTTTCTTTCTTTTTTGACTCCCTGATGCTTTGCAGGTTCTTTATCAATATCAATGGATTAAGACGATATTATCCCATGGCTGCCATTGAAATGAACGGTACTACAGCATCCTGTTACAAAAGGGCATTTGATGATTTAGCAGGTGAGAGATTATTAAATTTTGAATTTGAAATGCTGGGGCATTATGAAACTACAAACTTCAAGCAACTGTGGAATCCACTCAAGCTCTATCTTCAGGAGATAAGATACTATGTAGGTTTCAATGTCTAAGTGTTTTCAGAGGCTTTGAAAACTGAACCACCTGCAGTTATTCACACATGAACTTTGTCTTTGCAGGAGATGTATCCAAACAGCATTGTTTGTGAATATATTTTATTTATTAAATCACAGTTAATTATTTTGGGACTTTTGCAGAAAAGGACACAACACAATTAATATTAGCTATTCTACATTTAGAAGGCAGTAATTTTCCTATCTGTCTTTCAAATAACATTAACATAATAGATAATGATGCTTTTTCTTTCCCTAAAACATTTGGGAAAAGATGAAAATTAAGCAGCTCTAAACTTTTAGCAAATTACACATATACAGAGACCATCTGATTAAAAAAAAAAAAAACATGCACAGTCTTCTCAGTGGTGTTGCTTACTATGTAACACCTGTATTTCTGAGAAAGAAAAGTGAGTGTACATATATCATATAAAAGTTTTCAATAAATGTTAGTTATATATAGAAAAGTGTAGCACATAACAAATTCACAGATAATCTTTAAATGTACAATACTATTTATTCCAAATGCCATATGGCCAATTGATTTGTACATAATTGTTCTGTTAAACTTTTGAAACAGTAGCTGTAGTCATCAGATTCTCCAGAGAAATGGAACCAACAAGATATGTGTGTATAAATGTATCACATATATTTACATATCATATATATATACACATATGTGTATATAAATATATATATAAATTTATATATTATATATATTTATGATATGAGAAACGGGCTCACACAACTGCATAGGCTGACAAACCCAAAATCTGCAAGATAGGCTGGTAGAGTGGAAACTCCAGGAAGTATAGATGCTACAGTCTGAAGTCGGTCTGCTGGCAGAATTCCTTTCTCTTTGGGAAAGGTCAGTTTTTCCAAATTAAGACCTTCATTAATTGGATATGGTCCACCTACATTATGGAGGGTAATCTGCTTTACTCAAAATCTACTGATTTAAATGTTAATCTCATCTAAAAAATAACTTCACAGAAACATCTAGAATAATGTTTGCCCAGATACCTGGGTACCATGGCCTAGCCTATTTGATACATGAAATTAACCATCAAAGTAGCTAACCTGTGGTTGCAGTGAACAAACAGGGCATTTCCATCATGAATGTTGGTTATTTTCTTTTACTCCGAAGAATACTGAGAAAGTGAAGTGAAGGATAACTGTGTCTGAATGACATGAGTGGCATCGTTGCTGAACTGGATAATTGTTTACAGATATTAAGAGACTATTTCCTCAATTACTGTGCTATTAGACAATGTCAAACCTATAGCTCTAGCATACTTTCCAATATAATCAGCATTGTTAACATGTTCTCCAGGACTTTCTTAAGTCTAGAAACTTAAGCAAAACAATAAACTGAACTTAGACTTGGAATATTTGCTTGTTTATATATAGTAAATACACCTATCATGACCATTTCTGAACTACCAATATAACATCAGGTGAGCATAGCTGGGATGAGATGTCTGATACAACAGACAAAAATATCAAGACCATAGATGTTATTAAAATGTAGTAGTTTCAACCAGGACATAATAACCCTGGTAAACATTTTTTTATATGACTTACTTAATTGTAAGTTTATATAATTTTATTTTCAATAATGGCTGTGTTTAACAACCAGTCACAATTCCTAAGAATTCAGCAATAAGTTCTTGTGAGCTGGTAGCAGCTGACTCCAGCAAACCCCTGAAGCCTCACCTTCCCTAAACATTGCTGCTGGAAGATAATTTACAATGAGAACTTAATTCACTAAGAATCAAAGATTAACATTAATAAAATATAATGAGCTCCTCTGTAATATGTTCAGCCATATCAGTTATTAGTATTAATGTGAACTCACCCATCAGCTCCTTTCCTGTGGGCAGAGGCTTTGATGAACAGAGTGAAAGTGTGGAAAGATGTGAAGGGATGTGGAAAAGGAAATAGACCCAACAGGAGGTTCTCACAGAAGCAAGATGAACCAAATTGAAAATTTTGGTGAGGACTGGACTTTCATATGTGGTTATACTATGCTATGACAAATGCAAATATTGATCAATTCTACTATGAACTTTTTGATAGAATATAATTTTTTTAGGGTTTTTGCCTGAAAGTACACATTCTTTGGCTGGTTTGTGATTTCATGCTAAAATTCAGGAAGTTTTCTTAGGATACATACCTATGTATCTGCTGCACAAAACTGTATTTGCCAATAGAGGATGCAAGCAGTACAGTCACAACCTAATGAATTTTGCTAGTATATAGGAGCTTATATATATTCTAATGGGAAAATAAAAAAGGGATGAAATCCAAGCTCACCTGCTTTTTATCAATTTATTAGAGAGTTTGTCTCTTAAGAAGCTTTACAGAAAATTTCAAAGTCTGTCTTCAGAGAAAGAGGTTCTAAGAACCCTAATAAAAATGACAGACTTGAAAGTAAAAGTAAAAATAAAAGCTCCACATGTTCTAATTTACTGCTGTGTTCTTGTCTTCACACACAGCAGGGTACCAGGCCTCTTACTCTGCAACTTAAAAATGTTTTAAAGTTTTAGAGAGGACTATGACACTGATATAAGTTTAAAGCCCTGAGATGATTAGCTTCGGTAATTTAAAGTTATAGATAGACAGACAGGTAGACGCTCATATGTGTCATACACAACCTTATGTCTACATTTCAATTTTCTTTTTTTTAATTTTTGTAATGTTTATTTATTTTTGAGAGAGAGAGAGAGAGAGACAGAGTGCAAGCGGGGTAGGGAGAGAGAGAGGGAGACAGAACCCGAAGCAGGCTCCAGGCTCTGAGCTGTCAGCACAGAACCCAATGTGGGTCTTGAACATGTGAAATCATGACCTGAACCAAAGTCAGCTGCTTAACTGATTGAGCCACCCAGGAGCCACTACATTTCAATTTTCTACCTTCCAGATAGGGTCAGCAGCTGAAAAAAATTGTGAAGGACAGAAAATCTGTCTTCAAATAACTCATCTTCATATCCATTTTTCCTTTCAATTTCTCCATTCTTTTGAAGTCTACATTCATCTGTTCCTTCTCAGGTATATTGGAGTTATCTCAAGAACATCACAAACATCTGTTATACCCGGCATTCCATTCTAGTTCTTCATGCTACCCTTATCATCTTAAAACATATACATATGATATGTCAGCATATCAAGATGAAGTTCTTATTCTACACTCTCTGCTAGTTTATTTTTTAAACTCTCTGTGATAAACTTTTCCACAGGTGTTTAGATACCCTGGCCACCTTCTGGCCCAGGCATGCTGTTTGTATTTGAAAAAACAATGTTTGGGAAATTAAACCTCAATCAATACATCAATACATACCAGTGCAGTGTAGTAGTCCTAAAATGTGTCCACGGAACATTAGTTCCTCAGAACATCAACACAATTATGCAGAAAACATGGGTTCTATGATCAAATAACTTTGAAGGTTGGTGGGTTCAACTAGAGTGATTCAGTTATTTTCTTCACAGAACATTTACTATGCCAAATGTGCACTGTTTAGCTCCAAGATGGAGACGAAACTGAAGTGTTTCATAATCAAAACTGACCGTGGAATTTTGTTTGATGTCTACCTTGGAAAAATTGCTTTATCCAATGTAAGTAGTCTACAGATAACATACTGTAGAAATTAGACTTTCAAATAATGTTGAGAGAGGTTAGCCTGTCAGTGCTCCTCAAATGAAGCCATGCAAGTGACTTATGACTCTCTGAGTGATAAAAAGTAACAAAGTTAGAAAAAAGAAGACAGGGACTCTGTCTTGAGTGAAAGAGTACATGATATCCTGCATCCTTTTATGGCATGCAAGATATCCGTATCTGACTTTCTCATATAACACTTTTCTTATAAGAAAGGAAAGGTATTATATGGTAAAGTCAGTGAGCTCTGCAGGGAAAATGGGAGTGAGTGTTGCTGGGGAGTGGAGTGGGTGGACAAAAGACATACAAAGATGGCAACCAGGAAATGGAGCCAAATCATAGGACTGGGAACATATCCAAGGCAAACAGTGAAAAAGACATGAGTAGAAAATGTTGGCAGTAGGAACTGATTACCTAAGAGTAGAATACATTTTCCTTGGAGAGCTGTCTTTAAAGAGCTCAGTGCAGGTCCACCTTTTCTCATTGAGCTAGAGCTCAAACATAGCCAATGCACCACCCAAACATGGATCACCTGAATTGAATGTCTCTTTGAGAAGCAGCAATTCTCAAACCTTAGAACACATATGAAGCATTTGGGAAACTTTCAAAACGCCATCTCAGATGGCCTCTCACCCAGAAATTTTGATTCAGTAGTTATGAGGTGGATTTGAGAATCTGTAGCAGACTTTACTCTGAGGAAAGCTGATTTAAAACTAATGGATGGAGACAAAGAGAGACAGATCACATAGGAAACTCAGAAAGCATGACCAAGTTCACTCTAGATTAGAGCAATTTCACAAGTCCTGTAACTGGACTGTAAGTAGGACATCTGAATCTTCTTAAGTCCTCCTATCACATCCATTACTCCTATCACAAATGTCTCCACTCTTTTTACCTTCCTTTGTGACCTTATGATAATGGAGTGGATGAAGTTATGATGGAGGGCATGAGATGTGAGTGAGATAGCCTGGGTGTGCATCTTAGCTCTAACACTTGCACCTGGCAATCACCAAACTCTATGTCTCACCTGCATCTTCTGTAAACTGGGGGTCATCATAACAGAACCTACTTTGGAGGGGTTAAGGAATGAATGTTTGTATTCCCTCAAGTTCCATATGTTGAAGCCCTAGCCCTTAGTGTGGCTATATTTGGAGATAGGGCCTCTACAGAAGTACACATGGGTAAATGAGGTATAGGTATGGGGTTCCAGTCCACTAAGATTAGTGTCTCTATAAGAGACACCACAGAACTCTCTCTCTCTCATACAAAGAGGCCATGTGAAGACACAGATGACAACTATCTGTAAACCACAAAGAGAGCCCTCACCAAAAACCAATCATGCTGACACACAGATATCAGACTTCCAGTCTCTAGAACTATGGAAAAAACACTTTTCTGTTATTTAAGCTACTCAGTTTGTGGCATGTTGTTATGGGAGTCACAGCAGACTAATAAAGAGGAAAGAAGAAAGAAGCAGTGAAATAATATACGTAAAAGCATTTAGAATTACCTTATGTATATAGTAAACATTCAGTGTTAACTAGTGTTATGTGTCTTACAAAATAATTTTGGAGATGGAAATAATTATGATATTAATTATATTTCATGAAGATTAATCTATAATCATAAAAATGTCATAGTAGATAAGGTACTTTCTCAGAGAACCTGGGTGGCTCAGCTGGTTGGTTAAGCATCGAACTCTTGATTTTGGCTCAGGTCATGATCTCACAGTTCCTGAGACTGAGCCCCATCTCAGGCTCCACACTGACAGTGTGGAGCCTCGTGATTCTCTCTGCTCCTGCTCCACGTCTCTCAAAATGAATGAATAAACATTTTTAAAAAGGTACTTTCTCTTCTTTTTCAATAAATCCAACCACATATAAAAAAAACAAAACATTCCCAAAATTATTTCCAGTATGGTCAATAAAAACATGGTTCTCTACTTTTTTTTCCATCAATTAAATGGTTGATGTTAGACACTATTAGTTTTCATGTTTCATCAAGTTTCATTGGCTTTAATCAACTCCTATACTGTAGCCCATTTTTGGGCACCACTGGCATGTCAGGAAGTGATGTTGTTTGAGTTGGGGGGCAATTTAACCTGGGTGAACATGTGCAGCTCCCCTGAACCCTAATTTTTGCAACAATATTTTCATTAATATCTTCATGAAGTTAACAATTATGACTAGGAATGGAACTATGCACAGGTCTGTACTAGTAAGTGTTTTTGGATTCAGTAGTTACACAAACCTTGGGATGCCTAAGAAATTTATACATTTTGGGGCACCTGGGTTGTTCAGTATGTGAAGCATTTGACCCTTGGTTTTGGCTCAGGTCTTGATCTCATGATTTCGTGAGTTCAAGCAAGCATCAGGCTCTGGGCTGACAGTGCAGAACTTGCTTGGGATTCTCTCTCTCGCCTTCTCTCTCTGCCCCTCCCCCACCCACACTGTCTCTGTGTCTCTCAAAATAAATAAACTTAAAAAAATTATTAAAAAGAAATCTACACATTTTAATTTAGGGATAATACAAATAAGTAAGAACATAACCCCTTCTATCTGCAGTCTTAAAGCACAGGAATTAATAGATTCTTTAACAGATATTTATGAGAATATGTGGAAAATTCAATATAATATGCACAAAATGAGATAAATTTGAACTCAGCACTTTGACAAAAACAAAAATACAATCCATCTGGAGTACAGCAAATACATTTCAAACATAAAATTTAGGCTGGAAACTTTCTGGTAACTCAAATCAAACTGAAATAGACTCAGGATTAAATGCTATGATTTACTAAAGTATGTCATAAATTACATTATTATATATACACAAACTTCAATATATATATGTTATTATGTATTATAAAATGCATGCTCTATCTGAATTCTAATCATTCAGGCTATATTTCTTTCAAGAATATCCTTGACATATTAAAAAGATGATCTATTTCAGCAATTAAAAAAATTCTTTAATCACTTTAATTTTCATAATTTGTGGTAAATATCAGAGTTAGTTTACTAAAAGTGTCTACCTCTCTATGTTTTGGGGAAGACACTTTTGAGCTCTCATGATTCCAGAGTATCCAGGAGGTTATGGATATTGGTTAATCTTACTTAATGTCTAATGTACTAGTATGTGATAAATGTTAACCCAAAAATGTAGAATGAATTCAATGAAAAATATCTGTCAAGTGCTTAATTCTTTCTTGAGAAAATATGCCCGTGGGTGGGGGATATATGTATAACCTATTTTAATGCAATACAGATATAAGACAGTATTTATTGCTGTAAACTATTATTGTAGAACACTAAAGACATAGATTAATTAACCAAATAGGGGTTTGACCATTGTACTCCAAATGCTTCTCCAAATGTGTATGTAAGATAATGGCACAGCATAGCATGGGCAGAATCAGAAGAAGGTTTTCAAAGTGTTTAAGGACATGAACTGAATGTACTGTCTTCAATACAAATGATGGTTAATGAAACAAATACATAGGATACACTAAAGTACATTAGAATTTAGACTACTTTAAAGACAGTTTTAATTATTGGAAATATGAAGTGCAGATCATTTTAAAGGTATTTTAGAAATTATTTTAAAAGACATAGGAAAAATCAAATAATGGCTGCCAGCGAATCTGCTTGGCATACTTAAATAGTTAAACCTTATAAGCAGTGCTTTATCATTCACATCCTACCCACCCACCCTGCAACTTTCTCTTTACAACAAACCAGAGAAGTAGTTAGAGCAGGCAGAGCAGGAAGCAGATTCAGGAAGGTAATTAACTGCTCAACTTCACACAGCCAGGAAGTAGCAGTGCCCAACCAAATATATAAGGTGTCTGACTCACAAATGATAAGATACATTTTTTTTAATTAAAAGCATTTCCAAACTACATATTGTTAAATTCTTCAGAGGCCATTCAAAAGGACCAATGTATTATTTATCATATTCTTTTTGTGCCAAACTTTTCTTTTTGTCAGTTTCACTTTGGTCTAGATTTAACACTCATTCCATTGTAGTAGAGTTATTCTTTTTTCATTTTTTCTCCACAAGTAACTATTGCACACTTACTATCTGCTGATTGTTGGGCCAGTCACTAAGAATACTGTTAAATAGAGAATTTTTATAAAGTTCACTATACTCTAGCAAAGACACCCTATGAAAATAATATACATTTGCACTGTGTGATGAGAATGATATAAGACAAGTTAAAGTTTCTATGAGAACACATAAAGAAGACCTAATCTGGTTTGGGTGGTAAGAGAAGGCAGGGTTTGCAGTGGCTTTATATGCAAACTGTGGGAGCTGGCCAAGAAAAGCTAGCAAGAGTTGAAAGAATACTCTACGTAGAAGAAACATATGCCTTATGAAGGAGGAAGCATGGTGTATACGTTCAAGGTCAATGTGGCCTGCGGGAATAGACTAGAGCACACAGTGAGACTCACGGTAGGGGTTTCAAATGTGAACAAACCTGCCCTCTCTTAAGGATTTTAGTCGTTTCCTCTGGAGTAGCCCCCGAATCATTCCAAGCATCCATCCACTGTTGCATTTATCAACAGTCCTCTGTTTACAACGTGGGTAATGAATTGAAACGGTTAAGAGTGAGTGTCGGGGAGACAGCAGGCTATAAGTAGAATCCAGGTGAGAGCAAATGTTAAAATATACTAGGAGTAAAGATAAAAGAGGACAGGTCCAAAACATATTTAGGAAGGAAATCAAGAAGACGTAGTGTTGGGTTAGAAACAGGGGATGAGTACAGATAGTCAGGATTAGTGAGATTTTACTTAATTAAAAAAGAAAAAAACCAACAAGAGTGTATTCATAGGACATCTGTATTCACAAAAGCTAATTGATGATTCAGGTTAATTACTGTTCTCCACATGTTGAATTTCTGACATAGTTTCTGTAAGCATAATTCAGCAACACAACAATGGCAGAGACTGTCATGCCAAAATGAATTGCTAACATATGCAATTAAAATAAATGTCTATGAGACATAACTGTCAAAATAGTAATTATGACTTGGTGAGCTAGAAACAGTCTGAAAACTTATTTGAAATTAAATTCTTGTCCTCTACATAGACTTAGTATATTCCAAACCAAGGTACTTAAAAAAAACTAATCAAACTCTTTATTACTGAATATTCAACAACATGATTCAGATAAATAGAGTAACTGGGAACTGCTTTGAGTAGTTTAATGATTTTGAAATCATGTTCATTTGAAATATATTTCAATTTTGAAAAATAATGAAGAATAAATCACTCTCAATTTTAAAAATCTACGGTCATTTATGCCATTCATTATGTGTAAATAAGTTTTCTAAGATAAGAGCAAACTACCAAACACAAAGTTAGAACTTTGAACACATGTACTAAGGAGCATTTACTAAGCAATCCATTAGATTTGGGAAAGTATAAAAATATATTGGGGAATGCAGTCAAGAGTACCAGATGTATTTCTCTGTTTAGAAGGGCTAACAAGAGATAGAGTCTTTACAGGTAAATAAGGAGAGTATTTTGTAAAAATACTACTCACAAATTAATATTCTGAAAGCATACTTCTAGCAAATCTTAAGAAGGGCATCATAGTTCACCAATTCCAAGACTCATATTCTTCTTATTATTATTATTTTGACGTTTTAAAATCTCTAAAATCAAGATGCCTCTTACAAGGCATTGTTTTCAAATGCTGGGAAGACAAATACAAGAGACAGTTATTACATTACATAGTTGTGATTACCTGCTCTTGATCACAGCTAAGCAAACTGCCTCCCTCCTGACTGAGCCATGTGCACTGTTGGTGCAAAACATGTTTCATTTAATTGCTGGTTAAAAGATCTTTGGGGGGCGCCTGGGTGGCTCAGTTGGTTGGGTGACTTCAGCTCAGGTCACAATCTCACAGTCCGTGGGTTCGAGCCCTGCATTGGGCTCTGTGTTGACAGCTCAGAGTCTGGAGCCTGCTTCAGATTCTGTCTCCCTCTCTCTCTGCCCCTACCTCGCTCACTCTGTGTCTGTCTCTCAAAATAAAATAAAGACATAAAAAATTTAAAAATACATTAAAATTAATTAATTAATTAATTAATAGATTTGGTCCTCCTGGATGGCTGAGTTGGTAGGGTATGCGACTTTTGATCCCCTTGGGGGGGTTGTGAGTTCAAGCCCCACACTGGGTGTAGAAAAAGAGAGAGAGAGAAAGAGAGGAAAAAAAGGAAGGGAGGAAGGGATGGGTGGAGGGAGGGAGGAAGGGAGATAGAGGGAGGAAGGAAGGAAAGAAGGAAGAAAAAAGGAAGGGAGAGAAGGAGGAAGAAAAAAATGAAATAAAATATCCTCAAAATGGTTACTATAATTCATCAATAAAACAAAAATGTATTGTTTAAATTGAAATGCATGGCAACAAAGAACAGGATATAAATTTTGTCTTAAAATATTCTTTATTGGAGAGATGACCACAATTACTGAATTTCCTGCAAAGCAACAAACATGTGCTCTATGAAACATAAGAAAGATATCCACAATTACTTGAAGCTATTTTATGTTTTATTACAGATATCTGTGCAGGAAAGATTATCTCACAACCAATTCAATCCAGGTTAAGGAAGGACTGATTTCAAAGCAATAAAAGACAGATGTGATGAATTCATGCATTGGGTGGGGATATTATTAATGAAATTGCCACTATTTTATTTAAAGCATTTTTTTCTTTCTTAGTGATATGTGAAATGGTGGTACATCTTACAATAATGTCCTATTAGATTCAGTGTAATTTGGTTATGAAACAGCAAAGAACTGAGAGATGGAAGACCAGGGTTCTAGTCTTAGCTCTATAAATAATAATCTGGGAAGCTATGAGTCAGTCTATTAATTTATCTGACCCCCAATTTCCTCACTTGTAAAATAGATTGGGCTAGATCACTGCCAAGATCTCTGATAGGTCTATGACAATATATATTTTTATGAACTTAAAATTCTTGCAATAAATTTATCTTAAGATATATATAGGAAAACTTGGTCACAAAGATTCCTATTCATTCGAGACACTAGTAAAAATAAAACAGAAGTAACCAGTACTTTTTCCTATGAGCTTAGTAATCAGGCTTGTGAAAGTAAAAATGACAGTAGCCATAAAAAAGGAGAAAGGAGTAAATAGTAAATGTAATACTGGGTAAGTTGAAGATTTGGTCAAATATTTTAAATTTTCAAAATAAAGCAGAAATCACTATTGTTCATAATAAGAAACTAATGATCAAATCATAATTTTAGTTTAAAACATACTTGTCTTTGGGTCCTCTGAAAATGTGTTTAAATGTATTGTAAATGTTGTGCCATGTTATGTGTCAATAATTTTCAGTTTACCAGAATATTTAACCTGAATACTTTATTATCCAGTAATTTTGAGTGAAGGAAAAATTATTATACAGCACTTTGATATAAAACCTTATCATAACTAAAATTTTTATAATAACCTACCAAATGGGCATATATCAAATTTCACTGTAAAACCTCATTTAACACAGACAGATACAATGAGAGGTGATAAAAGTCTGATGAGGCTAAAACACTGTGGTAATGGAGAAATTTTTGGCAAAAGTAAGCTCTTTAACTTGTGCTTAAAAAGTGGTGATAATTAAGGTGGATAATTTCACTAAGATATAATTTATCAAAATCACTGAAGAATTACGCAAAACTATGGAAGGCCAAAGTTTTTTAAATAATAATTTGAAAAAAATGAGATCAAGAGAAATTTTACATAGATATATTTATTGATTTATAATTTAAGACACAGTTTAGACTGCTTCTTTCTCATAACGGTTGTGAATTTCAGTACTTTTAGTTTTAACACAGACCACTGAAGGAAAACCAAAACCATGTATAGCAGGAATTTGTGAAAAAAAAAAAAAATACATTGTTTGAAAAGACAGAAACCAATTCCAAAATCAGTCTTAATTTGGTATATATAATGATGTATCTGTTAAACTTACAATGAAATGGAAACATATATTCATATGTTTCAAAGATTAGTATCACTCTTACACTTGATGTAAGATGTTACATTTTAATTTAGCATGGAGTTAAAGATATTCTTGCATTACTTACACTATTTATTGGTAAAACGGACTCATGTCTATCCACAGTGGTGTTGTTTTCCATATATTCCCTTTATTTTCTCTGTCAGAAATATTATGCAAATTCATCAAGAGCCACCACCTTCTTACCATAAGCTAGTGCAGAGGAGGTATATCAAGAGCTAAATCTCTGTGGGTCTCTCTCATTTCTGTACATATTGAGGCAGAGATACTAACTGCCCTGTAGTAAACAGCTTGGAGAAGACAGGGTTAATACCTCCCGTGGGTACAGAGGGCAGGTTTGTTTACTGTCCAGTATAATCAAGATAATAGCTCTCTCCATAAAAAAGTTCAAGTAGATTTGCTTAATATCCATTATAAAAGATGCAGATTTCCTAAACTCAAGATTCCTCAGCTGTGATACAAACCAATTGTGTATACTGGGTGAGTTTATTCATGTTATCCTCCAAAGCACTTGGAGGAATAATAAAGTTGATGCCACTTGTTGTACTGTGAGTAATAAAGTCTTTTTCTCCCGTCCAGGAGTACATTCCTCCTGCCAGAATCTGCCATGAAACTGTTGCAGGCTAAACTATGGGCATGGAAAATGGAAAAATTCTTATACCCTTCACATTCTTGGTAAGAACCTAAAAAAATCTCATCATGAAAGAAGTGAATTAACTTCCTTAGAAATTTTTTTCCTTTTTGTAGGTATTTTAAAAGTACAAAACAGTAATTACCCCTTTCAGTAATTATTCATTATATGACCACTGATTTCTGAAAAAATAAAATTGCTGTTCATTTGAGCCCAGATGGATTAAGACACACCCCAAAAAGAGGTCAAATCAGGTTTCTTCCACCGATTTTTCTCTCCTTCTCCTCTCCAGTTCAGCTAGTTAGGCTAGTATCTATGTGAGGGGGAGAAAAATTGGAGTGAAAATTTTAGATGCAGGCTTGTTAATCAACATCCAAGAGAAGTCACTTAGTGTGTCATTTCTGAAATGCCAAAACAAATACATATCAGGTTCATGGACATTCACTGAGTGAAAAGCTTCTTAACCACATAATTACAGACTCCTCTCCATACATTGCCACATACAACTCTTTTGGAGGAAAACACCCAGTGTCATATTTAAGATGTACTTGTGCAATGTGAGAAATCATTAAAGCCAGACTGAACATTGCAAGGTGTGAGAAGGGTAACCTGAGAAACAACCAACTGGACCTTTTAGATAAGTCTACTCTATTAGGCTTTTGTTAATGGTCAAGTTCTATACACAGAACAGGCAGATAATAAACACTTGATTAAGTTGAAGATGACAGATATAAAAAGATAATCTGACATATCACCCTGATAATTTGTTGATATTTTGATAAACTCTCATTACTGACCAAATCAGTTAGAAAACAAAAGTCTACACATATTTAATAACCACTGAGTCATTATGTCATACACCTGAATCACTATGCCGTACACCTGGAAGTAATATAACACTGTATTTTAACAACACTGGAATTCAAAAAATAAAAGTCAACATTGGGTTCCTAAACTAGACACATGTAATTGATCGTTTCTTATTGTCTTTATAGAAAATCTCATATAATGAACTGGAATAGCTTTGTACAGTTAAAAATCATCAGTTGACAAAGTTTCACTGCATGAGTTTTTATTATATTGATAGAATGTAACTTAATTAGTGTTTATTACCCATGTTTAAAATTAAAAGGTAAATCACATTACTACACTTTGATTATATCCTCTTCATATTTCCAATATCTGACATATCAAGATAATTATGAATTATGAATCCTATCCTGAAACCCTATAGTACTCCTCACAATCCATGGAAAGCAGTACAAAATTCAAGAGAAATGTAGCCAATTGCTATAAAGTGAGATAGAGGGCTAAGTTTCAAAAGGAGATAAATAAATGATAATGAGAGCTGCCAGAGTCAATATTTACCCTTTTTAGATGGTAGGCAGAAATACCATGGATCACACTCAACTAAAAGCCTGTGCTAACTTGATATTCAATATTACCAAAGCACATTGTCAGACTGAGGAACCTTGATAATCTTCAACATTTAACACTTACTATTTTTTCAGGTAACCAAATAAAATATATCCCCTCTTATTTATGGCAGGAATTTAAAACTGAAAAGCAATTTGTTTAACAGCAAAAAAATAAGTTTAGAATCATGACTCTCCCATCATATTCTATTTCCAACTGCAAGGAATAAAACAATAATTAAGAAAGAACTGATATGGCAGGAATTTAGTGACAGACATCAGTTGCACTGTTTCATGTTAGCTGTTCAAACTGCCATCAGAGGATAATGACTTTCGGTCACTATTAATCAATAAATTATTCAGTTGAAATTTCCCATAAGGCATTGCTATTACTACCAGTAATCAGGTTTCCTCCTTTGTTTCTTGAGATTAAACTTGAACAAGTGGTATGACTAGTTGATCTTTGATAGCTCCCACCAATAATTTACCACTTTGCACATTAGACTGTATTAGTAATATGAAGGCTGTGTATTTTTTAAGCCATGGTGAATTGCTAAGTAATTGCACATATATTATTCCCCTCTACTATCAGTGAAGAGCATAATGCTGCCTAGATGAAGTTAGATTAAAATCAATTAAAATGATGAGTTGGTTTTGTTTATCATGTATTTTTATAATTTATCTGACAGCTGGTCTACTGAATACTACTGAAGGATGCATATGAAGCAGATACAATCCTTTTGAATAAATTAATGCTTCTTTAAACTTCTTTATTGGAATGCATTATGCCCAAACAAGGTTGTTAAGTTAATTCTGCAATGATAAGATTCAAGATGGCACTAAAAACTTCCTGATCTTCCAGATTTTGTACTAATGTTTAATGAGGATTAACTGCATGACTAGAAATCATGCTGTTTCAGGATCAGTATTAGTGAGGTCATACTTTTGAGAATGCCATTTAATATGAAAATAGTAACACAACAAGTTAATATCAACACGCATATAATGAAGAGACTGAACCACCCATCTCATACAAGATGCAGGAATTCCTGTTTTAAAGCAAAATAGGATCACTGCAGTGGTCAGTCAGCTAAGTATTTGAATTTAGACTTCAGTTCAGGTCATGATCTCCTGGCTCCTGGGTTTGGGCCCCACATTGGGCTCTGAACTGACAGCGCAGAGCCTGCTCCAAATTCCTGCTCTCAAAATAAATAAAGGAACATTTTTTAAAAAAAAAAATAAAGCAAAATAAAATAAAACTTTGTTGCTGGCCCTTTTTACTTGGGTTGGGCAGTACCAGCTTCTGATGCATAGAAGCAGCATAAACACAAAAACTTCCATTCCTAAAGGCCACTCATGTTCATTACCAAAGTAAAGTTGTTTTGTGTAGTTCTATGTATTTCCACATATGTATAACTATAGTGGCTTCATTAAGTGCTTACTTCCATCTAACAGAGTTTTCTTTTTACAAGGCCGTTTTTGCATCTAACTTACCACTTGATAAATTATGTCTTTCATTATTTAAATTAGATACCACCCTTTTATATTTCTAGGCTATAAATATAAAGCATATTTATTTAAGCTTTTTTCTTTTTCTTTAGTAATCTCTACAACTAGTGTGGGGCTTGAACTCACAATCCCTAGATTAAGAGCCCCATGCTCTTCTGACTAGCCACCCAGGTGTCCCAGAGACATAGATTATTCTATACAGTTTTAGTTTCCTAAAATTCTTCTAACAGCTCATTAAAATCAAACTTTATTTAACATAACTAAGACCATATAAGACAAACTAGTGTCAGTCTCCTCATTTAATGTCTTCATGTCCCATTGTAAAGAATGAATTATATCCAATAAAGATCAGTTTAAACTCTTTTTCCCAATTCTCAAAAATCAATTAATTGTATCTTGAAAACTCTTGCTTTATAATATTTATAATAATATAGCTCATTGTGTATAATATGGAAATGGACAAAAGTCTCCATTCAAAGACATGAAATATGCCCACAACAAAGAAAGAGAATTGTATAATGTTTCAGTTTCTCATTCAATAAATTTTCACCATCTTTGCAGAAAAATGACTGATATGTAGACCAACATGGGGAGAAATGTCTACTGTAAACTTACTTCTGACTCCTAAGGAAATATTGTTTTTGGCAATGACAGAAATCTTGAAATAAGAAGAATATTCCCTATTGAAACAAGGGATTAAATAAAAAAACTAAAAACAGGAAATGCTTGGAATACAGAACCATTTATCTTATAATCTGTGAAACATTTCAAAAATATTAAGAAATAATAAATTAGATCCTGCTACTTGAGACTCTAAAATTATAAATAAAGTGTTTCTAAAACTGCAACTATAGATAATTAATTAAAAACAATCCTAAAGAAGGTTGCTTGGGTGGCTCAGTGGGTTGTATCCAACTTCTGATTTCAGTTTAGGTCATGATCTCATGGTCATGGGATGGAGCCCTGCATTGAGCTCCACACCAGGCATAGAGTCTGTTTGAGATTCTCTCTCCCTCTTCCTCTGCCCTTCTCCAGCCCATGCCAACTCACACGCTCATGTGCACGTGCACGCTCTCTCTCTCGCTCTCGTTCTCTCTCTCTTTCCAAAAAAAAAAAAGTCCACACGCGCACACACACACACACACAAATAATAATCCTAAAGAGAAAAAAATGTGAAATCACTAAAAAAAGTAAAATAAAATGCTATTTTATTGCCTGCTTTCTAAAAAACTCCCTATGAATATATGGCCATAAAGAAGCAGAAGCACAAAAGAAGGAATAAATAAAATCAGAAGCTAGTAAGAGTTCTTCCAGGGAGATTATAGCACAAAATGAAGTGAGATTATTACAAATACTAAGGACAACAATATAAACATAAAAGACATGATTTTAAAAAGAAAACAATCAAGGAAGTGATGGTTTGACTACAAGTATCAGATGGCAATATAATATTAACACTTGTTAGATCAAAGTTTTAACTTCTTAGCTGTGATTTTCTTCCACCTTCTCAAAGAAAATCTCAAATGAATCAAATATAAAGTTAAAATTATGAGTATCTCCAATCTTTTACTTAAGTGGAATGTTTTAAATGTTACTTTTTTTTCTTTCTTTTGCTGTTCCCCTGCTAGTCTAAGGCATCCATCTGCCTAGGGACTCATTAAGAATTGTTTTAGATTCACTGCAAAGAGAAAAACTGAAGGCTGGTCAGTTTCTGACATGAAAATATCATTAGGCAAGAAGCCAAAAGCCTTTAAAACCAGGCAACTCTCTAAAGTAAGTATTCTCCTCCCTTTGCATATGAAAAACTAAGCTGGAAGAACTAGGCTCAGAGTATTAACCAGCCTGTAGAGGAGATTTTCCTCCTCATCGCTAATGCTTGGCTAAAGTTAAAAATAACAACAAAAACAAACACTGCTCATTTTCCACCTTGTACAATTTATTGGAAGGTATATAAAATGATGTGAAAGTATGTATTTTCTGATTTCTACTTCAGGGGTTTGACCTAGAAGTGCTGAACCCAGGCTGGGGACTCTTTCTAAGAGATCCAACTTGGTCCTATGAGGGGAGGGCAGAAGAGAAAAGGGAGAAAGGAAAAAAAGGAAATCTGCTTTTGAGGTAACAGGTTGGGTTAATTCAAGAGCTCACATGGAGACCTCTGAGTTACACACCTGGATTCAAAGTTTAGCCTCACAACCAACTATTCAAGGATCTTGATAAAAGCCAACCAATCCATCTAAACTTCAGGAGAGCAACATGCAAAATGCTAGACTAATACCTGGCTCTTCCCCACAAATTAAATGAATTAACATATATGCAACAAAGACTGTATTACTTATAATGTCAGCTCCCCACAGAGAGTATGAATAGAGAGGTTTGTTTGCTAAAGACTTTGGCAGATTTGACATACTGCAAAGTATAGGTGGTAACCAGAGAGAGGTGAATTTTTGCTAGGTAGAACAGAAGAGGAAGAAATTGATGCCCTGGGTAATTATGCAAAATAAGGTGAGGAATAAGTGGGAAGAGAGTAGGCTAAAGCCCCTGAATGAGCCAACAAGTTGGCAGAAGGCTACATAATATGGAACCTCTGTGCACAAAGATCTCTACATGACCTGAAAACTCCCAGAGGGCTCAATCTGAGTGAACTCCCCAGAAAATCCAGAAAAAGGTGTTCAGTCTGCCTCTGAGTTAATCAAGGCAGCTGAGAGAATACAGAGGCAAAGAAGGCCATAGGAGTGAGCTCTTCTGGGCCTCAGCAGAAAGCCTGGAGAGGACCTGGACATTCCGGGCCATGGAATTCGAGGTTAGTCTCCGTTAAAAATAACTGAGATATACTAGAACTTGGCTAAAAACGAAGACTGGAGTTTACATATGCAAATTGACTTCAAAAGATGGATGATAATATCGATGATGATGACACCAATGAGGATGATTTTCTAATAAAGCAGGTAATTGATTAAGTAAACTTGCAGACCCGGTGCTCATTAATTTAAACAAGGCATTTAATTAAGTCTCTAATTATATTTTGTAGACAAAGTAGAGGAATGAGACAGAGGAAAATAAAAAAACACCCCAAGAGTCAGGAATCGATACCTGAACATTTTGCACCGAAACCATGTCAATTAATGAATCTATCTGAAATTGGAGGTAAAGTGGTATAACTTGCGGTTCTGTGATTTATGTTGCTGTTTATGTAGTTACATCAGTGATTTCTAAGAAAGCTACAGAAAGGAAACATGAGAAACTGCAGAGAATCCCAAACCAGGATAGAGAATAAAGGTGGATACAGGATGAAATCACTGAAAGTATAAATTTATTTTTTCAAATGGGCAGCAATATAATTAAAGGCCTGCATTTAGATGTTAAAAATCAGTGGTACAAGTGTGGGGGTACAATTATATCATTTGATAGCAGCTCACATAAAAAAAAAGATTAAAAAAACCCTGGGGTTTAAGTTATTACAAGTTAAATGTGATATGGTTGTGAAGGGAGCTGTTGTCATCAAGCTTTCATCAATATCACTTCCAATTCATGGGAGGCAACCATCTTACTTCACCCTGCAATAGTTTATTAGTCTTAGTTCTGATTCCTATGCTGTAAGTGGAAATTTGGATGATTAGTGGACAATCTCTGGGAAGTATAAAGTTTTAAAACTATTTGAGAATAATTGAGGGAAGTGAGAATATTAGTTTGTTAAATATGAAGCCTTACATAAATACCTTGTAATAAAATAACCTGATCATCTAGTATTTCTATTTTTAATTTTTTGAGGATTCTCCACACTGTTATCCACAGTGGCTGTACCAATTTGCATTCCTACTAACAACAGTGAATGAGGGTTCCTTTTTCTCCACATCTTTGCCAACACTTGTTATGTCTTGTGTTGTCAATTTTAGCCATTGTGACAGGTGTAAAGTAACATCTCATTGTGACTTTAATTTGTATTTCCCTGATGATTAGTGGTGTTCAGCATCTTTTCATGTGTCTGTTGGCCATCTGTATGTCTTCTTTGGGAAAACATCAATATAGCTCTGCTCTCCATTTTGTAAAACTGGATTATTTGTTTTGGTGTTGAATTTACCTAAAGAAAATGAAAACACTAATTCTAAAAGATATGTATCCTTATGTTTATTGCAACATTATTTACAAGAGCCAAGATAAATAAACAACCCAGGAGTTCATTGATTGATAAATGAATAAAGAAAAGTGGGGTGTGTGTGTGGTGTATAAAATGGATGTGGTGAGTAGATACATGCAATGGAATATTACTCAGACATAGAAAAGAATGAAATCTTGCCCTTTGCAACAACATAAATGGACCTGAAGACTATAATGTTAAGTGTAGTAAGTCAGTCAGAGAAAGATAAATACCATACAATTTTACTTATATGTGGAATTCAAACTGGTGGTTGCCAGAGGAGAGGTAGGTGGGGGAAGGGTGAAAGAGATAAAGGGAATTAAGAGTACACTTATTTTGATGAGAATTGGGAAATGTATAGAATTGTTGAATGATTATATTGTACACCTAAAACTCATATAATACTGTACATTAACTACACTTGAATAAAAAAGAAAAAAACAAGGAATGAAACCTCAATGAGTATGCAAACTTTCTTAAAGTAAGTGAGTTTGTTGTGAGATATACTGTTCTTTGTTTTGCTCCAGAAGCAGCCCAGGTCACATGTTAGAGGACCCATCTGGCTTAGCGTACCAGTGCCAGAGGCAGTGAGAATGAGGATGAGGTGGGGTTTTGGAGCAGCCTTCACTTAGGCATTCAGCCAATCATAACTTAAGTATCAACAGGCACTTTTGAGCACCCTCTCTATGTCACTCACTGCTTGGTAGTAAGCTGGAGTTGATATACTAAATATATAATAACTGTATGGCATGAGCGCCAATCAATCAGAACAAATGCCTGACCAATCAGAAAAAATAAATGTTGGCCACAAACAGCAATATGACTACCCTAGTATATACTGCATCTCAATTCAAAATTATCAGTCAAGGAAGGGGCACCTGGTTGGCTCAGGTGCTTAAGCAACTGACTCTCAGTTTTGGCTCAGATCATGATTTCACAGTTTGTGGGTTTGAGCTGACAGCACAGGGCTTACGTGTGATTCTCTTTCCCTCTCTCTCTCTGCCCCTACCCTGTTCATGCTTGCTTGCTCTCAAAATAAATAAATGAACTTTAATATATATATTATATTTTTTTTAAAAAAGATCAGTCAAGGGAGCAAAGGTACATGTGTCATTCTAACACACTAAGACAGCTGCTGTTTAGAAGTTTGAGTGAAGAGCAGCAACACTCCTGGAAAAAAAAGGGAAAGGCTTAACCATCAAATAGCATTTGAGATGGAGCTTGATAAAATTAGGTGAAATAGCAGGTGAAGGGCACATCATAGGAAAAGTCAAAAACTGTAACAATATTTGGTGTGTTCAGGGAACCATAAATATCTCAACATCACTACATTATCATGAAGTGGGGAGTAAGTGGTAGGTGTCTGATCAGACAGACAAGATTAGAAAGGTAAACAGAAGCCAGGTCATGAAGGTTTATGTGTTTTACACAGAGAGCTATGGGCTATTTCTTGGGCTGTGGCAAGCCACTGAAGAACTGTGAGCACGAAAGCAACATGATCAAAATTATTCAACAGGAAGACCACTCTAATGGCACTGAGAAAGACAGACTCATAAGGCTATTGAAACCACTTAGGATGGGCCTGAACTAGAGAAATGACATACAAGCAGAAGGAGATGAATGTGAATGAATGAATGATGCCAGGAAATGAGGGGCACCTGGGTGGCACAGTCGGTTAAGAGTCAGACTTTGGCTCAGGTCAAGATCTCAAGATTTGTGTGTTCAAGCCCCGCATCGGGCTCTGTGCTGACATCCTGGAGCTGCTAGGGACTCTGTGTCTCCCTCAGTCTCTGTCCCTCCCTTGCTCACGCTCTGGCTCTATCTCAGAAATAAATCAACATTAAAAAAAAGATACCAGGATGTGATTCTTAGCATTTATTGCCTCAAACAGGATGACACATAGATTTTGTGCTTGGTAAACTAAGGCCATTTACAGAGATAAGAACATAGGGTAGGCAGACAGGTGAAAGTAACAAAATAACAAATTACAGATTTCGAATTTGAACATTCCAGCAGACATAAAGGAGGAAGTATCTAAGAGAATTTGAGAGAGGTGGGGTCTGAAGCTATCAATTTCAGACTTGCTACAGTATCTGAAACTACTCTTAAAAGGTATACTGAAGAAAAAGAAAAAAGGGCTGAGGCTAGAACTTAAAAAAAAAAAAAAAAAAACCCTAACATTGAAGTAGTGGATTGAAAAAGAAAAATCTGCAAAGAAGCCTAAAGGCATAGCTTTGTATGTGTGTAGCCTTGTGCAAGTCACTTTGCCCCAGTGAACTCTAATTTCCTCACCTTATACCTTGAAGATAATAATACATAGCTCACAGGGTCATGAGTTTTCATGAATGGTTCCAAATAGTCAGTTCTCTTCTCTCTTTTGGGGCTGTTTCCAGTCATCGTTGACTAGCTAAAGTTTACTAGCTAAGAGTAACTCATTTAAGTTCCAACTTGAACATCTATCATTAATAAAAATAATTAGAAGTGCCTGGGTGTTAAGTCTGACTTTTGATTTCTGCACAGTCATGGTCTCATGGTTCCTGATGAATCTCACGGTGCACTGACAGCGCAGAGCCTGCTTGGGATTCTGTCTCCCTCTCTCTCTGTCCCTCCTCTGCTTGCTCTCTGTCTCAAAATAAATAGAAATAAACTTTAAAAAAATGAACAAATTTGTGGTACAAGGAGGAGAGAGCACAAGTTCTGGAGTCCATTGGATCTGGATTCCTGATCTGACTTTGGACACTTTATGTAACCTGTCTAAACATGTTTTTTGAGTTTAACTCAAAAATGGGTATAACCGTTCCTGCCTCACAGAAAGTCTGTTGCTTAATGGCAAAAGCATACGCAGTTCATCTCTCTCTATGTCTGCAATTCAGCAGGGATGCAGTTAAGTCTTGGTTCCTCCTGGACCGCATCTCTTTACTTCTCAAGTGTACTGTACCAGACATAATACAAAATCTCCTTAATGACTCTGTGTTATCATTATGAGCATCAGTTAATGCTACGTGTCTGAGATGCAGATGCAGCTGCGAACGTAACAGAACATCGGGCTAAATGAGCCACTCATGTAACACCCAGTTGACTTGCCTAATTTTGTCATATGCATGATATTGAATCCGCAGCAGCTTGAGATGATTTACCAAGCACCAAAAAATGTGAACAGCTGCCTTTCCAAGATTTGATATCATATAAGCTAGATCAACAAATGTTACAGTCATTCATCAACCTCTCAAATGTTTGTTTGTTCTTTTAAAGATAACACAACTTTCTTATGCGTCTGGCCTTGTCTTTTATAAATGAAGTCTGGGATCTGTGTTGTACCACAGTATTCTACTACACCTCTGTTCTACTGCATTTGTGTTCACTATCTGACAACACTTTTGAGATTATGACTGCATTACAGATGTCAAAGGATCTCTCCTAGATAAGTGCCCAGCCCAATCACAGTCTCCTTTGCCTAGGCAGGCATATTTCATATCACTGTGACTCTATCATGGGCCTGCCCCTGGGTAACTACCCCTAGAATCAGTACCAGATGTATGGCCAAATGATTCATAGTGTAGCATATGACATAGCCTATATAGATGTGACAGGGTAATAAGCAAAACCATTTAGAGTCATTGTTTTCAAAATGCATCGAGGGAAACACCGAGAAACTGCAGTGCACTAATGGTGAAGTAATGCCATGTGTAATCCAAGTTTGGGGGGACCTGAAAAGATAAAGAGAGGAGAAAAAGGATGTAGTCACCTGATCTGAAGAAAGAATAAGTTCAATGTACAGAGGGAGGCAGAGCAGCAGAGAGAGAGGGAGGACAAGAGAATGAGAGGAAAGGGAAAAGCGGGGGAAGGGTAGAGGAGGAGAAAATTTACAGAAAGATGCCTTGAGCCCAAAGGGCTTTAGATCCTCTTCCACTCTGGATTTTTCTTTAAAATACGCTGCCTTTTTTCCTTACATAACTTAAGGTGATCTTTTTTTTTTTTCATTCAATTAATTTAGCCTGACTGGTACATTACAGTAGTATTAAAACACAACTTACATTCCCTGGTAAAGTTCATCTTGTATAATGTGCTGAGTTGCAATGGTTGCCATGGCTTTTGATTGACCTTACAGATGAAGTTCAGGTAAATCTCCTCCACTACCTACTCTCCTCCTCCACCGACATATCACATAGCAGAGACACGACAGTCCTTTACAGAATCCTAGGGTGTAAATAACTAATGTTCTGGGGTTCTGTGTTTCATCGCCTCAGAGATCTCACTCTTTGCTCTCCCTTTCACTGTTTCTCTTTCTCCACTGCTGACGTTCCTCCTCACCCACTCTCTTCCTTCTTTCTTTTCTGCTTTGCTTTTCTTGGTAGCTTCTGCCTTATCCCCATCTATGAATCCTTCTCGGGTTTCAAAGGTCCTTTAAAAATATCGACAGCCAATCTGTGCAGCATTCAGAGAACCTTCTCTAATCTTCACAACCTGTGCTCTTCTCCACCGTTTCTATTTCTTCTGTTTTACTGCCAACGTACTGGTTTCTAGATTTGTTCAGTCATTCTTGAGTCCTGGGAGATTCTGAAAGCTCGCTTTGATTCAGGCTAGGCTCTGAACAGGTGTGATTTTTGACAGTGAGAGCTATCAAACAGGAGAGCTTGCTCCACTGCAGTGAGCAGCACGTGCCTGGCTGTGTGCTCTGTATGGTCGAGAGCTGAGAACAGGCCCACTCAGGGCCCCAGAGAGACCCCTTAGCTGCTAGTCTTATTAACATATTAACATATTAACACTTTTAACTTAAAAATATCAGGCAATATCTTTGTGTGACTCAGAAAATCTAGGTGAAATATGTAAATTGAGGGTTCCAGGCCTTCTTTGAGGACCTGACCAAACAGTGGCGTCCCTCTGGAATAATCCCTACCAGAAATCATATAGAAAAGACAACAGCATGAAATCCAAGGTTGAATATGAACTTGTCACATTAAAGCTGTATATTTCTCAGGGTCTCATCACAGCCTTTTATTTATATGTTGGAATATGTGACTAACTCCTAAGTAAAGGGGCAGGTAACCCAAATCCCAGACTTTGCTCTACCACCAACCAGCCACATGACATTGGGCTTACAAATCACTTACAAGCTGTAGGCATCAACTGCCTAAACCTTTAAATTGAGTAGATGGGCCAGATATTTATCATCTTAGAGCTTAAAGGTTCTACAATATATATTTATTTGGTTTCCAATGCAATAAGTAGAAGAACCTCTTAGGAGAAGTTACTGTCCTATATTAATTAGCTTCAGTGAAAGAGCTGTAAGAGCTAGAAATTTCTGCATGCAAGTTGTGTGAAAACAGAGGCAGGTAAGAATTTCCTATATTAATCATAAAGAATCAATATTTCTTTAGTTATTTCCTATTTAGCACCATAGAATTTCAGTTTGTTTTGCCTTCTGCTTACTACCTAACTTTATTTCAGAAACAATACTAGAAGATTGAGCTCAATCAATATCAAGAACATAAACTGAAGTAGAGGACATCTGGAACCCTCACTCCCAGGATAGTGCTGCACGAAAATTAAGACTAGGGTGGAGAGCCTCATTAGCAAGATACATTTGGAAGGTCTGCACGTGCTAGTCTGTATGACCTCTCCAAAGTACAAGTTTTATCTGTTAAATGGAAATCTTGGCCCACTCCATGAGTGTAAGAAGGGGTGTGTTGCTCCCAAAATAAGACTTCCAGCTAATCTGACTGGGGAAAGCCTGGCAGTCACTGAATCATTTCTGTTAGTAGGTAGGATTCATGTATTAAAGGTCATTGTTCACAGGTACCCATGAAATATATAATGCAATTGGACCTGCCTATGTTCATGTATCAGAGGCCACTCATTATTTTTAGTCACCTTTTAAGCACACCAGAGCAGGACCTCCTAATTGTGAAAAAAGAAAGAACACCATTCTCTGTCTCCTCTCGGTTTTCTGATGTTGGTTGTGTGAATCAGGTTAAGCCAGTCCTGTAAAACTGGCCATACCCAAAGATCTGATCCAAAGCAGCTAAAAGGCCTCTTGGGTTTGGGGTAGAAGCCTCCTCATATCATACAGTTTATCAGGGTCCCACTTTATGAGGAAAGCTAACATTTATGAGAGCTAATACTAAGGCTAGTACTTTCAACTCTATTTTATTTTTGTATCCTTTATTTATTTTATTCAGAAAATAAAGTGGGAGAGATTTGGCATTTTCCCTTCTACCTCAATTCTAACTTACCAGAACCTTGAACAAGAAATTTGAGAATCAACACTAAGACTAGAAATTCATGGAACGATGTTGCTTATTTTGCCCTGTTGTTTACTGCTGAAGCTTATCACTGTGGCTACACTTGTTTTATACAAATGGCTGAAGTTAATCAGTTTATCAGACCTTTGCATGACTAAGAAAGCCAAGTTTCACATAAGGAACAAGCACCAATGTTTAAGAGTTAGTCTTTGGAAATAAGCACCACGTATTGGTGGATGACATTAGATCAGTACTCTAAATTCAGTTCCTCTTCATCTTGGTGCACAGGAATAAGGAGGACAGCAAAGAAACTAATTTCCTGATTCTTAAAGCTTATTCACAAGCTCTTAAAGTGACTAATACATGATTTCAGTACATGGTTCTATATAGCTTTTCCTGTGGCCTGTATACTTAACATAAAATTTACCATTTTAACCATTTATACACATACAATTCAGTGGCATTAAGCACATTCACAAATGCTGGAAAATCATCACAACATCCCAAACAGAAACTTACACCCATTATACAACCTTCTACTGGCCCCTTCTCCCAACTCCTGGTAACCTCTCTTTTACTCTCTCCTCCATGAATTTGTCCATTCTAGATGCTTTATAAATGCAATCATAAAATATTTGTCTTTTTGTGTTGAACATATTAGCATAATGTTGTCAGGTTCATTTGAGCACATATCAAAAGTTCATTCTTTTTTATGCTTGACTAATATGCCATTGTATTACAAGCCACATTCTGTTTATCCACTCATCTGATGAGAGAGACACAGAGGTTATTTCCACCATCTAGCTATAGTGCTATGAACATGTGTTTTTAGCATAAGGCTGCGATGAACATGGGTGAACAGGAATCTTTTTAAGTCTCTGTTATCAATTCTTTTAGATATATACCTAGGAGTAGAATTTCTGGATTACATGGTAATTCTATGCTTAATTTTTTTGAGGAACTGCCAAACTATTCCACAGTAGCTGTGCCATTTTACATTCCCATCAGTAATGCACAAGGGTTACAATTTCTCCAAATTCTTGCCAATATTTGTTATTTATCATTTTTTTGGTAAGTGTGATCCTAATGGGTATGAAGTGATTTATATTGTTTTTTACATAAGACTTCTGATTAAGATGGACACTGATGATTACTTATTCAACAAACATTTCTTCTTTCCCTGTTTCTAAAGAATTGCATTTTACTCAGGTATCAACTGTTTTCCCAGCTAGATGGTGATGCTGATTAGCCACTTAGCTCATATCAGTATTCCCTATTACTGATTTTGGTCCAGGATGGATATAAGCACACAAAACTGAAAGCTTTTTAAGGGCTTGAAAGATGCCCCATGATCTCTCTCTCTTTCCACTTCACCACCACCATCCCACACATACACTTTCTGTAAACAGAGAACACACTGTCACAGTTTTTGCTGGAGTCATCTTACAACTACAAGTACAGCCGGGCTGAGCACAAGTTTGAAACTCCCCAAGAAGACAGAGCAGAAAGACAGAAAAAGTGTGAATCCTTCTTGATATGTGCAAGTGAAAATCACTCAACCAGAAACTCTATACTACCCGTGAATGTCTTTTTTAATTTTTTTAAAATATTTTTATTTATTTCTAGGATAGAGAGAGAGAGAGAGAGAGAGACAGCGTGAGCAGGGGAGGGTCAGAGAGAGAGGGAGATACAGAATCCGAAACAGGCTCCAGGCTCTGAGCTGGCTGTCAGCACAGAGCCCGACATGGGGCTCGAACCCAAGAACCGCAAGATCATGACCTAAGCAAAAGTCGGACGCTTAACCGACTAAGCCACCCAGGCGCCCCTTTTTTAATTTTTTAATGTTTATTTGCTTTTGAGAGAGAGAGAGAAAGAGACAGAGTACAAGTGGGGGAGGGACAGAGAGAGAGAGACTCAGAATCTGAAACAGGCTCCAGGCTCTGAGCTGTCAGCACAGAGCCCGACGCAGGGCTCAAACTCACAAGCAGTGAGATCAAGACCTGAGCCAAAGTCAGACGCTTAACCAAATGAGCCACTCAGGCACCCCTACCTGTGAATGTCTTCTTATGTGAGATAATAAACAGCTCTATTCTAAGACAGTGTGAGGTGGGGTTTTTGATATCTGAGCTCAAAATCGTCCAAATTGATCTGTTTTACTCATAACAGGGGATTTTAAATATAGGCCAGAAAAATAGGCTGAAGAATACAGTACTGGCAGATTATTATCAATGAACAGATACAGGTGAATGGCAGTCATACATATATAACATAAAATTTACATCATCTTTGTGGCTTACAAATGAAAACAAAAATAGCAAGAACCAATCCCAAAATTAAGAGGAAATTAAAACACCAGAACATTAACTTTATGTCCTGACTTTGTTTAAAAATTCAAGGATGAAAGAGAATTCATGTTAAAACACTCAAAGAATATGGGGGTGAGAGAGCATGAATCATAAGTCTCCTAATCTCTAATACATCCCCAACTTTCATGAGTTGATTTCATTTTATTTTAAACTTAATGACTCAGTGTTTTATTTAACTATGTTCTCCTTTGTGCAAATTATTATTTCAAAGAGAAGCCTGAAACAAGCCTTTCCTTTGAGTAGTTTTTACCAGAGAATATTGGACATTCATGTAAGATGCAGGTAAGAGTATTTCCCTACCATTCCAAAATTGTGGGTATTTTTTTTTCCTCTACTTCCTTGCATTCTCTCAATCAAGAGATTCACATGGAGACAGCCTGCTTCTGTTACCACTGTACAGTTGATTCTTCTTTCTTCTCTTCTGGTACTTGAAATAAATGCCAAGAAACCTAATTTGGGCAGAGCAAGAGGTTCATGCTCAACAGAATGAGCCCAGTGGCTTTCCATTTCAGGTCATTCTGGGGTAGAAAAGGGCAAAATATAATGGTCACCCTGAAACCATTCTTAGTCACTTAAGCAGAACACCTCATTTAGAATATGCCATTCAGATCAACTAGCTCCACATATGTCAAGTCACAATGCCCCCTAGGAAGCACTTAGTCTAACTAATAATATGATGATATGCACTATCAGGGGATGCAATAGAAGTAGAAAAAGCTGAGATATAAATGACTCTTCTAAAATGTTCTGGTTGGATTTATGATATACAGGTCAAGTATCATTTTCAAGGCACTCAGAAAGCGTTAAAATAGAGAAAATAATATCTCTTCTGGGTCTTATCCTTTCAATGCCATTCAGCAGATTGTTCTTTAAGGCCAGGTCTACACTTGAAAGTGCATGATCCAGCTCGCCCTTCTATAGCTGCTGTTTCACTCTCCACTCTGTTTTAAAAGCAGCCAGCGCTGAAAATAGCTCGAGAATGTGAAGTCTGCATGACGGTGCAGTTACCATTTCAAACATGCACAGAAAACATTAAGCCTAAGGCTATTTTTCTTAAGTGTGAATACTCCCTCAGAGGAATAGTTAAAATTTCCCCCTAATATTTTCTGCAAATAGAGGTCATTAAAAAGAGAGTTAATATATTGGGATCATTTGCCCTCTAATTAAGTAGAAAGACAGTCCTCAAACCAAAGGAAACAGCAATCAGTTGGGGTTTTTCTTTTAATTTGAAAAAGAAAAATATTCTTAGATAAATTAAAGGTATTGTATAAGAATTTTAATACTGACTGAATATTTTTAATAAAATATGTCAGTAATACCTCTTAGGGATTATTGAAGGGAAAGAAAAAAGTCCAAAAACACAAAATTGTCAAATGCTGATTAAAGAAACAAAACTTAAGCATTATCAAGTTTTAGACAGAACTCCCCATGTCCCCCTCCTTGGTTCTTCTGTACATTTTCTGGTATATTTCTTAACAAAAAGTACATATTTAGGGGTTTCTGGGTGGCTCAGCCAGTTAAGTGTCCAAGTCTTGATTTCAGCTCATGTCATGATCTCATGGTTGGTGAGACTGAGCTCACCGGGTTTTGTGCTGACAGTATAGAACCTGCTTGGGATTATCTCTCTTCCTCTCTCACTAAGACCCCCCTCAAAATAAATAAAAACTTTTTTAAAAAGTGCATATTTAAAACTGTCAATTCAAAAAAGGCCTAATTGAAAAGTATTTCTAATCCATAGAAAAACAGAGGATGTGTTTGAAAAATGTATGGGCTGAAGATAAGAAGTGAAGCTGTCATTCATGACCTCTGTTAATCTTTATAATTCATGTGATTTGGTGCCTATGTTTCCTTTCTATTAAACTGGTATTATTAAAACTAAAATTGATCATAATATTAAAAGTGACATATATATACTAAAGAAAACACAGTATCCTTTAAGTGACATATACATAAAGGATAATAAGCTTTCTTTGTCTAGATTGCTTTTCTCTTGGTATTTACATTAAGAAACATTTATAGAGCACTTCATTTATCCAAGACATTATTTTATACAGCTTACAAATATTCACACATTGAAGCTTTACAATTACCCACTCCTTGTATAACTAAAGAAACTGATGGGCAGCAAGGTTAAGTAATTTTTCTGAAGTCACAAAACTAATAAGAAATAGGGCCAGAATTTAAGACCAATTCCATGGTCTTAATCACCACACTATAGAGAGGCTTCATTGTAGCCTCTCAAAGAAGAAGGAAATGATGGATAATAGGCAAAAGAACTCAGATCTAATTTTGATTTATCACTAACTACCACCTAACCTTAGGCAATTTCCTTAAGTTTTCTGGACCTTTTATTCCTCATTAAAGAAATGGAAGGTCTTTATTAAGATCTCTTTTTCCTCTAAAATTCTAAAATTCAGAGCCATTGACCTTCGATATATTTACAATACTTAAGAGCATGGGCAACATAGTGCCAAAAACCAGGGCATGTAAAGGCTGAAGATACAGCATGATCTGCTTCACAGTTAATGTCCTTTGTTATAGCTTTCCTGATTTTCCATCTGGTTTTAATGTTAAAAATGGCTGCTCAATATAAAGATAAGTGTAAAACAGCACTACTGTAAAGAAACTATGTAACCAAGCCAAACACTTAAACTAAAGTAGACAAGAATGAGCTTCTTAACTATAGGAAATATAGCATGTCTTATCTGACAGTAGACCTTGCAAATGGAAAATATAGTTCCACTAAATGTCACAAACAGCTTAGAGGAGAAGTACTGAACAGTCCATTCTTAAGTGGTCACTAGGGATGGAAAACACAACGTAATTAGTTAATGAATTCCTGTGTAATACCAAAAGAAATCTAAAGATGATCCAATAACTACATGATAGTTTAAATAGCTTGGTTGTTCATTAAAATGATATCAAACTTGCATTCTGATTTTTATAATGTACAGATATGAATATATAGGCTCACTTGAAAGGAACACCAATTTCATATGGGTATTTGCAGTAAATCAATACAATCTGCATTATAGTACATTGCCTCCATGAAGCAAGAGGATTCATTTTCATGATCTCCCACTGTGCCCTGTTATTAAGTTTTACTGACTAAGTATTTTCACCAATATTTTCTTCTCCAAAAACATGTCTACACAACTGCAAAACAGCTAGTCGATGCAGTCAATTGAAAAATAATTTCATTGGGGCAACTGACAAAATATTTTACTGTTCTGAAAGAGCTGACCAACGGATTGATTTTCCTTTTTACTAAATTGATTGGCTATTTTTGTGAACAATTCCGTCAAAAATTAACTTTATATACTTCTTCCTTCCTTCTACTCAACATGTTCTGTTTTGAGAGGTTAATTTTTACTTCTCTTTTTATATGCAACTTTCATTATTTCACTATAATTAACACATGTTTGTTGCAGGACCATAATCCCAGACACAAACAAAAACCTGGAAGCATTTTCTATTTTCTCTCCACACTTTTCCCTATATACATATATTTTTACAGGCTTTAAGCACTAAGATATATACAGTTGGTGCCTTTCTTTCCTATTAAACATTATATATGTCAATATTCTAATTCTTTGACATTCTTCCAAAATATCTTAATGACTGCAAAATATGCTACCATGTGGAAGTAACATAACACTACCAATATATATTTATAAACAAATCATCATCTGTCTATTTTTTAAAATAGGCTTCTAAGAATAAACATCGATATCACAGAGTATGAACACTTTTTTAAGATTACATTAATTTCTGCCAAACTGTCAACTTCAAAGTATGGACATTTACTTTCACTAACTGACTGATATATTCTTCCCCTTCTCTGAACAGTATATTTCTGTCCTGGCTAATTTAATGATTAAAAATGATTTAATCTGCCTGTATTACTATGAGTGAATTTAAACTGTTTCATTCATTGGTACCAACCATTTGTACTGTCTCTTCTTTGAATTGCTTATAACCTTGCCATCATTTTTACTGGGAGTCCTATTTTTATTTTTTTTGATTACTGCTAGTACAGTTGGATTTTTCACTCCTCATTGGTTAATGTGGCTCCAGCACCAGAAAGTAAAAGTCTGGAAAAGCATCTGCTCTTAGACAATTTTTTTAAGTATCAAATTTTTTATTGTTTTTCTTGTCTTTGTATGTAAAATGCAACATTCATACAAAATAGGAGGCAATGATGAACTACAAAAAGGACCTCAGATTGACAACCCAATTTAGTTTATAAACTAATACGAAGACAGTATCATATAGCTCACCAATCCAAATGTGTCTTTCTTGTACTTCATTCAAACAGTGACTATTCTCACATTGCAAAGAATATATTTGCCTCAAATTTAGAGATTCATTGCTAACTCTTCTTAAAACCTGGTGGCCACAGTCATTTTCCGATCATGTTATTTAGACTTCAATATTTTCAGGCTAAATATTAACTAGTTACAAGCTAACACTCCCTGAGAAAACTAAAAGGCATATAAAATCTGATCAAAAATTTCAACCTAAACACTTTCTTTCCCTTTTAAGTATGAATGTGTCAGAAATTATTAAGATATTATTACTGTAGAGGGACCATCAGAATAACTGATAAGAGATAAACACCAAATCTGTAGGAAGCTAAACTGTGCAACTGCTAATCAGAAGCAAATTTGATACAAACCTACCCTGTAATCCTATCAGAAGTCGCCTGTCCCTGCAGCCTGATTAAAAAGTGACATCACACCAGAATCTTTTGAGTTTATTCAGGAAAAAAAAAAAAAAGGCATTCAGAATACCAGGCTTGGAGATAAATATGCATAAACAACGCTAATAAAAACGATGTAAGTAAACCTCTAAAAACATAAAATCAAATAAGGTATTTAAAAACACTGTTTTTGAGTACATCATCATATCTTTCTATCTTTTAAAACAACCAAAACTTGTAAACTGAGTAGGTTAAAACTTCTTCCTATTTGCACCTGGGATAATGAGAACTAGAATAGGCATATAGAACAGGGATAGAAAATCAAAACAATGAGCTACAGTTTTAATACAGTCTATTATATAGAAATATATAGGTGCTGTTAAAACAAATGATGGCAAAAGTACAACCAAGATACTGCTTGATGTTCATCTATAATAGTAATAAGCTAAGGTATAATATCATACTATATTAATTTTATCACAGATTTAGTCACCAGGCTCTGCAATGGGCTGAACAAATGTTTTGTCTAATATTATGACCAATGGGCATGAATTGTTTGTAATGAATTTCTGCTTACTGTCATTAATTGTTAACCTAGAAAGTTTCTGGACAGATTATGAGAAACACGGGAATGCAGTGATAGCAACCAATTTTGTCATTACCTATTCATTGCTAAATGTCTACTCAAGCGTAATCATCAGAGTATTAATTGAACTAAAATCAAAATCTTAAAGATTCCTTTAGGAAACATGTTAGCCCACAGCATAAAAAGCATGTGCACACACACACACACCTGATTTGAAAAATCTTTTGACTATATTCAATCTTGCCAGTAACATCTTAATTCCTATGTTTGTTTCCTTAAAAGGAAGAAAGACAAGTCCATGTGATATATACACACGCTTACACAATCCAGAAAAAACAAAAAGCATCAAAGTTTCACTGGCTTGGCTTCTCACTGATTTGGGTGTATTTTAGATTTACTCAACATGAAGAGACACACACATGTAGATTCAATTAAACCTCGTTATTTTAATTTTCTTTCTGTGTAAAAATAGCTCTTTCCATTTTAACTTTACAAGGCTTTGGAGTGTTCTTTTTAAATATCATTAAACAAGTGACCAGGATTGATGAACAACAAATGTGTGCCACAAGATTCCAGTTATTAAACCTTGAATTATGTAATTACTTCACCAACATGACAGGAAACTGACTTTTTTTTATTCAGAGAAAATACTTTTTGCATTTTTGTTAACACAAAAGTAAGCTTCCAAAGATGTCCCTCAAACACACACAGATACACATATACCTTGTCTGAACACTGAATAAAAGATAAATTCCATTGAAATAAGGTACTATATTATTATTAAGTCAGTTCACAATATACAATATATTGTGCATTCAAATCCATTGACAGAATTTGTAAATTGCTTCTATTCATTTTACATGAAGACACATAAATAATCCTTCAAAATCAAAATGAAATTATTTTCCCTCTTTTAAAGTACTACTTTGAAGAAATTTTTTCAGGATGGAATAGGACTCACATGTCATCTATTTCTACATTGTATCCCAAGCAGTGATTTCTTTTATAATTAATGGCTAAATCCCTGAACACATTCTACCTGAATTTACCCAAATAAAGACAGTATATACATATAACCTTATTTCTAAAATATATATAAATATGTTTTACTATGTAAAAACTTAAAGAGTTGATATTGAATAATATGAAGAGAGGTGACTTTGCAGAGGGTGGAAATTACTAATTATATATATTAACAATTATATAGAGAGATTTTAACAATCTTTGTTTTTTTAATATTGCAAAGACATTTACTCTATGGAATCTATATGTGAAGTTCAAATATAATTCATCAAATAAAAGCTAATCCAAATTTAAAATATGGTAGCTTCTATTTTAGTAATATGGTATACTGAATTTTAAATATTATGAATAACAGTAATACTAATCTTAAACACAAAGCCTTATTTACAAATCTACAGAATATTTCTAAAAGTATTTTGCTCATTCCAGCTCTTTATGTATGACAGAAGGTATATATGCAATCTGATATGTCTACATTTTTGTTTCATTGATATATCATATATACATATATCATGATAATGATTTACAGAATAAAACATTAATCTCAATTTTCTATTACAGCACACACTAGAGAACTATCCTAATATCATTTCACACATTGAACTGTATTTTTTTATTACCATAAGCATTATACATGAGATGCACAAATAAGAAACATTTTTAAATGGGCATACACATGAAACAAACTCCAGAAACAGTTCTTTAAGAAAGAAAGATAATGCATTTTCTATCCAATCCTTTGACTAGTATCTCTTCCTAGAGTTAAAGGCAAGCTAATTCCCTACTGAGCAATCCAAATTATGACACTAGACACACGATCTCAGACTTCACTGTAAAGGGCCTCATTTCATTTCACATACTATATTGCTTCTCTTTCTGCCCTCCTTGGATTCTTATTTGGTGGTCAGAACAGATGAAACTGTTCTTCATACGCACAAACTTGTTTCTATTTTTCCGAATCATTCTTTAGAATGAAATCCCTAAGCCACAGGCCAGGTAGCACGCAATTAGCAGTCCCTGTGAGCTTTTTCCTTGCTCACAATCCTGCCATCCTTTAATGGGACTTCCATGGAAATCTGCAAGATCATATCTAGTAATTCTTTTCATTCACACCAAAGCTGACTAAAAAATGTCTTCGAATTAAATTCTTTTAGGAAAATATTTACCATTTTGTCAAGAATAACTTCTAACATTGACACACGGACTGCAGATACAAAAAGAGGTGAAAAAATTTTAATGTAAATATCTTCACTGTCTAACATTATACTTTTTGAAAACCAGTTCTTTAACCTCTGACTGTACCCACGTGATTCAACCATAAGCATACCAAGATACATTATATAAGCATTATTTTTATTCCTGAAAGTTTCCAATTACCTAGTAGGGTTTATTGTTGTTGTTGCTGTTTTGTTTTTGTTTTTTGAGAGCGGATGGGGGCACAAGTGAGCAAGGGGCAGAGAGAAAGGGAGAGAGAGAAAAAGTCCCATAAAAAGCAGAGAGAGAGAGGGAAGCAGGGCTCACTTGAAGCAGGACTTGAACTTACCCAAAGAAGGGCTCGTGTGCACCTAAAGGTGGGGGGGGGGTGCTCATGCTCATCCAAAGTGGGGCTTGAGGTCCCCTGATGTGGGACTCCAACTCATGAACCAACAGTGAGATCATGACCTGAGCCAAAGTCAGATGCTTAACCTACTGAGCCACCCAGGTGCCCAGCTATCTAGTAGTTCTAAAATAAGGGCAATTAAATAAACATTCTTTCCTTCCATCTTTTCAGGTTTCTTTTTAATACTTATAGGTCCACACTGATCTTGTCAAATATGCAGTCTAAGTACAGATGTGTGATGGGGGTTGCTAAAAGACCAGTGAATTCCTTGTCTCCTTTACCAGTAAGGGTGTTGCAGCTGTACAGTTACATGGCCAAGTCTCCTCTGCAGGTGTTCTCATGTTGCCAAGGTCTCCTCAAATGAGGCATGTAGGCAGAAGTGACATGTGCCACTTCTGGACCTGAAATGCTCCCCTTTTTCTCTGTTCCTTCTAGAATACTGAGGTGCTCCCTATCCAATTGTGACTATGCTATTAAGTAATGATGTAAAGACAAGGTGGAAGAAACTGAGTTCCTGAATGACCACAAGGAGCAGAGCTGTCCTAACAACCTGAACGACTCCCTTCAAAAATACTAACTGAGCAAGGGTAGACCTGAGGGTTTTATGGTACACGAAGTAAGACTAAAAAAGGCAGAATGCTATATGATTTCATTTATATGTTGACTCTAAAAAACAAGGCAAAGGAACAAACCAACAAAAAACAAACAGACTCTTAAATACAGAGATCCAACTGGTGGTTGGCTAAAGGGGACAGGTAAAGGGGATGAAGAGATACAAACTGCAGTTATAAAAGAAGTCACAGAGAAGAAAAGTACAGCATAGGGAATATAGTCAATATGTTATAATAACATTTATCGGGGTGAGCACTGAGTAATGTACAAAATTGCCAAATCACTGTGTTGTACACCTAAGACTAATATAACACTATGTCAACTATTCTCCAATAATAAGTAAATGATTTTAAGAACTCCATACTTTTTAAATAAAGGTAATACTCATGAGGAAAAAAAGAATAAGCAATAAGAATTTATGTTCTCAATGCACTGTAATTCAGGATTTCTTTGTTATAGAAACTCACTTTTCACCCCAATATGAGATGAGGTGGGATAGAGCATGATATATAAAATATGAAATTTTGCATTTTGGATTAACTGTGTTCTTTGTCTTTATGTAGCTGTTAAAAGATAACCAAGTTTCATAAATAGATAGAACATCTGTATGAGCAACAGACCTGAAAGCTTCAAAAGCAAAATGCATGCATTATTTATATTATTTATATTGAGTTTCATCTGATCTTGAACTAATGGCAAAACTGATGACTTTCTACCACCTATAGTTCAACTCAGTTCCCAATAAACAAGGCAACAACTAGAAAAGGAATGCATTTAATAGGAATTCTCAATAAAATTAGATGTGATAGTTTACAACATTGCTTTTCTAAGCTTTATAGGTTAAAAACTAAAAAGAAAAAGAAAACAGAGCCTTCTAGAAAAAAAATAAGCCAAATATTCCAATGTACTTGAGGAAAAGTGGAATACGAAACAGTAGTAATATTATGATCTCAAATTCTTACATTCTATGTGTAGTCATAAATATTAGTCCCATAATTTATATAGTTGAGTACACACACATCTATATGTATACAGAGAAATAAAGAATTACTCAATAATGGTCATAGCAGTTGTCTTCTGGCAGAAGAAATACAAGTTACTTTTATTTTCTTATTCACAACTTTATATATTTTTTCCAATTTCTACAATAGACATATTTTTATAATCAAAGGAAACAATAAAATTTTATACACCCATTCAATTTTTATGAACCTTGTCCAGTGTAATGTAGCTCACTGTAATGAAAATCAATAATTCTGAAAAAATACATTTGTAGAGCAATGAGTTACATTTTTAAACTTCATTAATATTTTTATTTCTAATAAATTATTTCACTTAGTGCCAAAATAAGTGCCTTCAGGCTGTGTATTAGGAACTATGCTAATTCAAAGGGCTGCTGAAATGCATTCAGTAACAGTAGTGAACAATCTCTATTTTCTCCCAATCTTGGCACTTCCCAGTCAGGGCAGGTGGGCATGCTTCTGAAGTCAGGGTACAACATTCAAAGACAAAAGATAACTTAGATAAACCAGATAATCTGCAATTTAAAAACGTGATTTTTTAAAATAAGAAATAGTTTATAAATCTACTGAGATACAGATACAACTGTGTTACCAACTAGGAGACAGGAATTTGGCCCAAATTTTAGCCACATCAGAAAAGGAAAGGAAAGATTCTCTCTCCTCAAGGCCCAGTAGGATGCACACTTAGATATTCCCGAGTGTGGAAAAGGACGCGTCCAGTAGGTCAGTACTGATGGCCACACGACAGGTCAGTGTTAGAACTGGGGATGTAACAGTCTCTCTGACAACAAAATTGGCATCAAGAAGACAATGCATTCCTTTGGAGAATTTTCTTGCAAGGAATTAAAAAGAGGCAGATGGCATGATATGAGCAATTTTTTTTTTCTGGTTCCTTTTGTATGTCAAAAAATTATTTTAACCAAACAAAATTTAAATCCAGGAAAAAGGCAAAAATCATCCAAGAAATACAATGAGGATATAGATGAATGGTGTACATTTACCTATAGTTAAACTCTGTGCATGATGAAAAGCTAAAGCAACACTGCTTATAATGACTTGTACTTGATAAGCATACACATAAGGGAAGGTCAAAAATGGCCCTATCATCCACTCAATCTCTCCTGCCAAAGCCCCATTCATGAATGTGCTTCTCCAAAATAATTTTCAGAATCCAACTGTGTCCCTTCAACTCCAATATCATCTTTCTCTCTAAAGAGGCACCTGCCTACACATTCTCCCTCTCCCTACTCTTGTCCTATTTTACATAAAATGTTCATAGGAATCTTCCAAAATACAGAGTACATCATGTCACTGCCCTGCTCAAAACTCTTCAGTGGCTTTCCCATGAGTTTTAAAACACAGTGACATAACACAGAATTTGACCCCATGGCTTTCATGATTTGGCCCTGCCTAACTTTGAACCTCATCTCTTCTGTTTGTTCTTTCATTCAAAACACATAGTCCTCTCTCAGATCCTCTGACACACCAAACTCGTTCCTGCCTTTGCACCTGAATTCCCTCCTGAAGTCAAGTTTCCTCCAAATTTCCTATCCTTGGCCAGTTCTTATCATCCATGCCTTAGCCTAAATATTACCTCTTCAGAGAGCAATTTTTGAGCATCCAATTAGCTCCCCTTTGATTTTCTTCACAGTTCTTATCATTGTTTAGTATTTTCATTTTACTCATTATTTATTCATTGTATCTCCCCATCAGAATGTATGCACCCTAAGAGCAGAGGCCTTATCCACCTTGTTCAAAGTGTTAACTCCAGCACCAAAACTCATGCCTAACACATTAGTCCTCAAGAGTACTTGAGAGACTTAATAGGATGTTCCTAAAAACACATATTACAGAAGAACATATGACTGTCCAGTAATAATCTTAGGTGGCATATGAAGGATTCACTTTCTGAAGGGCTAAAAATATTACAGAGCCCCATAATTCATTATACATACCTATTAGATAATTTTAATAATGTAGTCAGCACTTAAAAACATTTTTAATTATTTTTCCCCTCCATAATTGAACATAGTAGTCAAGTGATTTAAGGGCAATGAATGTCTGAATGAAATTAAATTTCTTTGCAGAATGCTTGGTGAATCTTATATTTGCATCAGATATACTGGGGTCACAAGACTATGCTTCTTATCAGCTATTTTTTATAAAATAAAGCAGCAGTCAGTGGTCTGCCCACACCTCTTTGGACACCTAGACCATTTGGGCAACAATCAGTTCCTGGGCAGAATCACCACTCCTATCTTTTCATAGGAGAGCTACTTCAAGCTACTGGACCCAACTTTGCCTCAGCAGTTGAGAGCTTGAGGGTTTAAGACCTCTTGGGGCTGTCCTTATGTGCTGAGTAAAGGGCATAGGTGTAAACAATCTGGCTCCCTCGCTATAGACGAGAATAACTAAGACATGCATTGTGTTCTTCCTACAGCTTCTCTAGTGGAACTATACTTGATATGATATTTTTGTTTGGCCTCTTTTCCTTTAGGGGCACTTCCTCACTTTTCTACCAGTTTTTGCTAGGAACACCTCATAAGTTGCTTTCACATGAATCCTAATATCAGGTTCTGATTCTGGGGAATCCAACCTAAGACAGTTAATACAAGCAAAATGAGAAATGAAAACGGTTGAATAATATTAAAAATGGCTGCAGTTGCTGGTGGTGCTACCAAAATTACACAGCACTGTGGGCACATAGGGAGTAATAACATGAGTAGATTAAAATTATGTCAAATTGGGAATGGACACATCAATGGTAAAAGACTGTGAAAAACATGAAAAATCTAAAATTCACTCTGCCTTAAAGAAAAAGGAAACATAAATTATAGATGATGTATTATAGGTATTTCATATGAGATTATGACAAGGAAATTAGGAATTCATATTCAAAGATAAGACTGTCCCTTATTAATAAAAATACTAGCAAATGAAAGGACATTTATAGATTTCAAATTAATGAAGTGTTTAATTTTTCCAAAATTAGAATGGCAACAGATATTTGAATAGTGGTATTAACACCTAGAAGACAGAAAAGAAGTATCTTCAAAACCCTAAGGGGAAATTATTTCCATACTATAATTCAATATAGGCAACTATTAATTGCAAAAGGAACAGAGCATTCAGACATTACAAGTGTCAGAATATATCTCTTAAACACCTTTATCAAGGGAGCTCTTAGATGTGTGCTCTATTAAAACAAGAGGATAAAGCAAGGAGAAGGAAGACGGAATTTCCAAAACAGCATCTAACTGAAGGGAAGAGGCAAAGAGGCTCTCCCGGAGCTGATGGTAATGCAGTTTGTCTCTGAAGCTGATTTAGAGAGCAGTCACGCCAGATTATGGCTGCTTGGAACACTCTAGCAAAGTATCTCCTCTCATAGAGAAGAAACTGAGAGGATACCTGAAGTGTTGGAACACACTGCAAGAAATTTAAATTTCTAAGGGAGTATTTAGGGGTGAAGTAGTAAGCAAATGAAACAAATCAAAACAAAACAAAAACAATTATTAACTAACAAGAACAAAAGGCATTAAAGAAAGGAAAATTATTCATCGTGTGGCTTTGAATAACACTTTAGAGTGACAATAACATAACTATTGAACACTTATCTAATGAAAAGGATGATATAACTATTCTGGTAACATGGGATGATCAAAAGTACACATTCTATGATGGTAGAAAGGAGTCAAATCCTCATTAACTATAGTGGGAAATTAAGAGATAATGTCTGAAACTGAAAAATCAAGAAGCAGCAACATAAGATTGTTCCTTAAATATATGGAAGGAAATATCAAAACAAATAGCTGAAAAAGTTGGAAGTAGTTAGTTGCTTCTAAGGATTGAGAATGAGAATACAGAAGTGAGAAAAAAAGACGCCTTTATGTACATATACGACTGGTAAAATCAAACATTAAAAAAGAGAAAAGAGAGCTTTGGAAACTTCTTTATCATCTAATATTTGAGCATTTAAGATTTATTTACCTCCACTGGAAAGAGTAAAATATTTTCTATTATAGCTGATTAATTCAAACAAGAAATCCTACATCCTACAAGACACTAATCAGTAGGTAAAGGCTTTCACTAATGTTATCTGAAAGAGAAACTCTACATTTCCTAATAACAAGAATACCTAACATTCATCCAATGTTTACTACATATCTGTAATACATATACTATTTAATTTTCATAATATATTTTTGAGACCGTACTACGATTATCAAGGTTTAGAAAATGTCAGTATTTGTTCAACGTCTCACACCCAGAAAGCAACATTAGTAAGATTTCTATTTTCTCTGGTGGGAATCCTTGTTCCCTAAAAACTCCACATGCCCCACAGTCTTCGCACAATCTTTGTACATATCTCACAATCTTAGGAGGATGTCCATGACCACCCTATTTGAAATGAAAATTCTCTCTTCACCACACACACACACCAGCATCCCCTAACCTCTGGGTGCTTTATTTTCTCCAAAGAACTTCTCCATCTGAAATAACACATAGTTCATTTATTGATAGCATTTATTGTCTGTTTCATTAACCAAATACAAGCTCTGTAAGAACAAGGGCTTTTAGTCTCTTTTCTTATCAAAACATATCCTTTTCTTGTATATCCTCAGTACTCAGATGAGCATCTGGCACATGATGGAATCAAAAAATAACTGTTGAATTTGCTACAAATTCATGAATTTAGAAGCTAAAATCTCTACTACTACCATATTATATTGAAAATTCTACTTACTCGCTGTGAAATGTTGTAGAGATTAACAAATTTTATCAAAACACATACAACTTATCATAAAAAGACAATATGAATGAAAACACTTTTATGGGAAATCAGGTCCTGATACTAACCCATAAAAACAGCACCTCTTCTTTCCATATAAAAGAATGGATTATAGCATGATCTTAAAATTTAGTGAGTTTACTTTTGCTTTCATCAAGATTATCTTAATGTTTTCTGATAGCCAACCATAAGCAAATGCCTTGTTGTGGTAAGTGGTTGCCATGAGTAGAGAAACAAGTGCCTTGGGGTAGGAGGTTGTAGGCAAACTAGAGAAGCATGTGTTCCCCCCAAATCTTCCCAGCAGAAAGCACTTGAAATTGCACATTCAAATTGAATTGGGTGACTGAAAATGTGTCGCTGTAGATGCTGAACTATGCAGTTCATTCCACTCCCGAGTAGAGACAGGGGGATCATTATATTCCTCCTATTCCTCCTGTGTACAATCTGTAATGTAAGACTGATGCAGGAGTAATGAGGTAATAATTTAGCTTTCAAATCAACTCACAATTGCATGAACTTAGTGTTCTATGAGGGGATATAAGGGTTGAAGAAGGGAACCCACTCATTATGTTGTTGGTTAGACTGAAAGATGTCTGTAATCCTTTCCAGATTTTACAGTTGTAAATAACTAATGGCTAACACAATAACCTCAGTAGAAGTTTACCTTTTCATATGTCAACATACTGAGTGCTTTCTGATAAGAGGTCAATTAAGGGCTATGAATGGACAAGTTTAGAGCTATTTAATAAATACAGGACTTAAATTTAATGAGAAATAAAGTCACCAAAAGCACATTTAATTTTCTAAGGCATTTTGTTTCCCTTTTGTTGATAGAAGATATCTCTGTTTTTCTATTTGTCTTTACAGTAATTTAGATTAGGATTAAATAAACTAACTCCTCAGGATCTTCTAGTACTTTGGACATTTAGGATATAAAGACCAATCAGTAACAGACTTCATTTGAGACAGGAAATTTTATTCTGATAATTGTACATGACTAAAAGTTTTCTTTTTAAACATTTTTATTTTTTTTTAACTTCACTATTTTCAAAATACAAACAAGAACTGACTAGATGTTTTCTATCACTACCCTATCATTATTTTTTCCAAAATTTTTAAATTTTATTAAGATTTTTTATTTTAATACCAGTATAGTTAACATAGAGTGACCTATTAGTTTTGGGTATATAATACAGTGATTCAACAATTCTATAGATGATTCAGTGATCATCATAATAAGTGTACTCTTTAATCACCATCACCTGTTTCACCCATCCTCCTACCCATCTCTCCTCAGGGAAACATCAGTTACTTCTCTATAGTTAAGAGTCTGTCATTTGGTTTGTCTCTCTTTTTTCCCCCTTATTTGTTTTCTTTCTTAAATTCTACATATGAATGAAATCATATGGTATTTATCCTTCCTTGACTGACTTATTTCACTTAGCATTATATTCTCTAGCTCCACCTATGTTGTTGTGAATGGCAAGATTTCATTCTTTTTATGGCTGAGCAATATCCCATTGTATATGTATACCACCTTTTCTTTATCCCTTCATCTATCAGTGAATACTTAGGTTGCTTCTGTAATCTGGCTACTGTAAATAATCCTGCAATAAACATAGGGGAGCCTACACCCTTTCAAAATAGTGTTTTTGTATTCCTTGGGTAAATACCCACTAGTGCAATTACTGTATTACTATTGTATTGTAAGGTAGTTCTATTTTTAGTTTTTCGAGGAACCTCCAAACTGTTTTCCACTGTACTGGTCTGCATTCCCACCAACAGTGTACTAGTGTTCCTTTTTCTGCACATCCTTGTATTTCTTGTATTGTTGATTTTAGCCATTCTGACAGGTGTGAGGTGGTAGTATCTCACTGTGGTTTTAATCTGCACTACCTTGATGATGAGTAATATTGAGCATCTTTCCATGTGTCTGTGCACATCTGTATGCTTTCTTTGGAGAAATGTCTGTTCACGTCTTCTCCCATTTTTTAACTAAATTAATTGTTCTGTGCGTGTGTGTTGAGTTGTGTAAGTTCTTTATATATTTGGTATACTAACCCTTCATTAGATATGCCATTTGCAAGTATCTTCCATTCAGCAGGCTGTCTTTTAGATTTGTTGACTGTTTCCTTCACTATGCAATTACCCTATCACTATTATTATGACCTAATATTACTCAGAGTTCTGAGTACAAGGTACAGTGGAACATGCAAGAAAGTAACTATTTATACATAAAATATGAAGGATCTTAAATGAAGAAACCAATGGGCTAATCTGGGTTGTAATCAACTTTTCTCTATTTTCTTATATTTATGTAATACAAAGACAGAGATTTAGAAGTAATTTTGAAATCGATTAATTTCTAAGCCATTCTACTTGTCTATTCACAATGATCAAATTAATGACATTACCAGCAAATTCTCTTTGCTAGTAAACGGTTTTACTGGAGAATCTCAACTTGGGACTACATCTTATTTATAGTCAAGAAGAATCCATTAATTTCATTTTTAGCATTCAGAAAAATATCACAAGCAGTGATATTTAATAAAAATATTAATTAATAAGTACTAAAACACTTATAATGGCAAGCCAACAAGCAAAAGATGTCCCTCTTAAACTTACTGAGAATCTAATCAGTACCAGCAGACTCTGAGCAATGCTGGAGACTAAGAGATGCATGTAACATAACCCTGCTCTCACGGATCTCACAACCTCAAGGAAGGAGACTGGAGTAAGCCAAGGATTAGAACCCAAAATGACAATGAATAATAGAAGAGTGTTCCAATACCACATAAACTCTCATTTGCACTACATTGTGGGGCAAGGGAAGGAGCTAGAATGGAGTGTGCTCAGAGAAAGTTTCAGAAAAGAGTAAATGCTTGATTATATCTTGAATAATAAAGTAAAGATGAGCCAGTGCAATCTTGAATGGTATATGCAGAGACACATATTTTGAAATAGTATAAAATGACCTGGAAACCATAAAGAATTAACAATAGCTAACATTTCTGAATACCTATTTATGTATCAGGTATCTTAATAAGCATTTATTTAACAACATTGTGAAGTAAATACTTCTCATAACTGTTATAAGGAAACAAAACTCATAAGGGTTATATAAAACCTGCAATTGCATAAAATTTAGTCTGGAAATCAAGTAATTTGATTTCACAACTTTTGCTCTTAACTCATCAACCAATACACTGGACCTGCTTAAGGTTAATAAAAGTAAAGCGACTCAGGAAAAAATACAGACATAGCCAAATAATGATATAATACTTTACTGAGGAGCACAGACTTGTTCCTAACAGCACAAATAGCCATTAACATATTTTAAGATGGGAAATTAGATATGTTGAAGAACAGTTACTGCAGTTCTCCAGGTGAGAGTAAATAAGATTCAAGGGTAACAGCAGAGAGGAAAGATGAGAGATACCTAATGTCATGAAATCTTTAGGAGGTAGGGTGAAGGCAACTTCATAGCTGATTAGATGTGGACAGTGAGAGAGACAACTGAGATGTCGCCCTGGTTTCTGGCTTGGGTAATAGATACATGACACTCTACAGCACAAATGAAAGGTCTAGAGAGGAATGGAAGAGCTATTTATGTACACTGTATTCAGAAAGATATAGTTGTTTAAAAATCACCATGGAAAATTATGACAATTTTATAAATAGGGGAAATAGGGGTGGTAGAAGTGGAATCCAAAGAAATACTAAATGTATAGAGTTGATGAGGAATAAATTCTTTTAATCCAATAAAAAGCAACCAGAGAGGCTAGAAGAAACAAAAAAAAAGTTAACAATGCCACAATAACTAAGAGAAAACAGCAACTTTTAACATGAGCATGAATTACTCTTTCAATAAACTTGGCTGCACAGAGTAAGAGAGAGACAGGATAATAGTCAGATGAGAAGAGAGGTTGAGGAAAGAGAAAAAAACAGTCAATATGAGGCAGAAATTGAGGGTACAGGAGACAGGAGAAACTGAATGAGCAAAGGAAGGCCTTCAGTGAAATGCACAAAGGAATTTTACCTCTAGCTACATCTGCCCTGGGGAAAGTCAGCTTCACTCAAGTTATAAATCATACTGTTTATTCTAGGAGTTAAGACTCCAAAATCATCTACAGAATCCTTCTTGGGTACCATTGGGAGCAATTTGTTTTCTACCATTTTTCAAAGGAGCTATTTTATTTGTCTAATAGAACATAAGTGGGAGAAAAAGCACTGTGATACACTGTACAATTAAAAATGTTGAATATCTTGCCTTGCATAATTATGTTTTCCAAATGATCTGCACATTTTAAATCTTCCCTCACTGTAATGCATTCATTCATTCGTTTCTGTTTTCTCAATATTCAACAAAGCCATTCTTCTCTTTGATGGTCTCTCAACTACTGTTGACCTTGGCACTGTGGGAATGGCCTGACACAGAACTATGTAACTACATGATTCCTGGGAGGTTACCTAACAGATATCTATAATTATATGAAAGTCTTAAGTTTACTCCTAAGAGTATTGGTATTGTTATTATTTTTAAAAGCTAACTATGAAATTAGTGCATTAAGCTTTAAATTTTGAATACATCAAAATATAGAACACATAAGATATAATGTAAAATATATAACATATATATGTATGGATTAAATTACATAAAGGAATAAGTGATATATCTATCTCCATTCAAACTCTTGCTTTGATTCAACCATAAAAATTAAAGCACAATTATAAGAATTAAAAGAAAAGGTAGAGATTTCCACATAGCTGAATAGTGTAAAAATGTTTATCACAGAAATAAATGTTATTCTAGAGTTGTCTTTCCTTCCGGGCTCTTTCAGAAGAAACTGAAATTAAAGACATCTTACACTGATATAGTATCAGAGATAGCCTTTTGTTAACATTTAATGACTTTCTGTGAACTTTTACAATATTTATTGCTTTGAAAAAAATATGCAAGCATCAGGATTAAATTACCAAAATTTCCAAGAGACTGATTTCATAAATGATACAATAGACATTTTATATATTAATTTTCCAATAGCCATGCACTGCTCACATTGAAAGAATCTGTGTTAGACTTATAGACAATTTTAAGAGATTATTAAATATATTTTTTCTTTGCCTAAAAGTGTCCTAAGAAAGCTCGGTATTTTGTAGGACAGTTCATTTAACTTAATTAACAGCAATAGAGAAAAATGTGAAAGTATTCTTCGAGCACAGATGACCATAAAAATGCAATAAAGGCTCAACAAAAGCAAAGATAATTAACCAGGATATTGCTGTGTAAAAGTTTAATTATTAAAGGTTGATATAATGCTTTTACTAATTATTCTACATAATCAATTAATTTTAGGAGGTTAACTGAGATTCAGCTAGCACTTTTTTTAAGTTTCAGGATCAAATATAAAACCATTTGAGTAGTGAATATGTTCAATTTATCTAATTGTTATTCTTTTAAAACATTAACTTATTCAACACACTCCTATTTTAGAGCCTTGGCATATACTATTCTCTGTGCCCAGAATGTTCTTCCTCTAGATATGAACATGGTTCCCCCTTTTACTTTACTCAGGATTTGCTCAAATACCTCCTTCTCAGATGTACTTGCCTTCAGCACTCTAAGTAAAACTTCACCTCTCCTCCTCTAATCTCTTTCTATCCTCCTGTTGAATTACATATTTGTTTATGGTTTTCCTGCCCCACAAGACGTAAACTCCCACCATAGTCTGAATGTTTGTGTCCTTCAAAAATTCATATATTGAAAACTAATGCCTAATGTGATGGTTTTAGAAGCTGGGTTCTTAGGAAGTGATTAGGTCATGAGGGTAGAGACCTAGTGAATGAGCTTAGTGCCTTAACAAGAGACCTTGGAGAGCTCCCTCATCCATTCCACCATGCAATCCAACAATATAGCCACTAGGAAATGGGCCCTCAGCAGATATCAAATCTGCTGGCACCTTAATCTGGACTTCCTGGCATCTAGAACTGTAAGAAACAAATTTCTGTTGTTCATAAGTAATGTAGTCTATGATATTTGTCATAGCAGCCCAAACAAACTGACAATTACATAAGAGAAGGGAGTTAGTTTTGTTTACTATTATATCTCCAGCTCCTACAATAGTACTTGATATGTGGGAGACAATCAATAAATACCTGTGAATGAATGTACTTAAGAATTCGGAGGTGAAAAAGATGACTTATTTGATTTTGAAACAAAGGAGTCAGGATGACTGAATTTCACTCTGTTAGTTGTCCTGCCTATTTATTTACAGTATAAAGCTCACAATATTGGAACCAAGTACAGTCTAATTACTTCTGATAATATTTAAAACAGGTTGCAGCATTCTAAGAGACACCAGCTGACAGATCCAAAGGTTTTATTTTATACCATCTTCATCCTTCCAACAACAAGAACAAAGAAAAGCAAAACCAGCAGACAACTTTTTTAAAAAATCACAAACTGGAAGAGGTAATATGGATCTTTAAAATAGCCTATGTTCTTTGATAATTTGATCTTTATATCTGAAAAAATAAAAATGTATACAAACTATAATAGATGAACTGTCTCTTCTTCATTTAAATATACCTTTCATGGTAACTACATGACTTATGACACAGATTTATTGTGATGACAGAAATAACTGGACTTTGGTGAGTTAGTGTCATTTTCCCTAGCTGAAATGGGAAAGGTCAGGTAAAAAGAGGAAGAGGAGGCCTGCATTTATAGAGGGGGAGAGAGCTTTTACCTTCAGCATACTGCACTGCTGCCCTTAGTACACAGCATAGCATAGGCAATGGTGTTCTTCTAGGCCCAGGGGGAGCATCAGACAAGGAAAGTAGTAAGAAATGCACCAATTCTACTACAAGTATCACCTGTAGGCCAAGTGGGCCTGAACCCAAATCAGCTTTTCTGTGAGTTAATGCTATAGCTACGAACAATCTTCTCAGGAGTGAGATCACTTGATTGCAACTTAACTAGTGATACACTAGAAACTTCAAGAAAGGTCAGAAGACAGACATTTCCCATCCCTCCAAACCTTAATTTTCCAACCTGCTAGAACAAATGGAAAGTTTATAGATACTGTTTACAAAAATAGCATGGTACAAAATGACACTGCATCTGAAAGTAAAAATAACAAGCAAGGAAGATAAGGAAGTAAATTGAAGTCCAGATTATGGTATGAATTGCTGTAGTTAGTTGTAAACCTAAGACAAACACTGATCACTGCAGACAGCCTACAAATTATTATAATCCAGTTGGAAAAGAAAATTCCACGCTATTCAATTTTAAATATACTCCTACCCTAGAAGCTCTTTCAACATAACTGTTTCCCCTTCCTTCCCCACAGAGCTCTGACCTTAACTGTTTACAGATACCTGAAGAGGCCAACTGGCACAGAATGCCATTGAAATGACCATTTTAAAACTTTCTTTACTATTGTGATTTTTACGCTTACAGAAACCCACAGAACTAATAATAGGAAGACAGAGGGCTTTGAGATGTAGCCATTCAATTAAGCAAACAATTATTCATTGGTCACCTGCTACATGTACTGCCCTGAATGTTCCCAGAAAGTCAAGATAAGACTAAGTCTTTATCCAACAAAGGCTTTACAGTATAGCAGAAGAAAAAAGAGATACATAACTGACTATGATACATGCTAGAAAAAAATGATATATGCCATAAGGGAAGGAAAGCCAAAGTTTTGAGGATTGAAAGAAAGAAATTGCAAGCATTTGTGGTATCCAGTATGGAAATGTGTCATGAGAAATGGGCTGTAAGAATAGCTGTTGTAGGCAGAAAGAACCACAGAAGCAAGAGTAAGGAATAAGGAAGAATAAAGAAGAATAGAAAGAAGTTCAGTTTACTCAGTTTAGATCACAGAGTATATGCAATGGAGCAGCAGGGAAGAGACTGGAGGTTCATATTTGTGGAAGGTCACAAATGCTAAGATGCTACATCTGAACTTAATAGGCAAAAAACAGTATTTGAAAGAATCTGAACCAAGGCAAAGGTATTATTACTGTGTTATACATTACAAATGGTAATCTGACAGCAAGGAGGATGAACTGAGATGGAGGGGAGGGTGAGGAGACAGAATGGTTCAAGAGAATGCAGTTATCATAGTCCAGGCAAGCTGTGATGTCTGGAATAAAATGACGATGACAAATATGGGCAAGAACAATAAATAGAATTAAGATAGAAGACAGGATTTGCAAAGGACTGGCACAGGGATACCAGAGAAGGGCACATCAGTGACAGTCTGAGACACTGAGCTTTAGTGACATGAGGGAGTACTACCTACCCTCCTAAGCACTTCACATGTATCATTCAGTCCTCATTACAAGAAATGAATAAATAATCCTTCATTTTGCATACGAAAAAATTGGGCCAGAGAGAAGATGGATAACTTGCCCTGTAGTGACAAAGCTAGAATCTGGATTGGAAAATGCTTGACTGTAGTGTAACTCCTAGGAGACATAGTGATTATACTACTATAACTAATAGAACTATATTTTTCATTCCAAGGTTGTTCCCAGATATGTAGGTTTATAATGGGCATCAAATTATTAAATGCATGCATTTTTAATCGATTAACCTTATTTGTTTAATTTTACTCACTTCTGTAATGCAGTTAATTGGTAATGCTATAATACAAATAAAATATTGATGCAAATCAGATATCAAATTAAAAGGAAATTAAAACAGAGGTGAAATGTAACCAGAAATAGGTGATATCATATTTGATGTCCAGAAAGGAGAACCTAGAGAAGACAAACTTCCACATTAGTTTCATAGGCTGGTATTTTTTACGTAGATGAAAACAATGAAATGAATTATCTATTAGATTGTTTGACATATTTCCTAGATTTCCCCTCATAAGATGACAGAATTAGAGAAAGAAATATTTATTTTCTTTCATGTTACCTAGGGATAGAACCTCAATAAAATTCAGTGTGACTTTCAGGTAGTTATTGCTTCTATAAAGAAAGGACAAATCTGCTTCAAATGTCTTCCAATAGTGTATTACAAGAGTAATAAACTAATGAGACATCATCATATCATGGAATATCGTAAATTTTAACTTGAAACTCATGAATACATTTTACATGACTGCCCTTTATATACAGATTGACTTCCTTTTGGATACACACAGAATAGAGTATTAGAAACTCACAAAGATATTTAGAAAACCATATCCCTAACATCTAGAAATGCTACTGAAATAAATAGACTTCATCTCATTTGTTTCTGGCTTCAGTTTACGTTCACTTTGTCTCCTGTGGTCATAAATTATTAGAAGTATTTATTAAATGTAGACAGAAGATTTGGAAGTTTTAGTGATTACTCTGAACCAACCACTTATTCAAAAATCATCATCTGTCTCAAATACATGACACAGGAGATGTCACAATGTAGAAAGAACACAAATTTGGGAGCTGGTCAGTGTGGCCTCTGTAAGCCTCTATTTCCCCGCCAGACATCAATGAAGAACACCTGCATGGTGGTACTGGGGTGAGCAGTAGAGACTTTGGGAAGGCACCTGCTAATGTGGCTGGTACACTGTAGACACTCCAAATATACTAGCTCTTATTTCTGTTAGGAGACATACACTGAGGTGGACTGAATTAGAGGCAAAGAGACATTACACATGAAGAGAAGTGCAAAAGAGAGGGGAATGTCTGAGAGAGAGACAAAGATCATTTTTTATATATGGAAAGCTCCAAGAAGATTACTAGAGCTTACTATGCATTATTTGTATACTACAATAAAAATTTTGGAACAACACCTAAAGCTAATATTATGCTGTATGTTGACTAACTGGAATTTAAATAAAAACTTGAGACAAAAATAAAATCTTTAAAAATAAAGTATAGCATAATGAAAATCCATATATAAAAATTCAAAAACTATAAAAGTAAAAACCTAGAAATTTTGCAACATATTGTTGCAACGGATTCTCAATCAAATCCACATCCTCAGCTCTGTATTTACTTTTTCTGGAGGTTATATATTTTGGGGCTACCTCTTGGCATATTTTTCATTTTTGAGAAACATTTGCAGAGGGAAAAGGTGTATCTTTTAATTCCAGTAAGTCTCTCTCCAGCCCTGCTTGTGGGCACAGACGTGCATCGCCAGTGTCTGAAAGGATCTTCACAACAAGACCCCATGTTGTCCTCAGGTGTTCAGTGCAGCAGGAAGGATAAATCAGACACTCCATGTTCACCAACTAAATAAAAGGGGTCATTTGGGCAAGTAATCTTGCTTCTGAAAAGTAGACAAGCAAATATCTAGCTGATCACTGTTCTCCTAGCATGATAAAAGTGAGTGTGTTACAGATGAAATAGCAGGATAGCCACTTGCTGAAATATTCCTTCTCAAAACACTCTTGAAAATGCTGTTGGACAAGATTTGGGGAAATTGTCAAGTTCTGGACTGGGTTGCCTCTTTAAAATGAGATCCTAAAGAAAATGTGCTTGGTGTGTCTTTGAACCCAGTTGGTCCCACTGGGGGTATTTCTGCCATGACCAGCCCCCTTGACTATGATTAGGTTTCCCATGTAAGGAAACAATGTACTGATTGACATGGAATTTCTGTTTCTGTTCACTGTGACAGTGAAATCTTATAGGGATTCATTATTTGTAATTTAACTTTCCATATCACTCAACAAAAGCAGCTCTTACTAAACTGTGTCATCATGTCCTATGTAATGTCCTATGTAACTCTTCATTTAAAACAGTAAACTAGGGGTGCTTGGGTGGCTCAGTCAGTTAAGCATCTGACTTTGGCTCAGGTCATGATCTCATGGTTTGTGAGTCTGGGCCCTGCATCAGGCTCTGTGCTGACAGCTCAGAGCCTGGAGCCTGCTTTGGATTCTGTGTCTCCTCCTCTCTCTGCCCCTCTCCCTTCTCTCTCCCTCTTGCTCTCTCTCTCTTTCTCTCTCTCAAAAAGAATATTAAAAAAATAAAAAATAAATAAAACAATGAACTAACATTCTAGTAACTAGAGATAATAATTATATATGCACATATAGACACATACACAACCATACAGCATATACATATATGTTTATATATATACATGCTTATTAAGAGAGATCAATACAATTTTTGAAATAATTTATTGTCAAGTTAGCTAACATACAGTACGTACAGTGTAGTCTTGCCTCTGGGAGTAGATTCACACGATTCATCACTTACATACAACACCCAGTGCTCATCCCAAAAGTGCACTCCTTAGTGCCATTCACCCATTTTTTCCACTCCCCCAAACCCCCACCCTCATTACCCCTCAGTTTGTTCTCTGTATTTAAAAGTCTCTTATGGTTTGCCTCCCTCTCTGTAACTTATTTTTCCTACCTTTCCCCTATGGTCTTCTGTTAAGTTTCTGAAATTCTACACATGAGTGAAAACATATCTTTTTCTGACTGATTTATTTCACATAGCATAATACCCTCAAAATCCATTCATGGTGTTGCAAGTGGCAAGATTTCATTCTTTTTCATTGCCAAGTAGTATTCCATTGTGTGTGTGTGTGTGTGTACACACATCTTCTTTATCCATTCATCAGTTGATGGACATTTTGACTCTTTCTATAATTTGGCTATTGTTGAAAGTGCCGCTATAAACATTGGGGTATATGTGCCCCTATGAATCAGCACTCCTGTAACCTTTGGATAAATTCTTAGTAGTGCTATCGCTAGGTCATAGGGTAATTCTATTTTTAATTTTTTGAGGAACCTCCACACTGTTTTCCAGAGTGGCTGCACCAGTTTGCATTCCCACCAACAGTGCAAGAGGGTTGCCCTTTCACCATGTCCTCGCAACATCTGTTGTTGCCTGAGTCGTTAATTTTAGCCACTCTGATCAGTGTGGGTAGTATCTAAATGTGGTTTTGATTTGTATTTCCCTGATGATGAGCGATGTTGAACATCTTTTCATGTGTCTGTTGGCCATCTGGATGTCTTCTTTGGAAAAGTGTCTATTCATGTCTTCCACCCATTTCTTCACTGGATTATTTGTTTTTCTGGTGTGAGTTTGGTAAGTTCCTTATAGATTTTGAATACTAACCATTTATCTTNAGTAGTGCTATCGCTAGGTCATAGGGTAATTCTATTTTTAATTTTTTGAGGAACCTCCACACTGTTTTCCAGAGTGGCTGCACCAGTTTGCATTCCCACCAACAGTGCAAGAGGGTTGCCCTTTCACCATGTCCTCGCAACATCTGTTGTTGCCTGAGTCGTTAATTTTAGCCACTCTGATCAGTGTGAGTAGTATCTAAATGTGGTTTTGATTTGTATTTCCCTGATGATGAGCGATGTTGAACATCTTTTCATGTGTCTGTTGGCCATCTGGATGTCTTCTTTGGAAAAGTGTCTATTCATGTCTTCCACCCATTTCTTCACTGGATTATTTGTTTTTCTGGTGTGAGTTTGGTAAGTTCCTTATAGATTTTGAATACTAACCATTTATCTTATATGTCATTTGCAAATGTCTTCTCCCATTCTGTCAGTTGCCTTTTCGTTTTGTGGATTGTTTCCTTAGGTGTGCAGAAGCTTTGTATCTTGATGAGGTCCCAATAGTTCATTTTTGCTTTTATTTCCTTTGCCTTCAGAGACATGTCAAGTAAGAAGTTCTTGCAGCCAAGGTCAAAAAGGTTGTTGCTTATTTTCTCCCCTAGGATTTTGATGGTTTCCTGTCTCACATTTAGGTGTTTCATCCATTTTGAATTTATTTTTGTGTATGATGTAAGAAAGTGGTCCAGTTTCATTTTTCTGTATGTTGCTGTACAAATCTGCCAGCACCATTTCCTAAAGAGACTATCTTTTTTTTTGGATACTCTTTCCTGCTTTGTCAAAGATTAGTTGGCCATACATTTGTGGGTCCATTTCTAGGTTCTCTATTCTATTCCATTGGTCTATGTGTCTGTTTTTGTGCCAATACCATACTGTCTTTATGATTACAGCTTTGTAATATAGCTTGAAGGCCATGATTGTGATGCCTCCAGCTTTTTCAACATTATTTTGGCTATTCAGGGTCTTTTGTGGTTCCATACAAATTTTAGGATTGTTTGTTCTAGCTCTGTGAAAAATGTAGGTGCTATTTTGGTTGGGATTGCATTGAATGTGTAGATTGCTTTCGGTAGTATCAACATGTACAGAAATTGGTTGCATTTCTTTTCACCAATAAGGAAGCAACAGAAAGAGGTATCAAGGAAGCAATCCCATTTACAATGGCACCAAGAACTATAAAATATCTGGGAATAAACCTAACCAAAGAGGTAAAAGATCTATACACTGAAGACTATAGAAAGCTCATGAAAGAAATTGAAGAAGACACAAAGAAATGGATACAATCTTAGCCTATGGGTAAGAATGTCTTTCAAAACATGAGTTTGTCTATCTGAGCAGTTTGGGTCCTCAGAGCCACTCCCATTACCATGGCTGCTTAAGCAGCCCTACTCCTAATTAAACTTCCAGCACATCACCCACTGTTCCTCAGAATTTCCTGATACTGACCTCAGATGCCCCCACCACCCTGGTCTTCCTCCTGTTCAATAGTATGTAGAACTTATTTCCTATTCATTATTTTATGATACTGGCCTGATAATATCTGATTTTGATCCTCACTCCTTGACCTGAAGTCCATAAGCCTAGATTCTCAAGTTCTACTACCAGGAAAAGAACTATTTGCATAGCTCTAAATACAACAGTTCCAGCTTTAAGGAGATCTAGCCTGTATTCCCCTAGAAATCTATGTTACCCTCACCCTGAAATGTAATCATGTATTTGGGCAAATTATGTTGGCCTTAACTTCCTCATCTGTAAAATAGGTTTGGATAATAAAAATGATAATGCTAAAAAGGGTAGTTTAGTACAATTATTATGTGGAAATACATTTAGATTTTTTTCTTCCTACAAGTGAATACTTTTCACTAATCAATTTCAAATCTCCATAATAAACTCTCCAAATGACAGAAGAAACAACACATTCACACTGTCTTTCCAAGTCCTCACAATAATCTAATATGTCTTTGTTCAGCGGGTTAGCCTTGTCAAGCCAATAATCTGTGTCGTTCTCATTCTTCAAATACAATTGTACTGACATATGGGGCAGCTGACTACATTTTGCAGAGGTTAAATAAAATTATGAAAGCAAAAGCTTTGATCTTCTGGCCTGCAGTGTGTCTGATGAATACAACTGATAGCTCTGTGCTCTGATTTGTGTGGGGTTTTCTTCCTAAAAAACAGTTATTTAAACATTCCTTTATTAAGCATGGTGAAGCGTAAGTATCTTTTTCAGAGACAAACTCTATTGTAACCTTTAAAGAACAGACAATTCCAAAATTATTTAAATCATTATTAAATCATTATAATTAATTTAAATTATTTATCTAGGCCATATAAAATACAGAAAATTCCTCAAATTATTTTTAAGGACGCATAAATATAATACAAAAACCTGATGATAGTAATAGTAATATAAACATATAAACAATCTTATTTATAGAATCAAAGAATACTGAGGCAGAATTTTTTTAATTATCAAATAGAATGTATCAATATAACAAAAGGCAATTTTAGCAAATGGAACCCTGAAATATGGTTGGTGGGTATGTGAAATGGTACAGCTGCTATGGAAAACAATATGGACTTTCTTCAAAAAATTAAAAATATAACTACCATATGATCCACCAATCCCATGTAAGGATATATAACCAAAAGAAGTAAAAACAAATCTTCTCATGTAAAAATTCATCATAAGGTCTTATGAGGCACACTCATTTCAATTTGACAGTATGTTCTGGTCTAATATAAATTTTTCTCTGTGTTTAATCTTTCTGAAAACTTAAGAAAAAAGAAATGTTTGCAATTTTCATGGCCTATAGAATAAATCTAACCTTAAAAACCGAAGATACATGTTTATGCACTGGTGTTATTATAAACTACCTGAAGAACTACAGACTGTTTCTAATTCAAGTTACAACTTTACGTGCTTATAGTCCCTTAGGAACCATTATGAACTGAAAGTAAATAATGTACACATTGAAAAGCCCTGGGCTGCATTGTCCAACAATTATCACACATGCAAAAAAATGAAGAAATCTCTAAATCACAGTTTTGTTATTAATGTAAATCCAAGTTAGTTAACATATAGTGTAATAATGGTTTCAGGAGTAGACTTTAGTGATTCATCACTTACATATACCCAGCGCATATCCCAACAAGTGTCCTCCTTAATGCCGATCACTTATGCAGCCCATCCCTCCACCCAACAACCCACCAGCAACCCTCAGTTCAACCTCTCTAAGAGTGTCTTATGGTTTGTCTTCCTCTCTGTTTTTATCTTATTTTTGCTTCCTCTCCCCTATGTTCATCTGTTTTGTATCTTAAATTCCACATGAGTGAAATCATATCATTTTTTCTTTCTCTGACTTATTTCACTTAGCATAATAAACTCTAGTTATATCCATATCATTGCAAATGGTAAGATTTCTTTCTTTTTGATTGCTGAGTAATATTCCATTGTACATATAAACCACACCTTCTTTATCATTCATCAGTCAACAGAAATTTGGGTTCTTCCCATACTTACGCTATTGTTGACAGTGCTGCTATAAACACTGGGGTGCTTGTGTCTCTTTGAATCAGCATTTTCATATTCTTTGGATAAATACCTAGTAGTATAATTGCTGGGTCATAGAGCAGTTCTGTTTTTAATTTTTTTGAGGAACTTCCACATTGTTTTCCAGAGTGGCTGCACCAGTCTGCATTCACAACAACAGTGCAAGAGTTCCTCTTTTTTCCACATCCTCATCAACATCTGTTGTTGCCTGAGTTGTTAATTTTAGCCATTTTGAAGTCCTACTGGCATAGGGATTCTTACTTTAGAGACCATGGTGAGCTTTAGATATCTCATAAATAAACCCTTGTTATTGTATTCCAAAATATAATATGAATTTTTCTGGATAGAGTTTCCAAAGATTCCACAGAGTTTCCCAGATTATTAAAGAAGTCCACCACAATACCCTATCAAAAAATAGTTAAGAGCATTATACTTCAACTAAGAGAAATAATAATATTGGAAAGAAAATTTAAAAAAATAAATATAGATCTAGTTGTTGGTCAGAACGGGAAAATGCTGGACATTCTGGGCAGGAACTTCAGTCTCCCTGTGTCTGTCTCCCTCCCCACCCTCTTTTTTTTTAAGTGCCAGAAATCATAAAGTTCTATCCTCAATGTGACAAAACTTACTCAATTAGAGAGGGAGGGTATTGAAAGCAGAGTTATTCTCACACATAAGTGTGCTCAAATACCTGAAGGGCTTGTTACAAGTGCTTGGCCCCAACTCGAAAGGTTCTGTAGGACTGTGATGGAGCCTGGAATCTGCATACTCAACAAGCACAGGGGGTGATACAGATATAGAAAGCCAACAGAAAATCCTGATAAGAACTGCATTTCTTCCAATCCATTAGCAATTTCTCCTTTACTGGTTTCTGGTATGTTGTCACTGGTAAACCAGGCACCCTGAGGCAAGATTCCGTTTATTAGTATTTTTTTCTAAAGAGCAGAAAAAGCTCTTATAGATGCTATAATATAGAGCTATACAGTAAATCTAGAAAAAAAGAAATATTACTTATATACTAATGCTACTTTCTATAGTTTTCAGGATATCAGATAATAATCTCAAAGGCCACTTTATTAACTATCATCTACTAAAACAGGACTAAATAAAAACTGGAAAATCACAAATTTAGATTATAGTTGCTATGAGATTGAAGATGAAATCACAAATAAAATTCATTTTATATTTTGAACACTGCCTCAGATTAACAATAACATTTTTTTTCCTTACATCTCTATAATGCTGGAATTATAAGATCACAAAGTTTTCAGAAAAATTAGGAGACTTCTCATTAATTCTCAAACATTGTTTGATCTTATGTATCTGGGAGGAAAAGGAAGAAGTCTTATTCCCAGGTCTAATATAAACAGGTCATATAAATTTGACAGCTCAGTATGATAAGTGAAAGAGTAGGAAACTTAAGGAAATCAAGGACATAGGCAATATTTCATCCATTATTTCCAACTTGATGTCTTTAAATAAGTCATTTGAAACTATAAAATTCTTGAAATGCACTGTGGAAAGGTAAAATGCACTTAATTGTAAAATGTCACAACAGTATAACCCTAATAATTGTTAAAGATGCATTTAGACATTGCAAGGTACAACTAATAAGGCCAATCTAAAACTCCTCAAAATATAGCCATCATTTTGCTGTAAGTCTAAAGAATGCAGTTAATTCTCTGGCATTTATACAAGTTTGCCATGGTGAAGCCATGTGAACTCAGACATCATCAGGCAATGTTTATGTGCTTAGTACACAAATAGCCTTGTCACTCATGAACTGCCTCCTTAATGCAAAACACCAGCCTATCTGTCTCATTTCCATCATCCTCAGATGTAGCACGTGCGGTACAATAAGGGTGGCTGACAGGAAACTGTAGTAACCCTAGCTGGTCTAGAATAGTCTCACAAGGATGTGTGGCAAATATGGTGCCCTAAGAAGTATGGAGGCTACCAACCACAAAGAATGAGTGCTAGATATCATTTTCCACAAATCACTTCTGGGTCAATTTGCAATAGCCAAAGCCCTCTTAAATTATATTCACATGAAAATACAAATTTAAATGTTTGCTATTTGAATTGGTTTCCAGAATCAGTAGGAAATATGATGTCACCTTGGCAGATTTTATATGTGCCACCCAGTTTCTAAATGTCAGACTTAAAACTTCCAAGAATAGTTTTCACTAAGTTTGCCTCAGCCATATGTATTATGATAGAAGGGCAATAATATTTGTTCACAGTATTTTAATACACCAAAATTAGGGATGAGATCCTAGGAGGAAGATCCATAAATGCAGTACATTGAAAGCCTATGACAATGAAGTGATTAATAAGAATCTGATTTAACACAAATTTCACATAAGATCAAATTCACTTATGTAAAGGGATATGTTATACTATTTCCTTATATAATATTTTATTTTATCACTTCCCAAACTCATCACTACCTAACTGACATCAATTTTAGACTATAATGACATTCTGGGCAAAGTAGAGGCATGAATGCTGCTCCAAAGATAGAAGAGAGAATGCTTCTATTTCAGTAATAGGTCTAGGTGAAGATGAAAAGAGGAATATTCACTGGAACCTTGTCTCAGTCAAGGAAAATTCCAGAAGACTAAAGCTATTTTAGATCTGTCTCAGTGTTATCACCCTTCTAGGAAAAGCCTGAAGATCAAATCAAGTTAATGACCCCATGATTCTACCTCAGAAAAGTTTAGGAAAAGTATACACCCTCTCCAGACTATAAAGCTATGCCCAGCACATGAGCCTGATTTTCAGCTGTTCTCCATGAAAAACAAGGCCCTTCTGTAGTTATGTGTGAACTTAATTACTCTGTCCTGGTCTGTAAAATATGGATATTGATGATTACTTTTTAAGGTTGCTTTGAAAGTAAAACATGATAATGTATGTAAAGCATCTGGGACAGTGCCTGGTATATAGAAAGAACTGAAGTGCAGCAATTATTCTTAACTAATAATTATAATTGTTAATATTTTAATATCCATACTAAGTTTGATCCATGGAAAATCTCCATTTCCAGCAAAGAGTCAAGCATTGCTCTGGTGACATTTTTCCTTTACAGAGAAGATAAAGCCAGACAAGTTGGCATGCGGCATATGTTCTAAAATTGTATAAGCTACCAACGGCGATGGAAAAGCAGATGAGAGCATTTTAAAAATTAAAATGCCTTTTGATTGCTCTGCGTTATGTCCTGTGTTGCAGAGAGGCACTGTCAGAATCAGGAGCTTTATAAATGATGGATTTTGTACAGCATAAAAAGGCATGGCAAAGTATATTTCAAATTTTGTTTTGAAAGCATTGATTCCCATACATCTTTGAAATTAAATTTCCTCATGGTTCACCTTTAAACTCCTTACCCTGCTGTAAGAGAAAAATAAGAAAAGAAAAATTCTCATTTATGATTCCATCCAAAGGTAAATTGCAGGTAAACATTAGAAATCATATGAATGAGTTATTTTACAAGTCTGATTTTTCTCTATTAAATATTCTCCTCCTTTCTGTCATTACTCCAAGTAGTTGAGTGTCACTTGTATTTATTTTTTCCTTATGTTTTCATAAATTAATGAAAAGGCTAGTGTTTCTAATGCAGTGCTTTGTTTCTGCCTGATAATGCAATAACCAAGATTTCATTATAGCATAATAAATGTTGGTGGAATGAATGAATGGAATGTCAAGTCTAATTCTCTGCTTTCCTTTTTATTAATATTAGATTTCCTATAGGCTTTCTCTTTCTTGTGACCACTTCACTTGAGAAATATTGAGCAATTCTTACTCAGAATTTTTTTTACTATGTATTTTGCCTTCACGATGAAGATATCATTGAGTTTTCTCATGGAAAATTTGTGAATTATGTATTAAAAAGAGAATTACATTTTTCCAAACTTTGGCATATATTCATTCATGTTGAGTATGTTTAAGGTGAAGTCAATGTTTTTTCACAGGAGTAATTATTAAATCCCCACTGCCAGCATACAGATTTTTTTTATTTTCAAAGTAAAATAACCAGTGGTATGTAAATGATATTTAAAGATTTGCCTTTAACATTAAAATATGTAATTTTATTCATTATACTGTGTGGTTCATCCTATAAAATGTGGGAGATAAATTAATCATAGCACTTATTTGGAATATCTCAATAATGATAGTCAACATGATGGTAATGATACTAATCTACAGAATGCTTGGTGTTATCATTCTAATCTTCTAAAAGATGGTGCAAATTTTAAAATGTAATTAATGCTGTATAACACCATACATTTGACTTGTCCCTTTAATCTTGATTCCAAAGACTTGTTTGGAGCACCACATCTACTCTAGATATCCAAAATTCCTTCAAGGTTTTCCATGACAGTGTATATGTATAAAACTGGAAGAAAAAAATGTTAGAAGAGAACCCATAAAAAAAAAAAGGAGCTTCTACTAAAATGCAATCAGAGCTGTTTTATGCAGAGAAGAGTTATACTAAGCAGTAAAAAGTTTGTTCCCCACAATGAACATGGGTGTAATGTCCTTTGACTGTCTCCAATCAAAATGTTTGTCTTATACCATGATTTAAGAAATGAAACAGATGACCACAGGGGGGAAAAAGAGAGAGAGTGACAAACAATAAAACAGACCGGTAACTATAGAGAACAGAGAGTTTCTGGAGGGGAGGTGGGGAGGATAGGTTAAATGAGTGAAAGAGATTAAGGAGGACAGTTCTTGTGATGAGTGCTAGGTGTTACATGTAACTGATGAATTACTAAATTCTACCCCTAAGACTAATATTACATTCTATGTTAACTAATTATAATTTAAATAAAAATTTGAAACAAACGAAAACAAAATGTTCCTCTTTGTTGGTGACAATAACCCATCATTGGCCCTTCTTGTAAAAGAAAAAAAAATCATCACTTTGGCAACTTGCAAGCGCCGTTATCAGCAGCTGTATTTTGGCCCTTCCAGGTTATGCAGGGGAATGCAATTTAGTCTTTTTACCCTCAGGCATCACTGGTCAGCTCTCTAAATAAGAGCTAATCTGGATTCCTACCATCCTTGCTGTCTGACTGAGCCCAGGGGGGTGTTCTGTAACGAGTACCAGGAGAGAGTTCTGATCATGTCCTATAGCATTCCCAGTGCACATGTTCTGCCACTTGATGTTCAGCACTGGCACAGAGACAAAGAAGCATTTGAAGAAAGAAAAAAAGAAAACCCTGACTCATCCATTCAATAAATGGATGAATAAATATTTATGAAGGTATTCTTTTTAATCTTTTGGATAAGGTGTTGCCAGGGGCTTGTGATAGAAAGAAATGACATATGTATTTGCTCTCAAGGAGCTTCCAATCCAAGAAATACTTTAACACAGAAGGTAAAAGAACATGACATTCTTGCCCCCATCCCTTTGGATCTCTTTACCAACTTCCTGTAATCCTGCTTCAAGTGCACTTTCACCCCCAAACCCAGCATCTGCAGCTCCTTGTTGGAAGGCTGTCAAAAGACTACAGGAGCTGCTTTGCCTATCTATGCCCACAGAGAGCAGCCAGTACCAGCAGCAGGGAGTTCATGCCACCTTCCTGCCTTCAGCCCTTAGCCGATCACTAAAGGGATAAAGACATAATACATACTCCTGCCCCCTTCCTTCCTAAATGGGACAACACAGTGGTGTGCCTCACAGTGTCTCAGGAGTTTATCCTACAAGACTGAGTCATGTTACCCCCACTCGCGATGGGATTTTCCTGGACACCTCAGCCTTGCTTGACTTCTTTCCATTTCATGTCTACTTTCCCACCCTGCCTCTGGGTTTTTTTCAGGAACACTCCCTAATATACATGAATCTCATCTCAAGGACAGCTTTTGGAAACAAGTTGCTACTATTAGTATTATTTCTATTATTACTAAGGATGACTGAAATGATACAAAGATGAATGCGATAGATACCAACTTGCCAACATCTCAAAAGGCCTTGAGTGTTAAGAAAATGGGCTTGTAACTTATTTGATAGACAATAAAAAATTATTGGCATGCCTGGATGGCTTAGTTGGTAGAGTGTGGGACTCTTGATCTTGGGGTTATGAGTTCAAACCCCATGTTGGGTGAAGAGATTACTTAAATTTTTTTTTAAAAAAAGAGGGGCATTTGGGTGGCTCAGTCAAGTAAGAGTCCGACTCTTAATTTCAGCTTAAATCATGATCTCAGATCTTTATCTCAAGAGATGAAGCTCCGTGTCCAGCTCCATGCTGGGCATACAGCCTGCTTAAGATTCTCTCCCTGGGGGTGCATGGGTGGCTCATCAGGTTAAGCATTCAAATTCTACTCAGGTCATGATCTCACAGTTCATGGGTTCGAGACCTATGTCGAGCTCTGTGCTGACAGCTCAGAGCCTGGAATTTGCTTTGGATTCTGTGTCTCTCTCTTTCTCTGTTCCTCCCCTGGACATGCTTTCTCTCACTCTCGCTCTCTGTCTCATAAAAAAAATAAATAAATCAAAGATTCTCTCTCTCCCTGTGCCCTACCCCTCAACAATAAATAATTAATTAGAGAGAGAGAGAGAAAGAAAGAAAGAAACAGAGAGAGAGAGAGAGAAAGAAAGAGGGAGGGAAGGAAGGAAAGGAAAGGAAAGGAAAGGAAAGGAAAGGAAAGGAAAGGAAAGGAAAAAGGAAAGAAAAAAGGAAAAGACTGGGAAATTATTGAAAGGTTTTATGTAAAAGAAGCTATGTCACATGATTTTAAAAGTTTAGCTTGAATAATTCAGTAGGAATATCATTAACTCTGAGAGCTTTTCTGTTCGTTACAGATGTAACATGAGTGGAACCTCTTCAAAAGTAGCAAAGATGCTGTGCTTTACACTCCCTTCTCTCCAAACATGGATGCCAGCATAAAGTATATGAAGAAATACAGCAGCAAATTATCCAGAATTCTAACTATTCTGAAATGCAGATGCACTCTGAAAATGAGCACAACCCCCTGGTCTCAGTCACATTATCACTAGTCTTTAAACGAACTGTGGCAGTGTGCAAACATTCACACTTCAAAGTCATACAGAAGTTGGCATTAGTCTGTAGTTTCCTCATCTCTTCTTCCTTAGTATCCCACTGCTGTGTATGACTAATTATCAGTCCAAGCTACATGCTCAAGTATGAGTTTCTAAAGCGTCTTTCATCTTTTACCCACAAGAGAATAGTAAAATGTTTCCAGGCATTGATGTATGGCTTCATTACCATAGTGTCTTACTCTTTGAGGCAGTATTTCCACCTTCATCTAACAGTACCTACCATTACGATACCTTCTGATAAAGAATATTTACTATTTATTTCTTGGATACAGATGGAGTTCATTGCCCCAGGCCCTGGAATGTTGCTGCTTGACCATTTTTAGAGTCCCTCATGTTTGAAGGACTTGACATTTAAACCAGCAGTTCTTGGGCCACTTGGGTGGCTTAGTCGCTTAAACATCCAACTTCAGCTCAGGTCATGATCTCACGGTTCCTGATTTCGAGCCTGTTGGGCTCTGTGCCGACAGCTAGCTCAGAGCCTGGAGCCTGTTTCAGATTCTGTATCTCCCTCTCCTCTGATCCTCCTCTGCTCATGCTGTCTCTCTCTCAGAAATAAATAAAACATTAAAAAAAATTAACTAGCAATTCTCACACTGAGTGTACAGTGGAATCACATGGGACTTTAAAAAAAAAAAATGACTCCCAGACTCCATCCCATTCTAATTACCTAGTCAAGTATTATAAAAGCTTTTCAAGTGCTTCTCAACACAGCCAGCATAGAGAACCACCACTTTAGACTGACAGGTCTGAATTTGTGATACATCAATTCTAATATTAAAATTAAGAATTTGGGGTGACAGTTGGTCCAACAGTTAAAAACAATAATATGTTTGTATAACTCCTGTCAGCTTATAAGTTATTCACACAAATATCCCTATGAGACCAAAATTGTGTTTCATTATTTTATTTCATTTTTTAATCTTTACTAATGTTTGAGAGAGAGAGAGCAAGAGTGTGAGCAGGGAAGAGACAGAGAGAGAAAGGGAGACACAGAATCTGGGCAGGCTCCAAGCTCTGAGCTGTCAGCACAGAGCCTGATGTCGGCTCAAGTTCACAAACTATGAGATCAGGACCTGAGCCAAAGTTGGACACCTAACCAACTAAGCCACACAAGCATTCTGATTTTAATCATTTTAAAGAATAGGAATCAAATCCTAAGAAAGTGTATATGATACACTCTGGATTGTGTAATAAGAAGTGCTACCACCAGGACACAACCTCTAATTCCAGGCACTGAGTTCCATCTATCAAGGAATATGCCACTTGGTTTGATGCACTAAAATATAACATCCTACCAAGGAGAGAAGGATGAATAGGTGGAGACAGGATTTTTAGAGCAGTGAAATTACTCTGTGTAATACTGAAATGGTAGATATGCACCATTATACTTTTGTCCAAACCCACTGAATATATAATATCAATAGTGAGTCTAATGTAAACTATGGACTTAAGGTTATTATGATACAGCAATGTGGGTTCAGTTGTAACAAATGTGCCACACTGGTGAGAGTTGTTGTTCATAGAAGAGGCTATCTATCAATAGGGGCAAGGTGTATATGAGGAGTCTCTGTACTTCCTTTTCAATTTTGCTGTATACCTAAAAATGCTCTAAAAAATTAAGTCTATTTAAAAAAAAATAACACCCTTCAGACCTCTTTGCGAAACAGTGCAACTATAGGTGTATATTAATTTTTTTTCTGCCTTGTTGAAATGTTTTAATATGAGCTAAGTAGAAGGAGATCATTACTACTATAAGATATAATCCCTTTCCATCATCTTTCAGCAAATTGACACACATATATTAAGAATTCTCCTGAGTCAGCTTGTGATGAAATATCTTTAAAGACTGTAGAATATGTTTCCTCTTATACATGTTCATTAGGTGGGTACACTTGTTCACTGTGGTAGATACACATGTATTGATAATGACAACCCAGGCTGATTAAAAAGATGCAAGCACATTTGGGAGTTGTTAGCCTTTTAGCCAAGGTATAGAACTCTGAGCTAAAGAATTTGTGCTTAATCAACAATTTCCTTCAGTTCTTAACCATCCTACACAGTGTTGGACAGAAAAACCCATAAGGGCATATTCATCCTTATATCCCCACCTCCAGTACAGTGCCTGACACAGACTGCATACTCACTAGGTATTTGTGAATGGAAGAATAATCAAGAGGCGTGTGTGTGTGTGTGTGTGTGTGTGTGTGTATTAATGAAATGGGAATGCCTCTAGGAAAAAGATTTTCAACAGTATTTTCCATTAGTACCATCATCAGGAAGACTGGGTTTGAAGAATAGTGAAAAACAATAAGCCCATGTGCAAATACTGTTTGCTACCATCCTTTATCAACCTAATTTTCCTTGATGCAATGTTTCTAGAAAAGTCATTTTTTATTCCTATTAACATCTACATATGTCTTTACAATTGAGATATTACCTCTAAAAGGCAAAACATAGATCACAAAGAATTAGAAGTCAGTGCAACAGATGTCTACAAGTTAGACTAGATAATTTCATAAAAAGACCATGGGTTAGAGGTTTTAAATAAAAATAGCACTTGGCTACATACATCTCTTCCTTACTTGGCCCCTGTTCTGATAAGAATAGAAGTATTGGGCTCACTTTTTAAGTAATGAGGCAAAAGCAGTCTCCTAGGTGAGGTGGCAGGAGAGGGGGGATCTCTTTACAGTAGGAAGAATTAAGTAAGCAAGAAAAATCCATTCATTCAAGCCAGTTTCAGTCTTTTCTACCACATCTAGGTTTACATACACCTAGAAACAACAGGATTGAAAGACTAATTCCAACTCATCATGTACACATTGAGTTCTGCTCAAAGTCTAGCACATTAAATAGGGCTAAAGATAGTTCCTTTCTAGTTGGGAAAATAAGGATGTAGATAAAACAAGTAAAACTGTAAGCTTCCAAAAGCATAGTGAAGAGAAATCAAAGACAGAGATTAGCATGAGTCAGAGAGACTTGGTAAAACTTTCATGTAAGAATGGAGAGTACCTGAAGAGGCTGAAGAAAAAAGGAAAAAAAAAAGGTTTATATAAAAGTGAAATAACAGAAATCAAATTTTATATAACTTTGTCAAAGTTGTCTTTTTATTTAGAATCTTTTATCATCAATGATATGGGCTCTTCTCTATAACTATCAGAAGTATAAGGTATATAATAAAAATCAAGAAAATGAAGAGAAACACAAAATATGCAATTCACTTGAGATAAATAATACAGAATTGGACAGACGTATAAAAGGGAAATACATCGCATAAAAAACAAAAATTGTTAAATCTCTACTTCTCATGTCGCTTTTGCATTATTCTTTTTGAAGACTGCATGTCTACTTATGAAATGTTTGAAAGTTACTACATTTTATCTGTCAAAAGACTTTTCAGCTTTTTGAATTCCATGTCTTTTTTTTTTTAAGTATCACAGATGACTGGATTCTTTATATTATCGAATTGTTTAATGTCATAAAAGATAACACATTTGATAGTATTTGTATTCAGACCCAATTCAGAAACATAGCAAGCTATCAGCAAAGAAAAAAAAGTACAGGTATTGATTTTACTCCAAGTATATAAACCTATAATCAGAATATTCCACTTCAACATCTATTTTTCTCAAAAGCCTGAAATGGCCCCTCAAAAACCAAAAGGTATCCATTCAATTGGGATTTAAAGCTGCTTTCCAATTAACATCTTAACACAGATTTCTTCTTTGGTAACGTTTAATTCTCATGTTCGATATTCCTTCTGTCACTCAAACTAAGTAATCTAGTTCAATTTCAATTGCTGAGTATTAGCCACAGGCCTGCCTACAATAGCAAGTATCTCCTCGAATGAGTATAAACTGGAAATAACTCTTGATGAAGAGTATATCTCCAACACTGCATAAATACAGAAGCCATATGGTGATATAGAAAGAACTCAAAATTAGAAATAATCGCATCTGTTAGACTTAACCTAGCAGGGCTGGGATCACATGATCTCTCAGCTCCCTTCCAAGACTAAAAGTCTATGCCATTTGCGTGGTATGAATAAACATGTAAGGTCTACCATCAAATTTAGGTTGTTACTTTCTTCAGACAATGCCATTGATGATCAGGTACACATATATCCATGTAATATGATTAAGCACTTCCCCTTGACTGCCATACATCTGTCCTAGTTAATCTAAATCTGCCTGACAGTTACTTAACCTGTTCAGAAAACATACACATAGCTTAGGTACCTAAAAATGGCTAAGAGGAGCAAGTAATAGAGACTTCGTAGAGACCAGTAGCTAAAGAGGATTTTGCTGACAAAAGACAGATACAGAGTAAAACAGAGTTACAATAATGGGGATTCAAATCCAGAATTCCAGTATCTGGAAGGTGTTAGTGAAATGAGGTAAAACTAATTCCTCCCTCATAGCCCATGCTTTAGTTCTTCAATATGTAGATGTATTCAGTTCCTGCTTACAGAATCACTCTCAACTCTCTAGCTAACCTTTCTTCACATTTCAAGGTTACGTGAAGACTTCAAGATGACTTCACTTCATCTTGACTTTAAGACTTCAGATGATTCTCGGTGTGTTTATGAAACTTTATCCAACTCTCCACAGCAAATTTGCTATATCATCCTCTTTTGTCACTTTGTTATATTATCCTGTACTCCCATCCTCATTTTAATGTTTACTGTGCTATATTGAAATTGCCTATTTATTTATATCTATTTCCTATCATATAGTAACTAGGAAAGTAAAATACCTACCGGCAATCAGTTTAGGAACATAGGATTTTTGTGTTACATCAGGAAAGAGATACTAAGAATAGAAGCCTGAATTTCGTAGTCACAGTTGTAGTTCTTACCCTTAGCACAGTGACTAGCCAGTAAGAAAACAGTAAAGTATTTATTACCTGAATAAAGAAAAAAACTGTCCCATGAAGCCAGAAACCATTAAACCAAGGCATGGATTGTACGGACTGTATTCTAGGTATGTAAGACCAGGACTTCATCAATAGATGTGAGATATAGGACTAGACTGGAGAAAAGGGAAGGAGCTCACTGTTGGAGCCCAAGTAGGAATTCAGAGCAAAAACTTCAGACACACAGACTTAAGGATTCACTAAACTACCAGCATAGAAGCCCTGAGGTGTTGCTTGTTTCTGAACAAGAATGATCCTGGCACAGAGCACAGCTATTCCTGTACGTAGAGTTAAATGTAGAGGACAATTGTAGAAGAGAATTAAATCAGTTATCATTGCCAAGGACATCCAGATCCTGAGTTGGAAAAGTTCCCAAGAACTCCAAATAAATATATTAACCTAATTATTTGCACACTATTATGGACAAAAGTTTGTGCCACCACCCAAATTCATATGTTGAAGTCCAACTCCCAACGTTACTATAGTCAGAGCTTTTTGAGGAGGTGATAAAGGTTAAAGGCCTAATCTGATAGAGCCGCCACCCTCATAAGAAGAGGAAGAGACACCAAAGCTCTCCCTCCACACAGCAAGAAGGAAGCATTTGCAAATCAGGAAAAGAACCCTCAACAAGAATCAGTTGGCACCTCAACCTTGGACTTTCCAGATGCCAGACTGGTGAGAAATAAATTTAGCTTAAGTCATCCAGTCTCATTTTTGTTATTGCAGCCCAAGTAGATTAATACAACATCAAAAGTTTTGTGTACAATATTTCAAAATAAATCAAAGTTTGTTTTGTCAGCATTATTTTATACCTTGGGGTTAGAGAAACAGAGCAAAACTGGATAGCTACTGATATTGGTAGACAAATACTCCTAAAATCACAATGGGCTAATGTACACCTTCCACTTCATCTACTATGGAATCGGCCCATTATTTGCTGAGAGTACCCAACGTCTAGCCACCAATACAGCTGTGTTCTCAATGATGCTTTCAGAATCCATCCTGTAAAAGTCATGCTATAGCTCTTTCCAAAACTGCATGACTGACAAGGTTACAAAACAATTGATCCAAGAAAACTCAACCCAAAGTCTTTACGATGATAGAGGATCCCTTGGCTATTGCTACTGTTAGCTCTACTGCTTTTCCTATTGCTGACGAAAATAACTGAAATCTTCTACAATTCCTGTCTGGGTGTTGAAGGTTATTTAGGGCTGTCTCAGCAGTTGTTGCAGTGAAGCTTTTCCACTGCCTCTTGGTTCCATGACTGTCTTCAGGAGATGGGTGCCCTAGCCAGAATGTCATATCTGGAAAACCTCTTCAGAGTGTGGGCAGCCTTGTTACTGATGATAGATGTATGCCATAAATGGAAGGTACTGAGGTGTGAATTACCATCATAACTGAATTCTTCCCTGCAGCGATAAGGGTAGAGGCCTATTTTTTTCCCATAGTTTCTGTATTATACAGCATTGTAAAGCAAGTCACCCCCTTCACAGTCTTATTTGTCCATGTTTAATGATTATGGCTTAAAGAAATATGCACTATACTCTGACATCTCACTATCACAACATTCACTGTAGAGTTTGGTATTAGGCCAGTTTATTTTGGACTCCATCCAAGTGAATTTAATTAAGAATATCTAAAGTACCTTGTTATAAGATGATCTTACCTGCAAATTGGTCCCAGTGAGAGTACTATGTTAAAGTTTCCAAAGATGTGGTCAAAAAAGAAACAGGAACTTTAAGCTTCTTCTTCTTCTATTTGTGTACATATATTGTTCTGTTCACATCCCTCAGACAAGGCAGTTTTCTTAGTGCAAGTGCAAACGAATAGTGGCACTAAGGTCCAAGAGTGCCCAAGTCTGGAGATTTTTATTGGATTTGCCATTGCACTTAAGTCACATGAAAGGAGAAAGTTCCACTGGTTTGCAACCTCAACCAAATATGAAATGAAAAGAACAGTAATAATTCTAATGGCCTAAAAGAAATAATTCATTTTCCTTTGCATAAAGATAAAATCCTATATAGGATATTCTTTAAATATTTTCTAACAGCCCTACAGGAAACAGTGGAGAGTGGTACATAAATTATGAAATTACCAAATAAAATTAATGAAGAGCTCCTTTCTACAACATTCAAATGCCAATATGATGAAATAAAGTCATATTACAGACTTCTTTTTCCCTTTTTGGACTCTGAAACCACAGTACTTTTTGAATAATCGATGAAAAGCTTTATAATGCATTTTTACTTTTCCAAGTACTATACAAATCTAATAATGTGTACTTTAAAGCACACTTGAAGTTCCTCAAATACATTTTAGATGTTTGACATCCATGACTTCTTAGTTCTGTATTTTGAGAATGATAATTACATAAAAAATTAGTTGGAATTATAAAAATACAACCAGGTCTTATATGTTATAAACACATAAAACAATCCTAAGTTTTCCTCATTCTAACATCCCTTTTGGTTTAAATATGGAGTTTTTTGACTACAGTTTTGCAAGCTTAAAAATCCATCTCTAAGTAAAAGAAAAAAAACTGAATGTTTCATTTTTTTCTATGTGCGTATAATTTTTTGGCACAAGAGATATAATTTATATGTAAATTTTATGAATGCAACTTTCATAGTTTAAAAAAGTAAATATTTTTAGAACATCATATAATCATATAAAGAATACAGCATTTGCCTAAGTACTCTTTGGATAATAGTAGTAATTAAACATACACAAACATACATACTTAGACGTGCACATACATACAAAGTATTTGTCAATTACAGTTCCTGCCACATTTCTTGCTGTCTACAGGTTATAAAGAAACTATGGAAGAAATTGTTTTAGAGGTGATTATTTTATTCCAACTTTTATGTCAAAAATAGTATCTATTTAATTGGAAACATGGAAATCCAAAACAGAAAAATGTAGCAAACCAATTTGTTCTTAATCCAGTCCAGTTATAGGGAAGGTTTTTGAATGGGTTGATTTATTTTTTAGGGTCTTTTATACTCTTTTTCTTAATGTCTGAAACATTTTTCCAAGTAAATTTATTTATATATGTTAAGAGGCTTCTAATTTTGAAAAGTGATATTTTGAGCAGAGGAATATCTTTGATAATCACTTCTATATTCTCTGTTAATAACCCCTCAATAAATATCCTGTGAATAAAAAAGGAGACTGGAAATACTTAAAACCATTCAGTTATTAAAAGTGGAACTAGTAACTATCAGCAAGGTTGAAAAAAAGAAAGTGGCAGCGGGGGGGAGGGGGGCAGGCAGGAAGTTTAAAATAAATCTTGAAAGTCATTGAGCTGTTAAACGGAAACATGGGGATGCCTGGGTAGCTCAGTTGGTTAAGCATCCAATGCCTGATTTCAGCTCAGGTCATGATCTCAAGGTTCTTGGGCTTGAGCCCTGCATCTGGCTCTGCACTGACAATGTTAAGCCTACTTTGGATTCTCTCTCTCTCCCTCTCTCTCTTTTCCCCTCCTCTACACATACTGTCTCTAAAGAAAGAAAGGATTTTTTTTAAAAAAATAAGGAAATATGAACTCTGAGAACTTTATTTTTAAAAAAATGAATACATGCTCATTTGTAACCCTACAGAAACAATAGGATTAGAGTGCGCACTCTGTCTACACACTTATGCATCTGAAGATTGTCTGTTGTCAACATTTTCATAACTGGAGACATTCTCTAAATCAAGTCAAATTAAAAGTAGAACTTTTACACATGAGGGGTCTATAAGGCATTTCAAACAACTCCATTGTATTTATCTTGAATTACTAAAAAAAGTTATAATAATTATAAATTTTACACACTGTAAATTTACTTTCAAATGACCTTTCAAAATTCTTTACGCTTCTGTAAGTTTAAGATGTGAAAGTGTGCTCTGTCCTGCCAGCCTCTTCAGATGACCAAATAAAGCACAAAGTCCCTTCCCCCTTAGCAGTACAGGACAGCTGCTGTCCTCACTTCCCGAGCTGCTCTACTCTCTGGACTTCAAGAACGAGACTGGCTGCATGTAGTGTAGATGGAGCTGGAACTCATGAATGACTAGCAATTCTGCCAATTAAACTGTGAGTCAGGGTCTTCATCCACTGCCAAGAAAGCATACAGCTAAAGGCATCTATACACATGCAAAGAAAGAAAGAAGAAATCTCCCAATCTAACCTTGGGAGGTAAATTGCCTTTCCAGGCACACAGGGCGAAATCTTACACTTTTTGAAAGACACCTGATTTTGAATGTACATGTAAAAGGCAATTACCCCTTTAAAAAAGATTCCCAGATCCCCAATGCCCCTGAGTAGAACTGTCAAAGAAAAAAAAAACCTTTTTAATTAAAAAACAAAACAAAACAAAACATTGCTTTAACATAATGATCCCTCCATGTGCTGTTTGCTTATTGTGTCTCTGTTGGTAGACTGTTTTGCCTGAGGCACATTTATTTTTACTCTGGGAAATAAAATAAATAAATTAGTTATTTCTTATCAAATGGCATTTACAGTGTTTTCTTAAAAAATAAAATCAAAAACCTGCCTAAGAGTGGAAATTTGACATAACTCAAATAAAAAGTGGTTTCCTTCACTCAGACAGCAGCAGGATGAATGACATTATAACTTTTATATCAAACGCTGGCTTATTGCTCTCCTGATCAACAATGGAAGGACAAGGACACTGTTATATAAATCATCCCTCAGAATTTATGAGGTAATAAAAACAGAAAACTATAGATTCATAAAGGAGAGAGTTTATGAAGTAGCATTTAAAACCACTTCAGCTAATTTCTCATACTTATTAGATACAAAAAGGTTGCCTTCAGGATTTTAGCTTCCGTTTATTCATTTAAAACATATTTACCTTAGTCCAGTTCTCTTTACCTTGGAGATAAAGGGAAAATTACAAATCCCTGCTACATTAATAAAACAAAATTTGGCATTTTATTTCTAAAAATATGTTAGATATTCTGCCAATTTTTTCTGTAAAATATTGTTTACAGTAAACTTTTCCTCCTATTATCTACAATTGCTTCAAAGTCTTGCCTCTTTCTTACAATCCTCTTGACCAGGTATTCTTGCATAACTCCTTTTTTTTTATTTGTTTTGTTTTATGTTTTTTGGGGTTTTTTAAATAAACTTGTCCACATTCTCAAATCAAAGCAAAGATACGTCTATAAAACTTCTGACAGTCTATTTCCATGCACAAAGACTTCACCAAAAGAATATATTGAAAGGCAGTTTCCACATTGCTTTCCACAGAACAAAATATTCCACAGTGGAACAATAGTGAAAACTATCTCCAATATCCTCTAAGTAAAAAATAATAATAATAATAATACAACACTAAAATGATCAAATTTTTAAAATTTCAGAAAGATCAGAATATAGTAAGAACTTCTGTGTTACTCTTAGTGTTAAGAGAGGCCAATGAAGGATTCTGAATGGAGAAAGAAATAAATTTCTTTTCATTTAATCTCTCAGACTGCTGTGTTGAGAACAGACTGTATAACATGGGTAGAAACAGAGAAAACATCCAAGGGAAGGATGATTGGCTCGCACCAGAGTGGTAGCAGAAGAAATGAGAAATAGTTGGACTCTGAGTATATTTTGAAGGTAGAGCTTCAGATCTCTTAATGAATTGAACGTGGGTGGAAGAGCAGTAGAGTTGCCAAGGATGAGTCCCATATGTTTGGTCTAACAACTAGAATAGGAGAAACCCACTAACTGAAATGGAGGATGGGAGGTTGTGAGAGAAATAAAGGAATAAGTAAAAGAATAATAAGACATCCTCTTTATATGTTAGGTCCAGTTGCACATTCTTATTTTTATTTTAATTAGTGTTATATAAGTAATTACAGTGTTATATGAGTTTCAGGTGTACGATACAATGATTCAACAATTCCATACATTACTCAGTCTCATCAAAATTGTACTTTTAATCTCCTTTACCTGTCTCACTCATACTCTCCACCTACCTCCCCTCTGATAACTATCAGTTTGTTCTCTATAGTCAAGAATTTGTCTCTTGGTTTGTCTCTCTTTTTTCTTTGTATATTTGTTTTGTTTCTTAAATTCCACATGAGTGAAATCATATGGCATTTGTCTTTCTCTGAGAGACTTATTTCACTTAGACTTATAAACTCTAACTCCATCCATGGTGTTGCAAATGGAAAGATTTCATTCTTTTTTATGGCTGAGTAATATTCCTTTGTATAGATGTACAAACTTTTCTTTTTATTTTTAATGTTTTACTTATTTGTGAGAGAAAGAGTGTGAGCATGGGAGGGTCAGAGAGAGAGAGAGAGAGAGAGAGAGACAGAATCTGAAACAGGCTCCAGGCTCTGAGCTAACTGTCAGCACAGAGCCTGACGTGGGGCTCGAACCCACGAACCGTGAGATCATGACCTGAGCCGAAGTTGGATGCTTAACCAACTGAGCCACCCAGGCTCTCCTGTGTACAACCTTTTATTTATCTTCTACTGATGGACACATAGGCTGCTCCCATAATCTGGCTATTGTAAATAATGCTGCAATAAACAAAGTGGTGAATATATCCTTTCAAATTAGTGTTACGGTACCCAGTAGTGAGAGTGGACAATCTCTGTTTTTCACTACTGAGTATGTTAGCTGTGGGTTTTTCATATATAGCCTTTATTATGTTGAGGTATGTTCTAAACCTACTTTATTGAAGGTTTTTTATCATGAAAGGTGTTGTGCTTTGTCAAATGTTTTTTCTGCATCTATTGAAATGATCATATGTTTTGTTTTGTTTTGTTTCCCTCTTGGTGATGTGATGTGTTATACTGACTGATTTGTAAATACTGAACCATCCTTGCATCCCCAGAATAAATCTCACTTCATTATGGTAAATTACTTTTTTTCTATATTTTTAGATTCCGCTTGCTAATCTTTTGTTGAGGATTTTTACATCTATGTTTATCAGTGATACTGACCTCTAATTCTCCTTTATTGTAGGGTCTTTATCTAGCTTTGGCATCAGAGTAATGGTGACCTCACAGAATGAATCTGAAAGCTTTCCATCCTCTTCTATTTCATGGAATATTTTGAGAAGTTTAGGTATTAACTCTTATTTAAATGTTTGGTAGAATTTACCTGTAAACCCTCTAGTCCTAGACTTTTATTTTGGGGGAGTTTTTTTTTAATTACTGATTTAATTCTATTGTTGGTAATTGATCTGTTCAAATGCTCCTGCTCTTGAAAGTAGAGGCTTTATGAAGAAGAGATCCTATAGTGACCTGCAGTGCAATGTCCCCTGTTCACCAGAACCTGGTGCTTCAGAGGTGTCTCCTATGTGTGTTGCATGCACCCTACTTTTGTGGTTGAGCCACTTTTATCTTCAAGTCCAGTCATCCACAATGGCTGTCTTTGTCTGTTTTGAGCAGGGTTTGCTCCCTGTGTTGTTAATAGTCTTGTCTGGAGCCACCTTGGGCTTCAGTGAGTCAGACCAGGTATTTGCCAAAGATGCAGAAACGCCAAACTACAGGGTGCTTTCCCTGGGTTGTCCCCTGAAAAGATTTCATTGGTGAACAGGGCATACAGTCGGACCAGATGGCTGCCCCCAGCCTCCTGCTGGGGCCACAGTAGGACTGGTATGTAGGGTTATCTTCACCTCTCCAGGGATAGGAGTCACTCTGGAGTGGTGCTGGCTCATGTCAGGGCTGCTTACATACTGCCGGCCTCTGGCCATGGTGTAGAGGAGGAGGCTGGTCTGCAGAAGAGTGGAGGGGCTGGGTGCATGAAGCAGGCAAGGTCCGTGCAGGTCCACTCTAGGAGGAGACCTGCAGCTGCCCCATACTCCTCCCTAGGCCAGCTGGGTTGGAGACAACACATCTGCAGAAGTGCATGGGGATGGGGTGTGCGGTTGGCAAGCTAGGTGGACAGTGTTCACAAGGCACTGGTCCCCACCGGTGTCTGTGTATCTAGGCTAGGGGAGAGGGGAGGGAAATGGTATCTGCAGCTCTTTGGTTCTTAGAAAAGCCTCCCAAAGATTTTTGGGAGCACAGGCCCTGAAATCAGTACACAGATCTCCCTCCTGTATGCCCCAGACATTTTTCAAACTGCTGCTTTATGATTTATCTCTGTGGGACTGTCTGTTGTATAGTTACACAGTCTTAAAAATCAGTTTTCCCAAGAATATTGTAATGATGCAATATTTCTAAATGAAAAAAAATCAGGTATAAAATCAAACATACAGTGTTACTCAAAATATTGTTTAAAGTATCATGCATAAAAATAGTGTTTCCTTTAAATAGTTAAAAGTAACTATTTCTAAATGGTAAAGCAAGATATGGGTGGTTTTTTTATTTTCTTCTTTATATGTATAGTGAAAATATAATTGTATAATATGAATAAACACAACAGATAATTTCAGACCTGTATAATAGTTAATATTATCAGATCTGATCAGACTGGGGTTATGGGCTTGGGGACAAATGACCACAGAGTTAAAGTGCCCTTACCATCTAATCACATCAGGTGGTTCATGATATCAACATGTCATGTACCTCAACATTTATAGTAAAGGTACATCTACTGTAGTTTTACTATTTTTCTCTTTCCATACTTTATATTTTGTAAATGAGTCACTGTGTCCACTTTCGAAGGTGAAGAAAAGCTAGCATGCTCCTTTTTAAAGGGGAGCAAAATATATCATAGCAAAATATGCATCTTTGGAATACTATTTGGAGCAGGTAATTTTCAAGATAGAGTAAACACAGGAGAAGCTCTGAAAACTATGTAGAAGTTAACATTTTATAAAAGACATTTACATTTATAAGGGAAATCTCCATTTGTAATGGTGTCTCCCTCTTTGTACCCAGAAAATAAGGATGACTAAGTCTCTAGAAATCCCTTATTAATAGAGAAGGCATTGACCTAAGTCTGCATACAACCATAATCTTATTTACTGAGCTTTGCCTAAAAAGCATAGGCATATCCCATAACTGGCCCCTGTCCCCAACATCCTTTGTCTTTAGCTAGAGATAATATTTAAGGTAGTGGCTTGTGTCACTTCAAGGAGTTACTCAGTTTTCCTATCTCCCATATATACATGAGGCATACATGTTACTAAAATTTTATTTGGTTTTCTTCTGTTAACGTCTCAGCCAAGAACCTAGAAGAATAGAGAGGAGGTAAATTATTTTTCATCACCTACTTTCCTAACTATGAATGTCATGGGATGCCAAATATGTGAACCTTTTGTAACTCAGGCATAAAAATAAATAAATTATAATGAAATAATACTTCAAGAGATATAGAATTTTCCCCAACTTCTGGACAATAATAGCAGGAGACAAACCAGTTATCTTATAGAGACTATATAAGTTCATTCCACTTCAGTCAAGCCTAAAAACCAGCAATAAGATCATAACCACAAGATAAAGAATAAACCCATTTATAGTAATACGATGTCTATGCTTACACACAGAGCCCCTCCAAAATGGAAGAGCAAACCACATTTACTTTACCTTATGTACCAAAGAAACATTTTCTTAATATTTATTTTTGAAAGAGAGAGAGAGAGGGAGAGAGTGTGTGCACAAGCAAGGGAAGAGTAGACAGAGGTGGAGATAAAGTATCTGAAGCTGACTCCATGCTGACACTGATTTGGGGCTGGGCCTTGAGTATGGAGAGATCATGACCTGAGCTGAAGTTGGACTCTTAATCAACTGAGCTACCCAGGCACACTGAAAGAAATTTCTATGAAACAAAAAGGAAGTTACCCTTTGCCATAACTGGAAAGTACATCCATGGACATAAGTGCCAACCTTTCTTGATGTATGGAGATAGAGGCAGATATGTAGGTTGTAGATAAATTAATCTCATTTTCTATTTATTAAAAAAGTAACAACTATAAACAGGATAATTTAGGAACTATGCACAAAAATAAATGGATCAGTTCAATTAACCAACATAGAAAGGTGGAATTTCAAATGTTTCTCTATTTTTGTTTTAGGATTTAATAGCAGTGTCAACTGAATGAAAAACTGGATACAGGGAGAAGTCAGTGAAATGAGTTAATGGATTTAAATGGAATATTTCAGTTCTCCAGTTCAAATGAAGCCGCATGTACCATATATTTACATTTCATTTCTTCCTTTTATCTTCCAGACTTTCTGAGATATTACGGGTTTGATTTAAGGCCATCACATTAAGGGAATATTGAAGTAAAGTCAGTCAAATTAATTTTCTAATTTCTAGTGCATATAAAACTTATGTGTACACTAAATGATAATCTATTAAGAATGCAATAGAATTATCTCTTAATAAGTATACATGCCTTAATTTAAAGTACTTTTTTGCTAAAAAAAATGTTAACAATCATTTGAGCTTTCAGCACATCATAATCTTCTTGCTGGTGGAGAGTCTTGCCTCAATGCTAATGACTGCCAATTAATGAGGGTAGTGGTCACTAAAGGCTGGGGTGACTATAGCAATTTCTTTAAAAAATATGATGGAAGTTTGCTGTATCAATTGATTCCTTCTTTCATGAACCATTTCTCTGTAGCATGTAATACTCTTTGATAGCATTTTATCCATGATAGAACTTTCTTTCAAAATTGGAATCAGTCTTCTCAAACCCTGCCACAGCTTTATCAACTAAGTTTATGTAATATTCTAACTCCTTATTGTCATTTCAATAATCTTCACAGCATCTTCATCAAGAGCAGATTCCATCTCAAGAAACCACTTTCTTGGCTTATTCATAATAAGCAAATTCTCATCCATTCATACTTTATCATGAAATTGCAGCAATTCAGTCACATCTTCAGTCTCCACTTCTAATTCTAGTTCTCTTTCTATTTCTACCACATCAGCAGTTACTGCCTCTACTAATCTCTCAAAATCACCCATCAAGGTTGGAATAAACTTCTTCCAAACTCCTGTTAATGGTGATATTTTGACCATGAATCGTGCGTGTTCTTAATAGGGTCTAGAATGGTGCATCCCTTGCAGAAAGTGTTCAATTTTCTTTGGCCAGATCCATCAGAGGAATCACTATCTATAGTCTTAAGAAAGGTATTTCTTAAATAATAAGACTTGAAAGTCAAAACGACTCCTTGATCCACAGGCTGCAGAATGGCTACTGTGTTAGCAGGCATGTATACCATGTTAGAGCTCTTGGGTGACCTGAATTGTCAAAGAGCAGTAATATTTTGAAACGAATCTGTTTTTCTGAACAGCAGATCTTAATAATTAGACCTATTTAGTAAACCATGTTGTAAACAAATGACTGTCTTCCAGGCTTTGCTCTTTCCTTTAAAGAACATAAGAAGAGTAGTTATAGCATCATTCTTAAGGGCCCAAGGATTTTTGCAAAAGTAAATGAACACTGGCTTCAACTTAAAGTTACCAGTTGCACAAGCCCCTAGCAAGAGAGTCCACCTGTCCTTTGAAGATTTGAAGCCAGGAATTGACTTTTTCTCTGTAATATGGGAGTGTAAGATGGCACCTTCCTCCAAAAGAAGGCTATCTCATTACATGTAAAATCTGTTGTTTGGTGTAATAGTTACTTCCATTAATGATTTTGGCTATATCTGGATAATCTGCTGCAGTCGCTACATCAGCATTTCCTGCTTCACCTTGGACTTCTTATAGAGACAGCTTCTTTCTTTAAACCTCATGAACTAACCTCTGGAAGCTTAAACCTTTTTCTGTGGCTTCCTCACCTCTCTCTGCCTTCATAGAATTGAAGAGAGTTAGGGCTTTGCTCTGAATAAGGTTTTGGCTTAAGAGAATGTTGCAGCTGTATCCTCACCACTAAAACTTTCTCCCCATCATCAATAAGGCTATTTCATTTTCTTATCATTCATGTGTTTACTGGAGTAGCACTTTTCATTTCCATCAGGAATTTTTCCTTGGCATTCACTACTTGGCTGTTTGGCACAAGAAGCCTACTTAGCTGTTGGCCTATCTCAGTTTTTAGCATACCTTCCTTACTAAGCTTAGTCATTTCTAGCTTTTGATTTAAGGTGAGAGAGATACCACTCTTCCTTTCATTTGGACACTTAGAGGCCATTATAGGGTTATTAATTGGCCTAATTTCAATACTATTGCATCTTAGGGAAGGCCCGAGGAAAGGAAGTAAGACAGCTGGGAGGTGGGGCAGTCAGAACATGTATAATTCACCCTCTTATTGGGTGTGTTTTGTGTCACCTCATAACAATTACAACAGTATCATCAAAGATAACTGAGAGACACCTGGGTGGTTCAGTCAGTTAAGTGTCTGACTTCAGCTCAGGTCATAATCTCCAGTTCATGATTTCAAGCTCAGCATAAAGCTCTCTACTGTCAGCACAGAGCCTGCTTCAGATCGGGTCTCCTTCTCTCTCTGCCCCTCCCCTGCTTGTGCTCTCTGTCTCTTTCAAAATAAATAAGTAAACATTAAATTAAAAAAAATAAGTGATCACATATCACTCTAACAATAATGAAAAATTTGAAATATTATGAGAATTATCAAAATGTGCTCCAAAGACACAAAACAGGCAAATTGTATTGGAAAAATGACACAGACAGGCTTGGTCAATGCAGGGTTGACACAAAAGTTCAATTTGTAAAAAGCACAGTAATCTGCAAAGTGCAACAAAGCAAAAAACAATGAAATGAGGTATGCCTGTATTACACAGACTATCTTGACATAAACAAAGTCTCAATTGCCTTAGACCTACACCTCAGTCCATCCAATGTCGTAAGTAAAGGAAACAAGTTTGGGCCCAATTTATCATGAGTACAGTATGCACTCACAGAGATACTGAACAGCACGGGTCATAGTGGAAAACTGCAAACACCATCAATACTCTGTGCTGTTAGTTCAGAAGATAGGGAATCAGAAGCAAAATTAGGTCCTCTGATCATATTTGTAAACAGCATAGAATTGAAAGAAGGTCTATACATTCTAAAAACAAAAAAGACTCATAAGAGCTATAGTTCATCCTAAATCCCTTAACTGCTGAAAAAAAAAAAAACCCACAACTTTTAATGAAAAATCCTATGCATGCTTTCTTGTACAATACTGATTTTCAGAGTCAAATGAGAAAAACAAAAAGTCAATTCTGGAGACAAGGAAAAGGTAAGTGATCACATTCCACTTGCTTTTATTTACTTTGTGTATCAAAAAAAAATGAATGGACAATGCAAAAGAGTATATATAGCTACATATGCCAAAGATGTTATTACTATAGAAAATTGGGATTTTCTGAAGCTCAAACTGATTAAACATTCTATTTTTTGTTTTGTATTATTATGGGGTCCAAGAGGCATTATGGAAATGTAATTTAAAGGCATCGGAAATATTCTGTAGAAAGACTTGAGAGCCAAACATTTGATCAGGAGACTTGAGAAGAATACCTAACACCTATAATTACCACAGTTAGAACACAATATGGCTCTCTTGCCAAAAAAGAAGAAGTTTAGACACTGGAATAATTTTTTCCCAGAAATTATAAATAAATGTTATCACCATGGAAAGTTTTGGAAATCATAGCTACAAAAGATTCAAATATTGCACAATATGCATATATGATACTATTTTCAGCAAATAATATAAATATGCATATATACGTATAGATAGATACAGATATTTAGGAAATGCATTTGCAAGTATATTATTTTTGGATAGATAAATGCAATAATTCAGAAAGACATTACGGGTATTACTCTCTGTAGAATGTCCTACCATAGTGTCAATCAATGTATGTTGCTAGGAAACCCAGTGGGAGGAAGAAAAAAAGAAAACTTTCAACAATGTTACAGCTCTCATGTAAACCTCTAAGCAGAACAAATTCATTTTTAGTCTTTATGCTCTAACCTTTGCAAGACTTGTATTGTTCCATAAGGAAACCATAAATATGCAGCTTAAAAAACCCTGTGGCTACAAAAATATCAGGGATAGTCTAGGTTCATAAATCAATATCTCTACATACCAACTCTTCAGTTGATAAGACTACCTGGTACACAAAGTCATTCATTCATCATTCCCTGACTCATTCATTCAAAAAAAGTTAAGCACAGATCACTTGTCAGACATTGATATAGACACCAAAGAGAGAAAATTGCACTAAACAGCCCCTACCCACTCAGAATATAAAATCCAGGGGCACATACAGATATTAATCTAATAATCACACAAAGAAATGTGAAAATTGTCATAAGTGCTCTAAAAGAGAAATACCAATTGCTTTAACATTTTTAAATGGGTGAATTTGACCTGGTTAGGGAGCTCAGGAAAAGCCTTCCTAAGGAAGTGACACTCTACTGTGATATCAAGGGTATGTAAGTGTTAAGGAGGTGAGAAAAAGAGGAAAGGATTTAGAAGGTGAGGCCCTATGGCAGAGGGTGGCCCGGAGAACACCAGAAAACAATGCACTTAGAAAAGATAGAAAATAGTAACAGAGTGTGAGTTGAGGTAGGAGCCAAGCTACGCGTGAAGTTGTAAATTATGTTAAGGAGTTTTGCCTTTATGCCAAAAGCAATAGAATGGCTTTGAAGTGTTAACAGCAGGGGATAATGCGATTAGATCTGCATTTTAACATTCACTTTGGCCTGCTGTGTAAATAAGACAAGAAGGGAGCCAGAGGACATGGGGAGGAACTGTTAGGCTATTTTGTGGTCCAGACAGAGAGAAAATGAACCCAGTCTCTCTGTATATAAAGATTAGATATAGAAATAAATATATGGAGATATAGATACAGATACAGATATGTAAGAGGCAAAATCAATGGAACCAGGTAATGACTATGCAGAAAGTGAGGAAAGAGTCAGGGATGATTCTGGGGCTTTTGACTCTCATTTCCCTAACCTTTAAAGTTCTTAATTTTCCTATTTTTTATCATTAATTAAATCAGCGAATTATAGACCTCTTTGATAAAACAGCTATGGAAAAGAGGATGAAAGTATAGTATCTATGTCTGTAGCTTATCAGAAATACGGCATTATCTGAAATAAAGAATGTGGAAAGAGGTCTAAGTTCATGTGTACTTAAGAAGTAGGTGTGTTTTTTCCATCTCATTCCCCATCTACTGGCCTCATACAAAAGTCTGCAGGCCTTAAAAGAGAGTAAAGCTACAAGAAGAATAAAATTGGCTTCCTAAATCACCACAAAGAAGACTACTTACTAACCAGAAACCCTGAAGTGGGCAGTTATGTGAGAAAGAAAGCAAGTTTCATTTCACCACATCATTGGAATTTTGGACTATGTTTGTCACAATGGCTAGCAATATCCCAACACATGGAGGCTGATACACATTTGAGAGATCCATGGTACGCTATCAGGTAAACAATTAGATTAATAGATCCAGAGTTTAAGGGAGAACTCTCAACTGAAGATTTTAATTTGAGAGTCACCTGGGTGATGACAATTTTTAAATTTACTGGCATGGGTGAGGTTGCTTTAAAAGGAAATATAATCAAAGGGGAGGGACCGTTAGATATTCCATAGTAGTTGTAGAGGTATAACTTTTAAAGAATTATTGATATCCAGAAGTATGATTCATCTATGCAACGATTGTTAAGTAGCCTTTTTACATTTCTGTTTTTATTCCAGGAGTATTTACTGAGCACCTAGTTAGGTACTAAGCACAATTTGGAGCACATGGATATAATGTTATCAAGTTCTCAGAAAGATCATTATGAAAGGTTTTATCAGTGAACCCTATTGGGCCTGAAAGTCAGGTTTTGCAGAGAATCTTTTTAGCTGAGGCCTCAAAGCTTAGTAGGAGCTAACATGCTTGAGGAGACCACTCCTGGCCCTAGCATAGCATGAAGCTCCTGACATGTAAAGAAGCTTGAGACATTTCAGGAAGTAAAAGATGACAATGTAGTAAAGGAGAAAGGAGGTCCAAAAAGTACTAAGAATCAGACCATTCAGAAACCCCTAGGTTCCACATTAAGAGCCTAGGGCTTTATCAGAAGTGAGGAGATACAATTTGATGGTTTTAAGCAGCGGAGGGGCAGAGAATGATAACATCAGAATTTTATTTCATGTTTGTGATTTTAAGTAGACTTTTACAAGCTATTTAACAATAACCATCATGTTTTATTTCAAGGGAAAACTCTTCCAGAGTGCCAAGCACTTTCTTATAAGCTATTGTTAAATCAAATTCTTTCCCTTTGAGTATTACTGCACTGTATAAATTATCCATACAAATTCTCTTCAGTCAGCAACACAGTATCATTATAGTATCTACAACTCTTCACCATCACCATTTTAGAGCACTCTTTATTCACCTTGATTTAGTTAAACCGATGATTCACATATTGTGCATTCAACAAACACTGACCCAAACAGGTTATACAGTCATAAGTAAGACGGGCATCTGTTCTTAAAAAGGTAGACATAGGTAGTCAGAGAAAAATGATAAGCCAGTATCACAAGTTAAAAGTACTCAATAAGTTCACAGGGAAGATGGAGGCCTCAGGGAAGGCTTCACAGTGGAGATAATATTTGAGCAAAACCACAAAAATTAAAAGTTTAACAGTGCATGAGAGAGTAGCATTCTAAAAAAAGGGAAAATCAAAATCAACTGAGAAACAAAAATTAAAAATAAACATAAAGAAGTAAACATTGAATTAGTAGATTGATTCTAGGACTTTATTTTATGCCAGGTAAAAAATTCTGCATACTGATAACCTTTCATAAAATAATACATATCTCCTTTACTTTGCTATACTTTCATTTCTACTATAGTACTCAAATTTTAATATAATTTATACTTTACATATTTTTATGTTTACTGTTCATTTCCTGTCCTCCCCCATTAAAATGGAAGTGCCATTACCAAGGCAATCAGTAATTTTTGTCCTGTTCATTGAAATAAAAAAAAACTTGGATCAGTGCCAAGCACATAGAAGATACTTAATAAATATGTTTAACAATAAATGCCATTCTTCAAGTAAGCTGACTTCAAAATGGTTTTTATCTCACATACCTATCACATAAAACTGCTCGAGTTCATATCTCATATATGTAAATTAATTGATATCTATGATACGTCATGCAAAACAAGAATTTCCTTTAAAAAGAGATGAAAGGCACCTGGGTGGGTCTTTGGTTAAAAGCATCCAACTCTTCCTTTCCGCTCAGGTCATTTCTCGCGGTTCGTGAGATGGAGCCCTGTGTTGGGCTCTAAGCTGACAGCACGGAGCCTGCTTGGGATTCTCTATCCCTCTCTCTCCACCCCTCCCCTGCTCGCTAGCTCTCTCTCTCTCTCTCTCAAAAATAAATAAATAAACCTAAACAATTAAAAATTAAAAATAAATTAAAAGAGATGAAAATAATTAGAAATGGAGACCCTAAAAATTTCTTCCCCCAACCTTTCTCCATGCGTCACCTGCATCTGAAAATATAATGTTTTTGTCATAACCCATGCTTTGGTGAGATATCACATTACTTCCCTGTATAGCCTATTGGCTGGAAGCAGTCACATGGGCTCCTCCTACCTGAATGGGATTCTGGGAAAGAGAGTTCTACTGCACGTGTATTATCTGTGCAGTCCCATGGAGTCATCTCTCCTGCCATTTTCTCCTTAGGGCTTCCGCACAGGGGGATCTAATTCACATAATGAAGCTCATGCTGTTTGGGATGTTGTGAATAATGAAATTCTTTGTGTGACCCAGGAGTCTAGTGTCTTCTGATTACATCTATGAAACAGTAACAGGATAAACTATTAGCTTGTAAAGCGGGTAATATAAAATTACTGACCTTTTAGGATACTGGTATCATCATGCTCCTTCTTACTTTTTAATTGAAGTAGCTGACACACAATACGAAATTAGTTTCGGGTGCACAACTATGTGATTCAACAATTATATACATTGCAAAGTGATCACCAGCATAAATCTAGCTATCATCTGTCACCAAAGCTGTTCCATATTAATAACTATATTACCTATGCTTACATAGTATCCCTTCCCTTATTTTATATCTGGAATTTCGTATCCTCTAATCCCGTTCCCCTATTTTGCCCATCTCACCACCTCCATCCACTCCAGCAACTATCAGACTCTATACTGTATCTATGAGCTTGTTTCTGTTTGTTTCATCTTTTTTTTCTAGATTCCTCAAATAAGTGAAATCATAAGGCATTTGTCTTACTCCATCTGACTTACTGCACTTAGCATAATACCCTCAAGGGTCATCCGTCACAAATAACAGGACTTCAGTCTTTTTGATGGCCAAGTAATAGTCCATCATACATATATACCATACCTTCTTTATCCATAAATCTATCAATGGATACTTAGGTTGCTTCCATAGTTTGCCTATTATAAATATGCTACAACAAACATAAAGGTACACACCTTATCTTTTCAAATTAGTGTATTTATTCTCTTTAATTAAATATTCATAAATAGAATTGCCCCATCATATATTAGGTCTAATTTTAATTTTTTGAGGACCCTCTACACTGTTTTGCAAAATGATTACACCGTTCTTCATTTCTACAGACAGTGTATAAGGGTTCCCTTTTCTCCACATCCTTACCAACACTTGTTATTTCTTGTCTTTTTGATACCATCAATACTTAGAAGTGTGAGGTAATATTTCATTGTGGTTTTGATTTGCATTTCCCTGCTAATTGGTGATGTCGAGCATTTTTTTTCATGTCTGTTGGCCACCTATATGTCTTCTTTGGAGAAATGTTTATTCAGGTCCTCTGTCCATTTTTAAATTGGATTCCTTGTTTTTATATACTGAGTTATATAAGTTCTTTATATATTTTGGATATTAATCACAGCATGTATGATTTTTAATATCTTCTTCCATTCAGTAGGTTACCTTTTTGGTTTTGCTGATGGTTTACTTCACTGTGCCAAGCTTTTTATTTAATACAGCCCCACTTCTTTTTCCTTTTGTTGGCCTTACCTAAAGAGACGGATTCAAAAAGATATTGCTCAAAGTGATGTTCAAGAGTATTCTGCCTATGTTTTTTTCTACTAGTTTTATGGTTTCCAGTCCTTTCATTTAAGCCTTTAATCCATTTTGTTTACTTCTGTATATCATATAATAAATCCAGTTTCATGCTCTTGCATGTAGCTCTCCAGCTTTCTTAATACTATTTAATGAAGAAACTCTCTTTTCCCCATTGTATATTCTTTCCTTCTTTGTGAAAGATTAAGGGACCATATAGTTACGGATTTATTTCTGGTGTGTCTATTCTGTTTAATTGATCTATGAATCTGTTTTTGTGCCAGCACCATACTTTTTTGATTGCTGTAGCTTTGTAGTATAGCTTGAAATCATAAAGTGTGATACCTCCAACTTTGTTCCTCTTTCTCAAGATTGCTTTGGCTATTCAGGGTCTTTTTTTGGTTCCATACAAATTTTAGAATTCTTTGTTCTAATTCTGTGAAAAATGCCATTTGTATTTGATAGGGATTGTATCAAATAAACAGATGTATTTGGGTAGTACTGACATCTTAGCAATACTAATTTTCCTAATCCATGAACACAGTATATCTTTCTACTTATCTGTGTCATCTTAAAATTCTTCCATCAATGTCTTGAAGTTTTCAAAGTACTGGTCTTTCATCTCTCTGGTTAAATTTATTCCTAAATATTGTATTATTTTTGATGCAACTGTGAATTTTATTGTTTTCTTAATTTCTCTGAGAGTTCATTATTAGGATATAGAAATGCCACAGGTTTATGTATATTAATATTCTGTAACTTTAATGAATTCATTTATTCTAAGATTTTTAGTGGATTTTCTATACATAGTATCATGCTATCCACAAATAGTGACAGTTTTTCTTCTCCAATTCGGATATGTTTTATTTCCTTTTCTTATCCAATTGCTGTGGCTAGCAATTCCAATACTATGTTGAATAAATGTCAATCACAGTCATCCTTGTCTTATTCCTGAATCTTTGAGGAAAAAAAGTGTTCAGCTTTTTACCACTGAGTGTGATGTTAGCTGTGGGTCTGTCATACATGGCCTTTATCATCTTTAAATATGTTCCCTCTATCTATTTTGCTGAAAATATTTATCATAACTAGATGTTGAATTTACTGAGTGATTTTTTCAGCAGCTATTGAGATGGTCATAGGTTTTTTATCCTTCTTTTTGTTAATGTGATACATCACATGAATTAATTTGCAGACATGGAACCATCCTTACATCCCTGGGATAAATCTCACTTGATCATAGTGTATAATCCTTATACTGCATCATTAAATTTGGTTTGTTAATACTGTGTTGAGGATTTCTGAATCAGTGTTTATCAGAAGTACTGGCCTATAATTTTCTATTTTTGGGATGTCCTTGTCTGGTTTGGTATGGATGGTCTCATAGAATGACTTTGGAAGCATTCCCTTTTCTTCAGTTTTTGTAATAGTTTGAGAGGTATAGATATTCTTATTTAAATGTATACTAGAATTTGTATGTGAAGACAAATGGTCCTGAGCTTTTGTTTTTTGGAAGGATTTTAACTACTGATTCAACTTCATTACTAGTAATTAGTCTATTCAGATTGTCTATTTCCTCTTAATTCAGCCTTGGAAGACTGATATGTTTCTAAAAATTTATCCTTTTCTTCTAGCTCATTCCATTTGTTGGCATATAATCATTTATAGTAGTTTCATAAATCTTTTGCATTTCTGTGATATCTGTTGTAACTTCTCTTTCATTTTTGATTTTACTCATTTGGGACCTTTCTTTTTCTCTTGATGAGTCTAGCTAAGGTTTTATCAATTTTGTTTATCTTCTTGAAAAACCAGCTCTTTTTTTTAAGTTTATTTATTTATTTGGGGGGAGGGAGAGAGAGACAGAGAGACAGAGAGAGCGAGCGAGCTAGGGAGAGAGAAAATCCCAAGCATTCTCTATGCTAATGCAGGCCTCAATCTCACAAACCATGAAATCATTACCTGAGAAGAAATCAAGAACCAGACACCTAACCAAATGAGCCACCTAGGCACCCTTAAGAGCAGGTTCTTAATTTCATCGACCTTTTCCATTAATTTTTTGGGTCTCTATTTCATTTATTTCAGTTCTCATCTTTATGATTTCCTTTCTTATACTAACTTTGGGATTTGTTCTTCATCCAGTTCCTTTGGCGTAAGGTTAGATTGTTTATTTTAGATTTTTCTTACTTCATAAAGTGTGCCTGCATCACTATAATCTTCCCTTAGAACTACTTTTGTTATGTCCAATAGATTTGTGAGCTGTTTTGTTTCCATTTCATTTGTCTCAAGGTATATTTGATTTCTCTGATTTCTTCATTGATCCATTGGCTGTTCAGTAGCATGTTGTTAGTTCTCATTTGTAATTTTTCCCATTTTCTTCCTGCAATTGATTTCTGATTTTATGTCAGGTGTTTGGAAAAGATGTTTGATATTATTTCAATCTTGAATTTATTAAGACTAGTTTTGTGGTCTAATATGTGATCTAGACTGAAGTATCTCATAAGCACTTGAAAAAAAATGTGTGTGTTTTGCTGGTTTTGGATGGAATGCTCTATATATGCCTATTAAGTTTACCTACTCTAATGTGTCACTTAAGACCAGTGTTTCCTTAATGATTTTGTCTGGATGATCTAGCCATTAATGTAAGTACAGTGTTTAATTCCCCTAGTATTATTGTATCCCTCTCAATGTCTCCTTTTGTGGTTGTTACTATTTGCTTTATGGATTCATGTGTCCCTATAATGGGTGCATATTTACAAGTGTTATAATCTCTTGTTGGTTTGATCTCTTTATCACTGTTAAATACACTTCTTTGTCTCTTATTACAGTATCTCTTCTTAAAGTCTATTTTGTCTTACATAAGCACTACTTCCCCAGCTTTCTTCTAGGCAGTATATAGGTAGTCTTGGTTTTTTGTTTGTTTGTTTGTTTCTTAATTTAGTCCTCAGTCTTTTGATTGGAGCATTTAGTCCATTTACATTTAAATTAATCATTCATAGGTATGTACTTACTGCCATTCTGTTGTTCTCTGGTTATTTCTGTAGTTCTTCTCTGTTGCTTTCTTCTTCATTTGCTCTCTCCCCTTGTAAGTTGATGACTTTCTTTAGTATTATGTTTGTATGTATTTCTTTTGTGGTTACCATGAAGTTCATATATAATATTCTAGGTATATATCAGTCTATTTTCAGTTGAAAGTCACTTAAGTTCAAACACATTCTAAAAACACTACATTTTCACTGTCTACCTGCACTCTTTTATGTTTTTGATGTCATATTGTACATCCTTTGACTAGATGGCTTTACTACTTTTGTCTTTTAACTTACATCCTAGCTATGTAGGTGGTTGTCCCACTACTTTTATTATGTGTTTGCCTCTACCAGTGAGATTGTTTCTTTCTTATTTCTAGTTATAGTCTTTACTTTTCCATTTAAAGAAGTCCTTTCAACATTTCCGGTAAAGCCACTTTGTTCTTGATTAATTCTTTTAGCTTCTGCTTGTCTGGAAAACCCCTTATTTCTCCTCCAATTCTGAGGATTAATTTTGCCAAGTAGAGTATTCCTGGGTTTAAGTTTTTTTCCCTTCTGGCCACTCCCTTCTGGCCTATAAAGTTTCTGCTGAAAAATCAGATGATAGTTTTATGGGAGTTCCCTTGTACATAGCTAGTTGTTTTTCTCTTGCTGTTTTAATAGTCTTTAACTGTTGACACTTAAAAAATTTTAATCTTCATTTATTTTTGAGGCAGAGAGAGATAGGGCAAGCAGGGAAGGGGCAGAGAGAGAGTGAGATACAGAATCTGAAACAGGCTCCAGACTCTGAGCTGTCACCACAGAACCTGACACGGGACTTGAACCCACAAACTGTGAGATGATGACCTGAGCCAAAGTCGGGGGGGAGGGGTTGACGGGTTTTTTTGTTTTTGTTTTAATGTTGACACTTGAATCATAATGTGTCTTGGTTAGAGGTCTCTTTGGATTCATCTCATGTGGGACTCTAAGTGCTTCCTGGATCTGGTTTCTGTTTTCTTCACCATGTTAGGGACATTTTCAGCCACTATTTCTTCAAATGTTTTCTATACCTTTCTTCTCTCTTCTTCTGGAAACCATGCAAATAATGCAAATTTTAGTATGCTCAATGCTCTAAAAGTCCCTTAAAATATCCTTTTTTTTTTTAATTCTTTTTTTTTCTCTGCTGTTCCAACTGGGTGATTTCCAGTACCCTGTCTTCCAGATTGCTGTTCCGTTCTTCTACATCATCTCATCTGNTTTGTTTGTTTTTGTTTTAATGTTGACACTTGAATCATAATGTGTCTTGGTTAGAGGTCTCTTTGGATTCATCTCATGTGGGACTCTAAGTGCTTCCTGGATCTGGTTTCTGTTTTCTTCACCATGTTAGGGACATTTTCAGCCACTATTTCTTCAAATGTTTTCTATACCTTTCTTTCTCTCTTCTTCTGGAAACCATGAAAATAATGCAAATTTTAGTATGCTCAATGCTCTAAAAGTCCCTTAAAATATCCTTTTTTTTTTTAATTCTTTTTTTTTCTCTGCTGTTCCAACTGGGTGATTTCCAGTACCCTGTCTTCCAGATTGCTGTTCCGTTCTTCTACATCATCTCATCTGTTGTTTCCTTCTAGAGTATTTTTCAATTATTATATTATTCAGTTCTGATTGGTTCTTTTTTATATTTTCTATCTCTTCTTTGAAGTTCTCATTGTGTTCATCCAGGCTTGGGTTCAGTGAGTATCTTTATGACTACTACTTTGAATCTGGTAACCGCTTATCTGTTTCATTTGGTTCTTCTGCTGAGGTTTTTGTCTCCTTGTATCGAACACACTCCTCTGTCTTCTCATTTTGTCTAACTCTGTTTCTATGTGCTAGGTTGATCAGTTACGTCTCCTACTCTTGAAAGAACGGCTTCATGCAGAAGGTGTCCTGTGGGGCCCAGTAGTGCAGACATTCCTGGTCACCTGAGCTGGGTGCCCCTGGTGTGATCTTATGTGGGCTGCATGCTCCCTACCATTGTGGCTGGGTCAAAACTGGTACAGACTAGATGGTGTGCAGGGTTGTCCCCCAGCATGGATCTCTGCAAGGTCCAGCTGTGACTGTTACAGTCACCTTGGTGAGCAAGCCTGGCCTCCACGCAATCTGGCTGAAAGGCCCAACTACAACTACTGTAGATGTGCCAAAGTACAGGGTTGGCCCCCAAATACAATTGACTGCAAAGCATGGCAGTGACAGCTGTAGGCATGCTGGTGGGTGGGGCAGGCCTCTAGCACAGGTTGCCACAAGGTCTAGCTGTGACTGTTGTAGGGATTTTATTGTAGGATCTCCTCCGCTCCCACTCCCAGGGCAGGGGTACATGGGAGGGTCTCCGGTGCCAACCAAGGCTGCCTACCAGGAATGGCAGAGCCATGCTCCTTTCCCTTCCCCACAGTGTTGCAGAGAGGCTCCAGACCAGGCATGCAAGTGGAGTAGGACAAGTCCACAGGGGAACACCAGGGGCAGGGTGGAGCAAGATGTACTTGCACAATGAATGGAAGTGAGTCCAGACAGCTGGTTAGAAAAGAAGTGACAGGTAACTGCCAATGCTTCCATCCCCAGAGAAAGTTCCCACAGAACCCTGACCCTCTGGCACATGGCCTAAAATTAATCAATGGATTTCCTCACATGTAACCCAGGCACTTTCCAAATCATTGCCTCTGCAACAGGAAGTGAGACTGCATGCATGCCCTTTAAGAACGAAGTCTCAGTTTCCTATTGCCCTCTAGCTCTCCCAGACATAAGACCTGTTACTTTTCAAAGGTAGACATTATGGGGCTAATCTTCCCAGTGCAGGGCCCCTGGGCTGCATCTCAGGCTAAGACCCCGGTCACTCAGGGAGTGCCTCTACAATGTGATATTCCTCCCACTTGAGGGTCCTCACTAAACCACACTTTGGCCCTCCTACCCATCTCAATGTGGGTTTTTCTTTATATCCATAGTAGTGTATGATCTGTTCAGTTAGTTCTCAGAAACAATTGTTGATATCGGTGTGTCCATGGGAGTAGGTGCGCTCAGAATCTTCCTACCTCATCATCTCAATCCCAAGATCATCCTTCTTCTTTGAAAGTTGTAGGGAAATGGCTCCACCATGTGATCTTTCCTGTTGGTTGCCTAATTCTACAAGTATCTGAGTGTGAGCTCATTTCTGAAGTGTTTCTATAATTAAATTAAAATTAAATAGTGCTAAGCAACTTTATTACATAAGGGTTTGCATTTAAAATTTCATTGTACTACTAAGAATAGCAGCATTTCTCAGTGAAAAAGAAATGGGCTGTGCAAGAGCAGTGAAGAATGAGAAATAATGATTCCACCACTTTTTTCTGGAAGTTTATTGGGAGAGTAAGAATGAGAGGTAAGGAAAGTAGAGGAAACACAATATAAAAAACATTGAGAATTACTTCAAAGAATGGGAAAGTGTTTAAAGGATTTACTCAAGTAATTCAAGCATATTTATGCAAGTGCTAAAATACACATTTAAAGTAGACTGGAGATGGCTGGCAAAGCAAGCTGCATTTGTTTTCTTTAAATAGTAAAGTCTATTGCAGGGATTAAAAAATAATTTACAATCTCTTGACTTAAATTTCCTTGGCAAAGTTCAGAAGGTGGAAGATTTAAAAAACAAAAATGTTTTGTACCCCTATTCAAATCTCTTGGCTTGATTTAAATTGTTTTTAAAGCCTAAAGGTTTTACCATATTCCTCTAAACATCAGAAGGCTATCAAAACAGGATACTTATGAACCATTAGTTACATATGCTTTTCAGATTCTTTTAGTTTCGCAGGTACAAGAGAACGCTTCCAGTAGTTACTTAAGGTAAGGAGGGCAGATGCATTGGGATTACTGGAGCAGCATTTCTTACAAAAAGAAGCAAGCTGTTCTAAATTAAAAATACAAGAAAGAGGGGCTGCAGGTTTTTTTAATTTATATTATTATAAATCATAACAGCTTATCACAATTATCTCCTCACCCTTACCATAGAGCCAAATCTGGCCTATCACAGTTCAATGTTAAAGCTTTTCAGAAGATTAAATAAAGTCTTCCCTTTCAGGCAACAAGAGATACAGTAAATTCATCCAGCAAAATGTTGAGCTTCTTCTATTGATAACTGAAAAATTAGCTGATGTAAAAGTGAGAACCTTGTGCAATCATCACTCTTTTTTCCATTCAAAGAGCATTTAAATACTCTGAACAGTTAGTCATACTCACACACAATTTTGGGACATTTCTATAGAAATATCCCTAACAACATTTCCATCACAAAACAACACATGTGCACCACATCTTGGCTAGATCATGTTCCACTGTGACAGTAGTACTTAACAGATTTGAACATTATCAATTTTGAAATAAAGAGGAAAAATTACTTAAATTCCAATAAGGAACTCAGAACTTTACTTTTTCTTATAATTATAGCTTCTTGAAGCAAAGTCATTAGTAAAATTACACTTTAAAGGGCTTCCACAAAATCTTCCACAAAACATTCAGGGACAAAGTAAGACCCACAAGAGATAATTCAACAATATTTGTAGCTTGAAAATGGTGGCTATTTTTAAATTATTTCTGAATTCAAATATCTCTCAGGAGTGAGAGGCTGGCTATCAAGTATCAGGTTGAAGAGGAAACGTCCTTCTTTCCATCTGCTTTTCCCACAGAGGAACATCAGGGTCCAGTACAGTAAGCTACCTTATGCCTCATGGTGGCTAAAGCAAGATGCACCATTCAACAGCTATGAGAAAATACTTCTTTTCCATGTTTTAATCTTGCATTGAAGTAACCTCAATCACTGTAATCAATTGCAGTAGCTACATCTGGATCGCTAATAAGATAATAAAGAAACAAGATCTTCCTGGTGAATCGCACTACCCTTCTGTGCTCTCATAATCTCAACTGTAAAATGAGAGTTGGTCTGAATGAAATTCACATACAATCAGCATCCAACATCACAATGTAAGATTGAATCATTTTTTAAATAGATCTATTTTGTTTTACAAAAGGATAAAGAACTAACTCAGAATTGTCAAGTTATTGAAGTTAACAATATCTACCCTATACTCTTGCCATAATGTTCAGATTAAATAGCTTAGATATGGTACCAGATGCACAGGGGTTACTCCACTGGTGTCAGTTGCTTTTCATGCCCAAGCCTTTCCCACAGGCATATCTAAGGATGATATAGCAGTGAATTAAAGAAATATTTAACTTTTTCAGGGATGTTGTTTTGTTTAAGATTTCCTCGTATCTTGGAAACTACCAAGCACACCTCTGAATCCGTATGTATTCAGTATATAATGGTGATGAAGGGAGCCTTGGAGTATGTTGATCTTGACTGCTGGGCCCCAAAGATTTGAATATGTCTAGTTCATCTTTCCAATTACCCGTCCTGTGCCTCACAATACCTCTTCCACTGTCATGCTAGAAAGACAACAGAAATTACAATAGCAAAACAAGCATTTGCTGTTTCTTAAGGAGTAACAACAAATAGGGGTTGTCCGGTATACACCAGCAGATTAGAGGGGGAGTCCTACGTGCTGAAGCAGTCTGCCCAGTGTCTTAGTATCAGAAATTTCTCCCAAAGTTTAAAGGTAATACATATGGAACTAATTTGGTCCCTGTGTGCCACCAATCAATATTTTAAAATACAATGAAACCTTTAAAATGGTTAGTAATCTAAACTTAAAAAAAAAACCCACAAACTTCTAGTAACAATTCCAATACACCTTTGCAATTTACAATTAAGACTATTATCTTATGACGTTTTGAAAGCCTACTTCTATAGCTCAAAATGTTTTAATAGATAAACAATGCCTTTCTCTCCTGTTCCTTTATCCTCATCTTCTCACAAAATATGAAAGGCCTTAAAGAGCATTTTTAAAGAGTTCCAGTTTCTACTATGTTCATCATAACACCATCTCATTAAAACATTCTCAAATCAAATACTTTTGTTAAAAGCTACACACAGTTATTAATTTCACATATTCCACATCCTTCTAAATCAGATTCACTGGATACATCTGATGTGCAAAAAGCAATAACACAGTTATCTAATCTACTGGGCAACCTGGTGATTCTGACTGGCTGACACTAACTTCACTTACAGTAAAATCTATTAAGTATTTTAATTTTATTTGTTTTGTTTTGTTTATAAACTGGTACAGCCATGAGCAAGAAATGTTCCAGAAAAGGCCTAAATTAAGCATATGAGTAAAAGCTGCAAAGTTATCGCAGAGTTGTTCTGGAGCAAAGTAGACATCTGGGACAGGAAATCCATTTGTTCAACTTGCCTGATCTCTTGCCAAGATTATTAACACTCTTCAACACCACGCATCTAACCAGTTCTATTCAAAACAACATTCAGGGGATTCTCAACTAGTTACATTTTTATCCTTCAAATTTCTCCTGGCCAATGTAGAGGCAAAAGCTGACAAATCTCTCCTTTCCTTGCACTGTTCTGTTGTGGATCTGTTGACACTGAGCATGGCCTTGCTGGAATGTTTCTCTCCGCAGTGTTCTCCTTCTTTTCAGGCCAAAGACACCATATAATGGGATCACCTCTACTAAATCCATGCATTTCAAGGGATACTGAATGTTCTCCTAAAGCATTAAAAGCAGTCATCTATTTTTAAATGTGGAAATTAATGTAATACAAAATAGTGTCTATCAGCAAACCACAGTGGTTCTTAACCACTTTTAATCTAAATCTTCCAGAAAAGTGCTTTGACTGATTTGAGTTACCATTTTAATGATACTTATTCCATCTCTTGAAATGAGATGGGCTGCTGTTTGAAAACACGTATCATTCCTAATGTTGCAGAGGGTTTTTATCATTGTTTTTAAAGCAAAGAAAATTGTTAAACACACACAGTGGGACATTTTAATAGATGGCAAAATAAGGTGTTTTGCCAAGACCAAAGTTACTGAATTATACAACAAAGTCAGTGTAAGTGTTTCAAAACAAATTCAACTTTAGATTTTGCTTTAGAGCAGTTGAGTATATCCATTTTAACCCATCCAGAATACACTAATGATCTTTTAAATGGTATGTGAGGAAAAAGAAAAAAAAAAGAGAGAGAGAGAGAGGGATCCATTGTCAACAATGAATGGTATACAACAGCTGACAGACTTGGGACTGGGAGATTTAGCATTCTTTCAGGATCAGGATACTACACTGGTACCTATTTTTGTGCTAAAATAGGTGTCAATATGATGGTCCACTTCAAAAACAGAATTTTAGATAAAGCTTATCAATTAACTAGTAACAATAACCTATTCTAGGCTGGAAACACTTTTTGAATATAACTGCTATTTCCCAGATAATATATGACCATCTCTTTAAAAATCAATTTTGTTTTGCCTTAATGATTGGAAATCTTTTAAAAAGGACATCATGTACTTCCTTGATTTCTGAAACAGAGCACACTAAACCCAACTTTTCACTCTGACAGAAAAGAAGAAAGGCAGCCAGGCTGCTGTCCTGACCCTAAATCAAGAGATCTGGGCCTGAAACCCAAACCCTAGTCACTTGCTAACTAGGTTATGGGACAGCAACTTTTAAACTGTAAGCTACTTCAAGTTCCTATAGTAATGCCCTTCAAAAGCAAGTCGGGTGAATACAAGCTGTTTGTACCCTTCCTCCAAAATGTTCTCAGGCTGCCACACTTTTTAATTCTTGCATTTGTTAGACTTATCTTTTGCCCCTTTAGAATTCTGCCATCTCATATAATTTTTATGGCCATCACTGTACCTGCAACAGTTCTTTTCTTACCTGGCCCTTCGAATGGTTGGCTGTGGTTTACAGTTATCAGATAAGCATGTGCATGCATGGTAGTTTCAGTCTAAGAACAGACAGTCCCAGGTAAGGCCTGTGGTTCACACTTATTTGTAGGATACATGGGTTTTAATGACCCTGAAAGAGGACTTTACCTCCATTTTGACCTCAGTCTATACTTTTTAATTAAGTTCTTTCCAGACTAACTTAACTCAGCCAGAAGACCCAGCAGGCAAAGCATCTGTGATGGGAACATACATTAATTATTTTAACTCTTCCAACAGCTCTGTGAATTCAATTATCACCCTTGTTCTACAGATTAAGAAAGTAAGGCACAGAGAAGTTATTTGCGTAAGGTGACAAAAACTATAGAGTCAGCATTTGACTATTTGATNTCTGATGTTAAACCATCTAAATCTTACCCATGTCTCAACACTTAACCAGACTTAACCACACAAATGACTCTTCCCTAAGATAGTCTACTCATTCTAGTCTTGCTAACCAGATAGAAAGTTCCATAACATTATCTTCTTTCCTTATATTTAATGGGGTTCAGGACATGCTACCCCAAAGATGGCACGTTGGCATACTGAATATTTTGCTCTGAAAGAATTTGAGAAAACAGCAGAAGCAGGGTCACTATGACCTTTCCCCTTACCCTTCTCCCCTGAAACAGGTCAGAAAACCCTCACATGAGGCTTCCCCAAGATACCCATGTGATTACATTTACCTCATACTCAACCTATCATATTTTTACATAACTGTTCAAACCTAGCATAAACATGCTCAGGTCTAACTCTACCTCTGGGGCTTCATTTCCTTATGAGACTCCTGCGTCATGTAAAACGTATATTAAATTAATTTGTATGCTTTTCTCCTATTAATCTGTCTTTGTCAGTTTAATTTCCAGACCTAGCCAGGGACCCTGGAGCACATAGGAAGACTTTCTTCCTCTCCTACATACTCTATAACACCAAGCTGTGTATAAGTTCCATTGTATATATTCAATCAATATTTATTGACCAACTGATTTTTCAACTCCAAAATGTATAATTCCAATGGCAAAAGTTAAAGAAGAACAGCAAAGAGAGAATTAGGCCTTCAGAAATGCCCAAAGCTAGAAATAAGAGATCAGGAGATAATAGAGGCATAAAAATGAGTTGTCAAAATACTGGGAGAAATTTTTTCCATAGCTATCCCACTGCAAAGAATTATAATATTTGTGTAAATCACTTGCCTGGATATGGTAAATTATCTCATTAAATGTGATAATGGTGCAAATTAATAATTTCCATGCAGTATTTTTTAATTCCATATAAGGTTTTTAAAGTCCATTTATCTTAAGTGATTATATCATTCATATATTTTCACTCTAAAAAAAGATCATTAATATAAAAAAGGAAGACAGAAAAGAAAAAGTATTAAAATTCAATTAACTCCACATAATAATTGAGTTCTGTCTTCCCTCATATTCAGTTCCTTTACTTTTAATCTATAATCTTAAACACATTCTTTTTTTATTATTTAATGTTTGTTTTTATTTTTGAAAGAGCAGGGCAGCGGCAGAGAGAGAGGGAGGGAGACACAGAATCAGAAGCAGACTCCGGGCTCTGAGCTGTCAGCACAGAGCCTGACACGAGGCTCCAACTCACGGACAGCGAGATCTTGACCTGAGCCAAAGTTGGATGCTTAACCCTCTGAGCCACCCAGGTGCCCCTTAATCTGATTCTAAAATCACTTTATCCATATACATGTTCAAGGGTAAAAGAGACCTTATAAGAAATCGATACTGTTTTTTAACTTGATTCTCTCACAGCCCCACCCTAGCCCCAGCTCNTCTTTTTTTATTATTTAATGTTTGTTTTTATTTTTGAAAGAGCAGGGCAGCGGCAGAGAGAGAGGGAGGGAGACACAGAATCAGAAGCAGACTCTGGGCTCTGAGCTGTCAGCACAGAGCCTGACACGAGGCTCCAACTCACGGACAGCAAGATCTTGACCCGAGCCAAAGTTGGATGCTTAACCCTCTGAGCCACCCAGGTGCCCCTTAATCTGATTCTAAAATCACTTTATCCATATACATGTTCAAGGGTAAAAGAGACCTTATAAGAAATCGATACTGTTTTTTAACTTGATTCTCTCACAGCCCCACCCTAGCCCCAGCTCTTCTTCCGTTGCCTTCCACACACCCATGGTGGACTCAAACTATAAGCCTCTCTCACAGTATAGAGAAAAATGACTGGCTTTTGTTCCACAACAGAATCTTCATTTACAAAGATTGCTAATAGTGAGTGCTGGGTGTGTGAGGTAATGTTACAGGGTCTATATCTATATATACTCTGCAGCTGCACAGCTTTGTGATTTCCAACTCTCTGAGTATAATGCAAAGTCAAATGCCAGATCAAAAAATAAATTTTAGAGCCAGCATGATCAAATCAGGGGACAATGATTCCCTTTGCACCCTACGAGCAGCATCTCATATCAACATTAGTACTATCAGCACCTGGCCTGAACCAGCTGCTCTCATCTTCTAAACTAAAAATAAGGTGCCTGATCTAAAACAGCGAGGACAATATAAAGGACTCGTGTTTCATTAAAGTGTTATTTCAATTTCTCAATGAAAAGAAATATCTATATATATCCACCTATCTGTATCTATCTATCTATCCATCTACAGGTGATAATGATATTGGCTTCAAAAGTGCCTCTCTTCTACCCTTTCAGGTCAGTATTCTTTATTTTCTTGTAAATTGTCAATGTATATAAAAACCCAATGATACATGATTGGCATGTAATAATACTCATTAACAACCCAGTAGCAACGGCTCAAATGAATCCTGAGCAGTGTTGTTGGTGTAAACCATCAGCTGGTTTTTGGTTTTTTTTTTTTAGCTGCTTTCTTTCTGAGGCCAAATAATTGTGAAACAGCTAGAATGTTTTTCCCTCAATGGTTTGTGATATATTCATTCTAAATACATCCTGAGTGAAATCTAAAGGAGCATTTTTAATTTAACATGTATTACTTTAAAGTCTCTTAGAGAGGATTAGGTATATTTTAACTTTTAAATATTAAGTTAGGTAACATCTTCCTACAGGCTTTAACATAAAAACTGTTGAGTGTGGAGATTCCTCAAAAAATTAACAATAGAACTCCCCTATGACCCAGCAATAGCACTGCTAGGAATTTACCCAAGGGATACAGGAATGCTGATGTATAAGGGCATGAGTACCCCAGTGTTCATAGCAGCACTCTCAACAATAGCCAAAACATGGAAAGAGCCTAAGTGTCCATCAGCTGACAAATGGATCAAGAAGGTGTGGTTTATATACAATGGAATACTACATGGCAACGAGAAAGAATGAAATCTGGCCATGTGTAGCAACATGGATGGAACTTGAGGGTGTTATGCCGAGCGAAATAAGTCAGGCAGAGAAGGACAGATACCATATGTTTGCACGTATAGGTGGATTAGGAGGAACTTAATGGAGGACCATGGGGGAGAAGAAGGGGAAACATAGTGGGGGAGAGGGAGGGAGGCAAACCATGAGAGATTCTTGAATGCTGAGAACAAACTGAGGGCTGATGGGGGTGAGGGGGTGGGGGGTGATGGGCATGGAGGAGGGCACTTGTGGGGATGAGCACTAGGTGTCATATGGAAACCAACTTGACAATAAACTATTAAAAAATGTTTTAAAAAGGAAAAAAATAAAATGTGAGTAAAGATTAAAAAAATAATAAAATAAAATAAAAACTGTTGAGGCGATATTGCCTAATAACAAAGGGTCAGCAATAATATCACGATTAATTTAAAAGAAAGTATCATTTTTTTTAATTCAATCCAGCAACAAGATGCATAAATAAATATACCTCTGGTCAACCTGTGATCCACACTCATGCTCTACATGAGGCTCTCATGGAGAGATTCTGGTTTGGCATGGCTACCTAAATGCTGGCATGATTCACTCAGCCATAAAGCATCCGGATGGTCAACATGGAAAGACAGAGGGAACATCCACATCCCACACCACGGAAACGGGAAATGTTCTACAAACATGTGATCAAGACAACTTAGAATACAGGCAGCTTATTTTTTAAATTTCCATAAAAATTAAAAGTTCCCTTCTTACCCTCTTTGTTTCACTGCGAAGAGATAAGCTCTTTATTAAAAAAAAAAATCTTTGTACAATACTTCATTTACTAGTGCCTGCAGAGAAATACTGTGTTGATTTCAGCTACTTAGGGAAAATGAGAAACTGCGACCTATTACTCAACTGCCAGATATCCACTGACCCACATATTTTTTACACTGGCCACTCTTTTTTGTCCTTCTTTAAACACCTTCTGCTTAGTACAGTAGGTCGCCCATAATAGCTGTTTAATAAAATGTTTTGAAGTCTCTCTTTTTTTTTTTTTTCAATTTTGGATACAGAACTGCTGTCACCATGGGAGACATATAAAGACAGTGATGAGAAATAAACCCCAGACTATTCAGGACTGAAATGTGGCATCTCAGCTACATGACCCTGAGAAAACACACAAAATCTTTTATCCACGTTTTTCCCCCTGAGAAAAGATGTAGTTAAGTGCCACGTGACCCTCTAAAATCTTATCAGACTATTCCTTCTCTTTCTGCTATTTTGACTAAGAACTATTTGAGCTGAAAAAATAAGGCATAACATCAATGAGCAAACGGTTTCATTTAAATCAGGAATGCTGGTCATGCCTTCCAGCTTTCCAGTGTGTACTCATATTCTAGTCCAAGAGTTAATTTGGGGGCTGGCCCAGATTTCTCCATTTAAAAGCTAACTCACTGGTGTCCCTTTAATGTCTCTACTGGAAGTACACCCTAAATAACTACCCCGCTGGCATGGAGTATCTCTGAAGGCATGTCCAGAACCTAGCTTTCCAGGGCATTGCTTTAATCGAGTGCTCTTCTTTGTTTCCACTTTTCTTTAAATTAGCAAGTAAAGCTGGAATCCTCCAGACTCAGTTCAGACTATTTTCTAATTAGATGATTGGAAAACTTTAATTAATAAGATGACCCCAGCACAAAATTTAGGTTATACTGTTAAGCACTTATAGCTTACAAATTTTAGCAAGCACTGACTTTTGCAAGTCAGCCAACTTTGTTAGTTCTCAACAATCTTTTAATTAGGCTAGACAGGAAGTAGCATGCACTAATGTGTGTCCTGGCTGAATTCCAGTGGGGATAATTGCAATCTGGCCTACCTAAACTTCCACTGGTTCCATCCGAATACGGTGGTCTCCTCCATTCTGTCTCTATTTCATTCTGCATCGATGCTTCATGTGGGTTCCTGCTCTTCACCCTAAGCACTGAGGATATCCAGTTAACAAGACCTGCTGAAAACCACATCCAGAATAACAATGTGCTAAGTAGAGCAGGGTGTATTCTAAGAAAACTCACTTCCCTTTTCTTACATATATCCACAACATCTGACTAAGTCATTTCTTCTGAAGAGCATCATTTTTATTCTCCCCCTTGCTCCCAATGTATACCCACTGCATCCACTACACACACACACACCCCTTCCACACAGCTAACCTTTCAGAAGATCTAAGTACATGTTTAGAAGATTCCACATAACTACACTTATCATATGCATCTGGTGATACGTTTATTAGGCATTCATGTTAGTTTTTTTTTCCTTTCCTCTATTACTGCTATTTTGCCTTGTACTATATTAAGAAACTTGCATGAGATGATATATTAATTTATCTCTACACAAATGTGAAGATGGAAAAGTACTTTCTAGCCTGGATCTCCCAGAAAAAGAATTTTTAAATGTAAGATTTAATCATAAAATCTTAAAGCTAAAAGGACCTTCAAGAAGTCATGTAATTTACTCCCCTAGCCCTAGGCATACAAATCGGAGTCCACCAAAAGACTGAGTTACCAAAAGAAATCAAGTTGGGCCAAGAGAAATTATATAGTGTAAGATAGGATAATTTAAAAGATTAATCTCTGCTATCTTACCATAGTTCTTTAGCAATAACTGGGCCTTCTGGTGAATCAGGATATCAAATATTAAAATGCTGTTGAATATTCTTGAGTTTGGGCGAATCACCTAAGGAATATTAATAGCTTAAGTATTTTTTAATTCAAGTTTGTGAAATGCAGTGGTTATAGTGTGTGTGTCTGTGTGTGTGTGTGTGTGTGTCTGTGTTTCTGTGTGTGTGTCTTTGCATTTCCATAAGAGTAAGAAGATTCCAAATTTCTTTAGAGCCTTACAAAAGGTTTACTTTTTAACTTACAATCACATGAACTCTTATACAAATCTTTTATTAAATTAAAAACTCATACTCTGACTTGAAACTTCACTTCATATCTTGCTCCTCATATAAACAATTACATGTCTATTTCATAATTAATATGTATTCTTTATATGAAATCTTTCTTAATTAAGCCATTTTGTGAAGACACATATAGTATGTGAACATTTTAGCAGGCTATCAGAGTCAAGAGAGGACAAAATAAAAGTGTCAAATATTCATGGACAGTCTTTACTGGTACCAAAGGAAAGATCATAACATTCACCAGGTTTTAGATAACATCCACCTGGTACAATCTAAAAGGAGCAAAACAGCCAAGAATGCAAAGACTTATCTGAGCACATAATTCACCATAAAAAGGAGCTTTCAAATGAATCGAGATTCAGCAGTGCCCCTCCAGTAGATATTCCCACCAATGCTAAATGTATGTCTCAGTCTACCTTCCCAATTCCTAATGCATGTCTCTCTGTCCCTAACATACATCTCAACCTACCTCCCAATCTCCTTTTCCTTTCCTCCTGCCTTTCCCCATACCTCCATAGCTGCTAACCCATCGGCCTGCTCACCTCATTTACTACCTGCCTCAAAACACAATAAAAATCATCTGGAAAGTTTTTGAAATGTCTACATGACTAGACTGCTTCCCTAAAGACTTTATTTCCATAGATTAAGGGACTGGGAGAAGGAAAGCTGGTGTTGACTTTTTATAGAGCTCCCAAAGATTGTCACCCAGGGCCAGAGTACATACATAGGTCTTGACTCTCACATGTGCACAATGGCCAGGCTCAAAGCTACTCTTCCTCATGACGCCTCCACTGTTATCCAGACAACTCCAAATTTAGTATGAAGAAATCCTGCTGTTACTGGTAAGTGCTCTTTCTAGGGCTTTGCTTTAGCTCAGTGCATCTCAGCAAGAGGGCTATTTTGTAATTTGGCAGTGTCTAAAGGCATTTTTTGGTTATCACAACCCTGAGTATGTTGCTGGCATCTAGAGACCAGCGATGCTGCTAAACATCACGTGATGCACAGAATGGCACCACGCAAGAAAGAATGATCCGGTACAGAATGCCAACATTGTTGAAGCTGGGAAACCTGAAACCTACCTTTCCCTTCCCAGCACTCCCCTCAACATACTCATTAAACATTTCCACTCCTCCCAGTTCTTCCTCCTGACTCCCACTAACCATCCTTCCTTTCCAGCTCCAATTGCCAGCTCAAACCAAACTCTCCCCAAAGTTTCACAATTACCTACAATCCCTATAATACTCTTCTTCTTTCTGGCTGTGTTCCTCTTCTTCCTTTATTTCTGATCATCTTTAATAAAACCAAAATATACAGTGAGGATTCTTCTACCAGCTGGGCCTCCTGGCCTGTCATCCTTCTCACAACTGAAACTTCCACCCAATTCAACAGCCTATCAAGGGTCTCTGAATCTCCCGGGAATGCTCCTGTCCAAAACCTAACCCCCTATACATATTGTCTCACCACAACTACTAACCGACACAACCACCTTTTCTATTAGCTCCTTTCTGCTGAACCCACCTGCTATTCTCAAATGTCTGCAATGGCATTAAAGTAATGTAACCACCTCTTCCATTCTGACATCCTACTCATGGTCATCCAGTCCTACATTTTATTTTGAGGACCCTGACAGCCCTCCTAAACCTTCTGTTTTGTTCAATCTAAGAACAAGGAAACATCCATTTTCTGCTTTTCCATTCCAAGTCTTAGAAAGTTGGGGAATGAGGGAAAAAGTAATTACTTCCCCTACAAATGCATGCCACTCAGTTTCACTAAGGCCTTTGATGCAATTTAGCCATCATTTCATTTATTGCTGCTTTGCCCTCACATTCCCTACAGAGCTTGCTCCAAACCTCAGGCCTTCACTCTCATGTCATGTTGCTTCTTATCCTGCTATGGGGAATTGTGCCATTCACCTGGAGAATTTACATCTGTACAACTGCATACCCTACCCCATAAAGTTTAAACTCCCTCCAAAGGTGTTCAAGTCCATCCACAAACTGCACCTTTGCCCATTTCATTCCCTGTTTTCACCTCCCAATTCTCCCCTACTTACCAACAAATCTGACTCTTCATTGTCGCATGCATAGACTTTTATTCTCACCTTTCTATCATTTCTTTTCTTTTCTCAGTAAGCTCTATGCCCAATATGGGGCTTGAAATCATAACTCTAAGATCAAGAGTCACTCTAGTGACTGAGCCAGTCAGGTACCCCTTATCATTTCTTCCTCCTGGGATTCTCTTTTCCCCAGTGTCTAATTATAGAAATTTTACCTATCATATGCCAGCCCTTCAAACCTTGCATGAACAGCCTATAGAGACATAACTGATCACTTGCCCCAAATCTCTGTAGTACTTCATTCTTACTTGCTTTACAGTTCTTATCTTTCCATATTATACTGCAGGTAACTACACATAACATTTAATCTCCTAGACAAAGGCCTAGTTTGTTTCCAATGTCCAGTTCGACTCTGTTTCTTCTACCTCGTATTACACACACGCATATGCACTTACATATGGGTATACATTATCTCTACACCAGATTACAAATAATGTATTTTGAACATCTATACAAAATCTCCTAAAGTGTTTTACAAAACACAAAGTAACTGATTTAAATTTGTCAATAAGTAGTTTATCTTGATAAAATGGTAGACTAAAAAAAAAAAAAAAAAAAAAAAGGAAAGGAAAACTTTACCAGAAGTTTTCACCTATATTTCATGTATCAGGTTGAGAAATTTGTGAATCCCCTCAACTTGTATGGGTTATCTTTCTAGTGAGAAAGCTCATAACATTTAATAGATTCTCAAAAGAGTCTATCATGCACAAAAAAAAAGTTAAAAAGTACCGCTGTGGAGATGTGAAATATAAAGACAGAATTCACTTCATTATTTACATTCTGATCTAAGAGAATCTTTGGAATATATAAATAATGTTATATCTATTGCAGTAAATAAATAATATGAATCTGAAATATATGAATTCATATTTTTTAAAAACATGGCCCTGTTTACATCAACATTTATTTTTTACCAACACTGATCTTATTTATAGTAAGCTGAAATACAGTCTTACAGGACACAATGAACAGTGAACAGTAAAATATTTTTAAATACTATCACATTAAGCAAGTAGTATAGCTTCATAAATAAATAAATAATAAGGATCGGGTTGCAATTTAAACTAATCTTCAATTACTACAACCACTAAATATTAGATCAATCCATGATAGAAACACAGTTCGACACTCCTTTTAGCTAGTCCATATACTAACTGCCAAAAGAACAGAAATATCCACTTAATTTACTCAGCACATGTCATTATGCTACTCATGTGTAGACATTTCATAATGTCCTTGATGAAGCTTGATTTAGTGATTACTTCATTTCCTCCCACTGTTCATTAATTCATTTATTCATTTTAAAATAATCATAACTGGGGCACAGTATTGCAGGTTAGGAATCAACTCTAGGTTGGTACCTAGAATTTTACTGGGACTTCCTCTACCAACACCCCATGGCAGGGTTCTAGACATAGCTTCTTTCAGCCTCTGGCATTAATGGGGCCATCTACTGCTGCATTCAAACCACATGAGAGAGGCTTTCAGGGAGGTGTGTTTTGTAACAGAAGACACTTTTATGTCACAGAATTACTATTCAACCAAAAAGTTGACATCCTGCCTATAAAGTGATATCATTGCCTCTGCCTCAGTAATTTTACTAACACTCATCCATGTATTCCTATTAGAGTTCAATATGTAACATTCTTATCCACATAATGAAAGATTACATTTAAAAATGGGCCTACGTGCAACAGAACTATTTTGCGGGTAAAATCTGCATCAAGTTGCTAAAGAAATATCAAAAAAATTCTTTGGGGTTTATTTGTCTATTTGAGGGAAAAGCTAATATTTTAGGCTGCTACAATACTTAATCCTAGAGTCAAAGTAACTGCAATAACATAACAATCATCTCTATCTCATTCTTGTGAAAAAGAAAGTGGAAACCAATAGGTTTCCCTTAAGAATTAAAGAGAGGCATACAATTAAAGGTCACTAAACACTGTTATTATAAGATTTTCACATACTAAATGTAAACTGAACTTATGCCATAGTCCAATTTCTTAGGACAGTTTTTTTTTTTTGTTTGTTTTGTTTTTGGAAAAAACAAGTCTATTCAAAGACAGTCTACAAAGCAGTAAAGTAGGAGAGGAGTGCCCTATATCTAAGAGCCTGCGTAACTTCTCAAGAATGTTGTAGATGAAACCAGAGATACATTCATGAGAAAACTCATTAATGAATTTGCACTCATCTTCACAGACTTCACAAGACTATCCTTTAAAAATGTATACATCGAGTAATATTACTTGCCTTTTAACTGTTAGACATTCAGGACCCAGCCATCTCTCCTGAACGTTCCCCTCCTCCCCAACCCTGTCTTTTCAAAGAAAGGAAAAAACTTTTAATACCAAGCCAGAAAAGCAAAACTTAGGTTTATAAACACTATTGAACATCCATAATTTAACTATCATCCTTTGCGTAAAATAGAACCACATTTTATGAAAGATGAACAAAAATGAAACTCCATTAATCTCTATTGATAAGAGTAAGAAATACATAATCCTATACACAGCTCCAATATTTTAGAAAATCACAAGTTATAGGTTAACTGTCATCTAATTTTTAAGCAAGCTTTTTTTCATTTTTTTATGTATTTAAGTAATCTCTATACACAATGTGGGACTCAAACTCACAACTCAGACTAAGAGTCACATGCTCTTCCCACTGAGCCTGCCAAGCACCCCAAGCAAGCTTTATTTAAAAAGGAGGAGGGTGCCTGGGTGGTTCAATCAGTTAAATGTCAGGCTTCAGCTCAGGTCATGATCTCATGGTTTGTGAGTTTGAGCCTCACATCAGGCTCTGTGCTGACAGCTCAGACCCTGGAGCCTGCTTCAGATTCTGTGTCTCCCTCTCTTTCTGTCCCTCTCCCACTCATACTCTGTCTCTCTCTGTTTCAAAAGTAAATAAACATTAAAAAAAAATTTAAATAAAAATAAAAAAGAGGAAAATGAAAAAAAAAAAGACCCAGAGCTCTTTACACACCATTTGTGTGTTATCAAGTCTACAACAGCTTCTAGAGATTTCAAATATGTAGCTCATTCCACCACTCCCACTCCCAATAACTGGAGTAAAACACATCCACAGACCCTATCTAATAATGCACCTCAGAGAAATCAAATGGAGCAAGCAGATACCATCTGGATACACCATCTCCTATAGGTCAACTATTCCCTAATTTATAGATTTAGAGGGTGAAGTCAGGATCACAGGGATGAATTATGACCTCCAGGAGCAAGCCGCCTTCTACCACTGCATGTGCCATAACAAAGGATGTGCTCAATGCCACGGCAAATCAGCAGAGCCTGTCTCCAGGGACCAAGATCACGGAAGGCCACATGCTACTAGGCTGTAATGTTCTCTTTGGGACCTGTAAAGTCTTCCCTACTTTTTGTTTCCTAGCGACATCAGAGACTGTCCTTTATAAAAAAAAATAATAATAATAATACTGTAGGGGCACCTGGGTGCCTGTCAGTTGAGTGTCTGACTTTGGCTCAGGTCATGATCTCACAGTTCGTGAGTTCAAGTCCCACATCAAACTCACCGCTGTCAGCGCAGAGCCCACTTCAGATCCTCTGCCCCTCCCACACTTGTGTTCTCTCAAAAATAAGTAAAACCTTTTTAAAAATAATAAAATATTTCTCTAGGAGATCTGCCTTGTGTATCTCCTATAGCTAGAAGCCCATATAGAGTAGGCTCATATGAATTCCCTAATACTGAACATTTCATATGTAATATTGACCCATCTATCATTTGACACATGGCTGTCAGTTAAAAGATTTGAAACACCTCCTTATTCTGTTGTGTCATTAGCATCATACAGATGCATACAAAGACTTCTGTTAACAGAAGAGATTTGATTCCTCTATTCCAATCTAAGACCCATTTGTTTTCAAAGAACACAACATTGTTGGCGCTTTTAAATGTGTTACTGTTTTAGAATGTGTGCATTGATTAGAAAACAAAAGTCAGTATGAGAACTCCTTACTACCAGCCCTGCAAAGACAGGCATTTAGGGTCCCATGCTGGAAAAGCCAGCACGGGTTCAGAAGTAGGGTGCAGGCACTGTTCCTCACCTGCAACTTTCCTAACAAAGTGCTTTAGCAGATGCCCTCCCCTGGGGTGTTCCAAAGTTCCAAATACCCTTGGAAACCCACTGCAACATATTGCCTTCTTTGTAACATTAGCAGTCAGACCTGACTCAATTTCAAAGTAAGATTTGCGATTTTAGTGGCTGAAACAAAATTTCAAGAAACTCAAGTAAATACAGGAAAAATAATAGCCAAGTGTATGAAAACAAGGTCCCCGTCATTTATTTTAATTATGTGATATGATAACAGTGTTGGATATTCTTAAACATCTCTATGTATTACTATTTTGTTAAATACTTGTTAAGTAGGTTAAGAGTTTCTGTACTGAATTTTTAGCCTTTGAATATTGTTTAGGTATTAATTTAATATCATTAACTTCTAGGGTGCATCATTAGCCTAGAGTAATATTTCACTGAAAAGTGTTTCTGAAAATGCTAGTTCCATGGAAGATTAATAGGGGATATCAGGACAAGAGGTCCCTGGTTCACTGCAAGCACTTTATAAGCATTTGCGGAGTAAAATGGAATTAAGCAGAAGTTTCTATCATATAGGACTTGTAGGAGCTTGGAAGACGTGCTATGACCCTTGGGGGTAAGAGAGAGGATAAAGCCTGCAGATTCCACAACTCACTTAACCTCAGAGATGATGGGCACTGGAGCATTTGGCAGAACTCGTGCCCATGGAACAGTTTTAGAAACGCCAGCCTGAAGAAGGACCGTGCTGACTGGTTTGTAAGTTTAAATTTAATTCTTAATGACCACTTCAAGTAGGTATATCAAACACATAAGCATACCCATTTATCTATTTCAAATAATCTGCACCTAGTGTTATAATCCTTATTTACATTTTCCCTCAAAATGAAGAAAAAAAAATGTTTCTACAAGAAATTAGTTGTTAAAACGAAGGCCACTGGCCAAATGATATATAAACAGCCTATAACTACTCCTACTGCCACTGGGGGAACAGTTCTGGAAGATTAAACTACTAATAATTACAAAGATTTTCTAGATATCTGAAATTTAGGAAGCTCTTTTCACAGGTGTGAAGCTCTTTCACATGTAAACTTTGAGCATTTTTTTCTCCTCAGGTGCTCCTTAAGCAGGAATGAGGAGCCATTGTTCAAGTGAGGAAATGACAATTATATGATTGTTCAGTACAGAAGGCTAGACTAGGTGTAGAAAAATCTGCCCTCTCATTTAGTCCAGTGCTTTCCCAGCATATCTCTTCCTCTCCCTTTCTCCTTCTCTCCCCCAGGGCTGTGCATGGCAACGGTCAGAAGCTATTCCAGAAATTCAGACTGAGGGGCTAGGCTAGCAGAGAGAAGCCATTGAAGGAACCAATTCTGCTCCAGTGTGACAGGCATACAGTGTATAGGCGAGAGGCACTGAATCACTTTCAGATTTTTCAAGATCCCTATTCACTGCAAAGACAAAAATGCTGTGAAAAGACCTTCCATTTATTTCCCTTGTTTAAACTTCTGAATAGGACTAAGCTATAAGTCAGAAATAGACACACTTGGTCCTAAAGAAGTTTTTGTTCACGAAAGTAACAGGCCAAGGAAGAATGAGCTAATTATCTAGTTGGGTTGAAAATTTTCAAAAGCAGGTTCATGGATTCATTTAACACCCTAAGGGAAGACCGATGTTTTATGCCAGTAGTTCTCCAAGTTTGGTCCCTCACCACCAGCATCAGTGTCACCTGGAGAGCTCCTTAAAAATGTAAGTTCCAGGTCTAGGACCTCCCAAAGACCTACTGAACCCTGGGGTGGGGCCCATTGATTTCTGTGGAAAAAGCTCTGCAGGTGATTCTGATGCACCATCAAGATGGAGTAGGGCTCTGGAATACTCAATGCAAATTTCAAACAACCTATTACTCGAAGTCATTTCCCACAATCAATTTTAATTAATATGCTCACCAATCAGTAGTCTGGATGGATTTAGGATATGGGACATGTTTAAAAAACAACAACAACAACAGGTAAATAACATTACTCTGCATTAAGAAATTCATCAGAAATTGGTTTCAAAAGGAACAGGAATTTCCCATAGAATCTTTTTTAAACATACATATCCAAGTGTCCAAACTCATACTATGTGCTTATTTCTCAATAATTGGCCTGAAATACACAGTAGCTGTAACTCCCACACACACACCTTGAAAAATGACAGAAACACAACCGCATTATGAGGACTCAGTTTTTTAGGGCAGAACTACAGGTATGTATTGTTTGAGCACACTTGAAATCTAGTGCAAACAGCAAGGAAAGCTGACTGTGGAGGGGATGGTGCCTCCTTTGATTCTCTAGTCCACATACCAGCAAGTCCTAGTTGTGAAACCCCAAGTCTACCTGGGCCGGTCAGGCCTGGACCAAGAGCCCTCCCTGAGCCTGCTTAGTCTTGTGTTGATCACTGGCTCAGCCAGGAATTAGTAAGTAGATGCTGCCTTTGTTAGTAAAAGAAATGAACGCTATGATAGATGTATCGTTTTATGTTTCGTGGCAGGGATTCAGTATGGCAAGAGCTCAGTCTGGCTTAAGGCGGGACAGACCTGGGTCTGAGTCAGTAAGAGAGTGACTTAAGAAAGTCACTTAAAACTTTGAGAATCACCATTTCCCCCCCGCTGTAAAGTAAGGAGATTAGTATCTATTGCCTACGTTGTAGAATTATTGAAAAGGAATCAGTGGGGAAAAAAAAAAAAAACATGTTTAGAATTTAGCCCAGAACAACCTTCAACTAAATACTAACAGTTTTCATTAGTGTTTAAGTATTTTACAAAGATAGATTTTTTTTTAATGTTTTATTTATTTCTAGGGGAGAGAGAGAGAGAGAGACAGCGTGAGCAGGGGAGGGTCAGAGAGAAAGGGAGTCACAGACTGAAACAGGCTCCAGGCTCTGAGCTGGCAGTCAGCACAGAGCCCGATGCGGGGCTCGAACCCACGAACCGCGAGATCATGACCTAAGCGAAAGTCGGACACTTAACCAACTAAGCCACCCAGGCACCCCTACAAAGATAGATTTCTTAAAGCATAATAAATTATGAAAGCACAGAATTTTTTTCAAAGCACACAGAAAAGTCAGTTTATTGTAACTTTTCAAAAAGAATTTCTACAAAGTTAGAATGTAATCAAAAAAGTTAGCATGTGATCCATAATTAATTTAAAAGGTAAAAATTATTAACATGAGAAGTCACTTTATTCCCATTCCAGGTTGAAAAAAAAGTCTACAACTTCCAATGTTTCTATTTGTTAGACCCAGTGCCTGTTTAGCAAAAAAAAGAAAAACACTACTTTCAGGAAGATGAAGCAAGTAATTCCTTTAAATAGTTAAGAACCTTCCAATCTAAATATACCTGAAATTGTCAAAAAAGACAAATCCAGCTTATAAATTACATTTTACCTTAGCCCAGAGAAAGAAAACAATATAATTTTATCTTATTTCTTCATAATTTTTAAATATCTCCAATTTCTTGGAATTGGTAGGAGCAAAAGTTTCATATACTTTTATTTTCATTCTATATGTAGAAATTATCTAACCGTTAATGTAAGATTTGTTTCTATTGCAGTTACAGAGAAAAAAAAGGAAGCTTAGATATACTGTATCTTGATCAACTATGTATTTCATTATATTGAAAATAAATAATAATCCAGTTCTTTGGAAGGAAGAGGGGGGCAAAATTGGAAGAGTTCGTTATATAGATGAAAAAATAGAATAGAAATACTTCTTGCATATGCATATGATTTCTGACATTTAAGTGTTATAAGTCACAGAAACAGAAAACTTTTCCATTATTAGCAATATTAATTTCAAAAACTATTTTTGGAAAAATTACACTCAGCTGCTTGAAATTCTACCAAATGACACAACTGAAGCATACACTTTGAAATTTTGGCTATTAGTAGAATATATACAAATACTGAATGCAACTGAGGCCATAATTTTAATATTTATATTCCCGGTATAAATCTAGAAGGGTTAAAATGTATTTCTGTCTCAGATTTTATTTTCGTCAAGCACACACATGCACAAAAAGGAAACAGAACCAGAAATAAAGACCTCCTATTTCAAGGAGTCTCTGGCTGCCATTCCAAAATTCTTGATTGGGCAAGTAGAGAATCTGACCCCAAAATAAAGCAGGATCAGAGGAAAAGGAGGTAGCAATGCCTATTCACACACACTTCTGGGCCACTGCCCACTTATGGGTCCCATGCCAGGAAGAACTCTGGCACCGGGTACAGGGGATGCGGTCCATCCAAGCCTTTATTTGAAAAAGCAGGGGAACAGCTCTTTACAGACTGGCTCTTGAGAGAAAAAGGAATGAGAAAAAGGTTTATGAACCAAGAAAGAGAGCTGGACACTGGAAGGAGTGTCTGTATCTTTCTTGGTAAACATTAGAGCAGAGTAGTACTGAATCACAATGAAAGAATAGATCTAAAAAAATACACACACATACACACAAGACAATGTTGGGATGCAAAAGTAGAAAACATATGGAAAGAAGAAAGTCATTTTACAACTTAGCAAACTCTTAGCATATTTTTACATCATAAGCATTATATGGAAATCGTTAGTCTTCTCCGTGAGTTAGATTGGTTAATGTCCACAAGATTTTATTAGCAATGGCATATATAGATTCATNTGAAAGATAAAGTTATATATTTTTGAAGAACTTCCAAACTTTTCAAAAGTATCCGAGGTAAATCCTAATATTCTACCTGCATTTTTCAAGTCACTTCACATCATGTTTTATTTTTTCAAGTAATGAAGGTTCATGTAACCATGAACACAGCACAAAGTCACAATTGACACCACCAAAATATTTCATAATTATAATAAGATTGTTTTTATTTGGTCCATCAATGCACTCATGGCTTTCTTTTCTAATAAATGTGTACTTCTAAAAATGCTTAGTAACTGTGCAGTAGAAAGTAACTGTTCGGTAGAAAGTAAAGATCATTCTTAATTAAGTTTCAAATGTGCTTCTTCACACAGCTGCAAGCACGTATACTAACACAATTCTTAGGTGCACCTGCTCCAAGTTAGCAATATTTCATAAAGCACATGGCAAGAATGGCACCTTCAAGTGTTAATCGGCTAAACATAAACCTGTACTTTTAATAGTTTATGGCACATACACTTTGTGCCACAGAGGAATCTGATGTACAAAAATGTGGACAATTTTTAATTTTCTTCCCTGAAAACAAAGCTGTCTTTTCAAACTAAAATAAGTTATGTTCTTCAATATTATAACTAAGTGACTTTCAGTAACACTTATCTGAGTAATTTTTGCAACATTTAGATAAAGTACTCTTTGATTCAGCCAAACACTCAAGAACAAGAAGGAAAATAAAATGCTGAAACTCTTTCACCAGCTGCTGAGTTGTAAATAAGAAGTTAGACTGCTCGTGTCCTGTGCCACTATATCCAACACAGCAAATGCAGTGATGAGTTTTGTTACTATCTGAAATCTTCCATTTCTGAGCATTAAGGACAGCAATGATAAAAAAAAAAAAAAAGAAAGAAAAAGAAAATTACCTTCTTGAGATTAAGAGCTTAAACTTTTTGAATCGGTCTCCAGAGATCACCTCCCCCCACTTTTTCATAGGAATCACCCTAAAATCTGAAGTTGGAATTACCATACATCTCAAAGATTTTAATTTATGATACACAGAAGCAGACATTTTTTCAGAAGATTCGAAGTTTTGTACTGAATCTCTGTGGTGTGAAATTCTAAATACTTGCCTTATAAACTGATTTCCTGACTTTTAAAAAAAATGTATGTTCATCCATGCTTGTAGTCTGCCAAATATTAAACTAAATGCACATTTACTATAACTAAAAGCAAAGATATAGAATCCTGAAAGAGAAATTTCTCTGGAGAATTTATCTCTGTCCCTCACTTATTAAAAGATCAAAAACTGGGTCTGCTCTGATAACCTGATGCATGAGGCTCCCACCTCACCACACCTACAAGCTACCTCATCCTCTACAAAGGTCAGGTGCAAGTTGACAAAGACATAAATATTCCTTTATGTCTAATTAAAATAGAGACACCATACTTACAGAATTGGAAGTAAATGTTTCCAGAAACTTAAAGTTACTTAACAAGGAAATTTAATAAAGTTTCTGTCCTAGATTATCTTTGGCTTTAATTTAAATGCATCTAAGATTTATCTTATAACTACCAAAAAACATGTCCAAATGTCACCAGAATGCACACTAAACACTTTGGAAGTAAACAAAACTAAGTGAACTTTTGGGTCAATCAATGGTACATGAGTCATAACTTACTCTGGAAACTTGGCTACATATAAAACCGCTTCTACTCATAACAATTCAAACATACAAAAAGTTTTTTTAAAGGTCTATCAAGAGCAATGGAAAACACATATACCCACCTATGGTGTGTGTGCTTTGCAATTTTAATTTGCGAAGGAATTATTTTATTTAAAATTAAATATTATATTTCTAAGAAGCAACAACTACCAGAATCTCTGAGGTCCTTTAAATGTGATCATTTTACCTTATCAAAGCAATGAATGTTCTTTCTCCTTTGTTTTCTGTTCTGCATCTGCATTAACATGGCTGCTAATAATATTAGCCTGGTGGTACATAAAGTCTAAATGGGAAAAATCACATGATTCTTACAGAGCATCCTTAAGATTCAAATGTATACATTCTTAGGCTGAGCATTCCTATGTTAAAACTGCCTCTGTTTTGTTAGAAAAGTTAGCTTTGATTTAGAATTTGTTTCATAAGTGCTGTAGCACTTCTCCAATATACCTTGTATATTTGCACGCACATGAACACACACACACACACACACACACACCTTTAGCCTTATCATGCTACTTTGTACATTAGGTTTCTCATTTGTGTATTTACATGTTTCTAAAATTGTCAAGTTCTTGAGAAGTTTGTATTCATCACACAACATGCCACATAGATCTAATGCCTACAACTGCCATAATAAAGCCCCACTAAGCTAAACAATTAAAAGTTAAATCACATTTAAAATTTTTTAAATAGCATAAGAATACTCTTACCTACCCACTCATTTTCACAATTTTATGCTTTTACACAGTGAATCAGCAAATGTGTTCTTTTCTGAATCATACGTGAACACAGGAATGTTTTGAAAATATTTATACAGTTTGGCATAGCTGGCCTAACCAGTGGTTTAACAAAGTAAACTCTCTCATTGTTCTGATTAGCTTTATCATTAAGAGTAAAAATCCTTCATTGCAAAACTTAAATTAACATGTAGCAAAACTTACATTAACATGTAGCAAAGAGAAATAAACTGGTTTCTAAAATTATATTTATAGTTCCACCTTCTTTTTCTTACAACCAAGTCCCTAAGAAATTCAAAACCAAAATACGTATCATGAGATAACTTTCCTGGGAAGGAAAACACAGCAAGACAATATGCAACAAAAAGCACTCCTTCAGCTAAATAGTAAACAAAACAACAACAACAAAAACAAACACTCTTGGGCTTCAAGACAACTGATAAACAATGAAGACCACTTAAGGAATTCTTCTATCAGTTTCAATAGCAAATCCTTGGTCTTTTGAACACTTTACCGATTGGGCTCTCAGAAATCTCCTTCAATCTTGTAGTCCTTTCAGCCTTTGTGAGACAATTGTTGGAAATGTGGGTGGCTATTCAGATTAATTTATACTTTCCAAGGAAAGCTATTTGATAGCAGAAGTGAGCAAGTACTCCCACCTCAAATTAACCACTTACAGTGGCATATTTTTCACCTCCAAACTATACTTAGCCCCTCCTTCGATTGCCCTTAGAGAATTTAAATTCATAGACTTGATGTTTTCCATTACTGGCTTCTTGCCTCTTTGCAAACACACAACATTCCTCAAAACATATATATAATCCTCCATCCTAGAGGATCAGACATCTCTATTTCAGGAGCAATTACATACATAATGTAAGGTTGAATTTTTTCCTTAGAATTGTTTTTAATAATTACGATTTAAAGGCTTCTGGTTTAGTTTATGACAGTGGTGCTACTGAGTTCATCCAAGTATTTCTCTTCAATCTACATACTTTTAAAACTCAATGTGGCTTCTAGATCAGACTGGTGTAAGGATACCGTCTGCCCTATATAGTGGTCTGTTAGAGCATTATACTTATAAGACAATGTAATTCCTTGACAAATAACGCACGTCAGTAAAAAAACAAAGATACTGCAAAAAAATGAGTATAGGGAAGAAAAGTCAGAAATTCCATATCTCTCTGTTTTAACACCTGTATAGTAAATTATATGTGACAACCACGTTGTTACAGTAACAGGAATGCAAAGCATAAAGGAACAAGAGATATAGCTTGCTTTGCTTAAAGAAATTAAAGACAAGTTTAACCCACACCTGCCAAACTGTCTTCAGAGGGACAGAAATAGGTGGGGGTGGAAAGGCTCATCTCTCCTGTACCCCACAGTGCCTCTCCCTGAAATCCTTTTAAATATAGGCAATATATCTGTCACCTTTTCTCTTTTATCTTTCCTTCCATTCTAATCAATGGCAGACCCTTTACCGCACTCCCCAGCCCAGTATCTCAAAGGCACATTACAGAATAAGAGGACCCAAGTGTCACTTACCAGTTGCATGCCACAGATAAAGATAAGCGTGCACCTGCCACTGCAATAACCCATGGTTTCCGAGACCCCTGCCACAGCCAGACTGTCCCACGTCGGCCACCGTCGAGCCCCCACTTTATCCAATCAGATCGCGGGGAAGGACAGGCAAACCTGCCGAGGGCTCGGGGGCTCCGGGCTGCTGCTGCCAGCNCGGCCCCTCCCCCCTCCCCAATGTGCTAATCCTCCTACGACAAATCCTTCAACTGCTCCCCGCTGCCCCTTCCCGAGACGTAAACTTCTTGCAGCCGCGCCGGAGCTGCAGCTTGAAGGGCTGTTGGCGGCGGTGTGTAGTCGGGAAGAAGCGGCGCAGGAGCGGCGGCGGCGGGGCCGGGGGCCGCGGGGCGAAGAGTCCGGGCGGCATGTCCGTGGCTTTCTGGGCTTGCGTGGGTCTTGCTCCCGCAGCCGAGCCTGAATCACTATGAGCGAGCGGGCCGCGTGTGTGCGCCTGTGTGGCTGGGGGAGAAGGGGCGAAGAGGAGGGTTAGGGAAGTGGGGGTGGGGTGATGAAATAGGGGTGCAGTCGCGGCATCCTGACCGGTTGGAAAGCCCGCGAGGCCGAGGATGGGCGGAGAACGGGTGCTGCAGCCGCAGACGCACAGCCAGCCGCCCGGCGCGTGGCTCCGCAGGTTCTGCAAGGGCCGGAGCGTGGAGAGTTACGGGGCCGACCCTGCTTGGGAAAAGGGACCGGGTTGCTGCTGGAGTTGGTGGGAAATTTGGGAACCGGAGATATTAGGGACTCAATGAGTTGCTGTTGCTGCTTTAAACTGTTTGCACTCAAGAAATTAAAGTACCAGAATCCATTTTAGCACTTACTGACTACAGCTTCAAGGACCGTCCCAGCTGGGTGTGGATTCCTGAAGGTTGATGCTTCAGACCCCGCTCTGGAGCGCCGGCCAAAAGCTGGGCAAAGGCTCCCGAAACCTGCAGAGACCTGCTTCGGAGCCCGCTGCTGCCACCTGCGGGTGGAAATCTGAAGAGCGAAGCAAGTTGGCCCAGGTGGCGGCTCCCAGGGCTTGGGTACTCAGGATCCAAGAGTCAAGTTTCCTTTTTAACCCCCTGGGAAGGCAGCTTGTGAAGGTATTACTGACTTTTCCTGGAGGTGAAAATGTAGTGTCGAGATCCACTAGGGAACTGAGTCATTGGAATGAAGAGCTGAGACTGATGAGAAAAGAGAATAGGAAACCAAAGAGCAAGCATGCCCTACACCCCGTAGAATAAAGAAAGACAGATGAAAACCAGATCAGGCAAAGAGCTTTCCATAGAAAATGGGATTTGGCCCTTCTGATGAAATGGCGTTTGTGAGGATAACGTTATGCTGGGAACCACAAATAAGGATCCCAAATGATTGCTTCCTTTGAATAAATATTATGGCATATCAGAATGACTAAATATAAAGAAGTCGAATAGAGACCCTAGTCTCCAGAAGCCTGGTACTGAATTTTCAGAAGTGACTTGTCAGTCGTAGAGAGCCATAAAGGGATTTGATTTGTTAAATTTGGGGAATGTAGATATTTTATTACTGTAATGAAAATGCCTGCTTTGAACCACTCCATTTGTAAATGGGCTTTTCTCTGAAAAGTGTCTTTCAATGTTTAACAGAATTAAGAGAACCCAGTATACTCTCTTACACACTGCGGGGGACTGGTGGGTAATAGTTGCACCACAACCCCTGGTAAAACTGAAGCCGGAGGTATCTAGTAGAAATGTTTCTTTTAGTTGTTGCTATTCCATCTTTATACCCATGTTAGCTGTCCTGGCTGCTGGGGATGCATGTATGTTTTACTGACAAACAAAAAGAAGGTTGTTACATGGATGTTGAATATTGAAGAAACTCCTGCCATATTGTGAACAGCATTGTATTACCTTTTTAAATTCATAATAGCGACAATGCATGTGGATGGAGCAATAATCCTGCAATGGTTTCCTTGCAACCAAACCGCCAATGGCCTGAGTGGCCTTTGGACTATATAGGTTAAAGAAAAGCATAATGCTCTCAGTTGCTGACTCTCAGAGCACTGTCTATAGTCCCTGGATACTTACCTTTCAATACATGCCCACCTTCCTTCTGCAAGCATTTGGGAGTGTCTACAGACTCTTTCCAGCCACAGCAGGTGCTTGGCTCCAGAGTGAAGTTACAGCTGTGGGAAAAACTAACTCTTGCCCAATAATCGATGGGAGTTGGTGGATCAATACTCCAACTTCTCAACCCAGAGATGGGAAACTCTGAGACATACTCTAGTCTACATCATTAACTTCCCCACCAGGATTAACCCCATAATGGCCATATTTGAGCATATTGGTTCATTCATGCACCTTGAACTAGCTTTCTTCCCTTCCTGCCTTAGTCCCTTCTCCTCTACCAGTGCTTCTTGGGATCACCTCCAAAATAAATCACTCAAATCCTTGTGTCAGCTCTGTCTCTTGAGAAACCCAACACAAGACAATCTTCAAGGGCTTTTATTCCTGATCTGGCATCATGGGCACATTATTATCAGAAGACTGAACCAGGTAACATGAATAGTGTTGAGCATTGATTGTGTGCACCTATTTTACGTGCTACACTTGCACCATCTCATTCATCACTCACAAGGGACCAGTAAGTTAGTGTGAAGCTCAATTTAAACATACAGAAAGTAAGGTCTAGAGAAATGAAGTATCTTTATCACAGGTACACATGTTCTTGGTGGCAGAATTAGAGTGTGAAGGTATGTCTGTGGAACATCAAAATTCACTTTCAAAACCACTGTGCTATACTTTATTAATATTTTACTATACTTCCTTGTCATTCTTCTGGAATTCCATACAGAAATGATGACTTAAAACTTTTGTAAGAATGATCACACACATTTTGTTATCTCTTTTCCCAGCTTTATTGAGATCATACTCTGTTATCTAAATTAAGTTCATGCTGCATCCTTTATATACAGTGTAGTCAAAGCCTGACTTATGAAAAAGTGCCATAGATGGGAATGCAGTTCCATTCCTTAAGGTGGATATGCCCTTTCTGTTCCATTTCCCGTTAACCATGGAACCTTAGGGGAACAGACTATAAAGAGAATCCCAACTGTCCCATTGAAGTGCATGATGGAGAGAGATGTCTCAAATTGGAATGTCAATTGCACTTTCATTTGGAAATAGTCATGCCCTATTCAACTATATAAGGCCTTGACTAGTCTGGTGATACACCTACTTAAGTATCTTCTTTCTGTGGGGAGAATGTTACATATGACACATCTTCATCTGGCTGTCCTTGGCATCCTGCTTTAAAGTAAAGTACCTTTCAAGGTTATTTCAGATGTATTATCTCATTTATCTCTCAGAACAATTCACGGAATCCAGTAGGTACACAGTCACTAAGTCAATTCCTGTCTACTCCACACTTGAACAAGACCAGGAGCTTAAGCCTGGCTTTGTAACACCACTGGACAATTTCACTGTGAGTTTTACTCCATTCATTATAGTTTAAAAATATAAAGGCAGCAATTATCTTTACAATCACAAATAAACACAACTGATTCATTGACCATTTTATAGAAACTTGATTTTTTTTTCTCATTTGGAAAAGTATAATATTTTTAAAATATAATTTAAAAAGACAATAATCACCATAATACTTCTGCCCAGTGATAATCTGTCATTTTTTCACAAACCATTCTTTTGTAAAACTGGGATTACATCATACACAATATATTTTTAATCTGCTTTTTCTTTTCACCTAATAATAGATCAATTACATATGCCCAATCATTAACTATTAAGCTCATGGATCGTGCAGCCAATTTGACTTCATATTCCAAGCTCGGCCATTTACCAACCACGTAATCTTACACAAATCACTTAGCTCTCTATGCTTTAGTTTCCTTATCTGTAAGGGGTGATGGGTAGGGGAGTGGTAATAACACATATATCATAGGGTTCTTGACAGGATTATGTAAATGTCAACATATGAAAAGTTTTCAAAACAGGTCCTGGCACATATTTATTTTAAGATTGTTAGTTATTATTCTGCATCCAAGAAAGCTTTAATGAATTTATAACATTCCAATTTAATAATTATTATTTAGTTAATTATTTTCTTAGACATAAAGGTTTTGTGGTGGGCAGAATAATGCCCCTCCCAAATAAGTTCCACACCATAATGCCAGTAGCCTATGAATCTGTTACTTCACGTGGCAAAAGAGACTTTGAACACAAATTAAGAACTTTGAGAAGGGTGCAGGGTGGTACCCTGGATTATTCAGGTAGGTCTAATAAGCACTTGAACCCTTAAAAAGAGAACTTTTGCCAGCTAGTGGGGTGGAGGGAAACAGAGAGTAATGGAAGAAGTGGAAGCAGAAGATCAGGGAGAAGCAAGGTGAGAAATTCAACCCACCATTGCTGAATTTGTAAATGGATGAAGAGAGAGCAAGAGTCAAGGAATGTAGGTGTCTTCTAGAAGCTAGAAAAGGTAAGGAAATAGTGTCTCCTACAACCTCCAGGAAGAATGCATTAGTGCTCCCAGCTTGATTTTAGCCAACCGAGACTTGTCAGACTTCCGACTTACAGAACTGTAAGATAATTAATATGTACTATTTTAAGCCACCAAATTTGGAGTAATTTGTTATAACAGCTTGCCACTTTCTCTATTCCATTATCCACAATGGAATTATCATTCTGTTGTTCTAGTTTTGTTTTGTTTTGTTTTGTTTTGTTTTTTTAAGTAGGCTCCACGCTGAACGTGGAGTCCCATGCAAGACTTGAACTCATGACCCTGAAATCAAGACCTGAGTTGAAATCAAGGGTCAGATGCTTAACTGACTGAGCCACCCAGGCATATCATGGATATTATCATTCTTAAAAAAACATTTCCATCCTCCATTGTAATTTTCAGTTTTTTAATATAATGCCCATTTCTTAAATACCTAGTAAGTGTGCTAGGATGAACTGTGACTCACAAATATATCACAATGCCTCTCACTTTTTTGTGATGATTTCCCTAGCAAGTTCAATTTCAATTCTATTTTTTTCATGTTCATTTATTTACTTTGAAAGAGAGGAGAGAGAACCTTAAGAAGGCTCCACGCTGCCAGTTTAGAGCCCCATGCAAGGCTCAAACTCATGACTTGAGCCAAAATCAAGAGTCAGATGCTTAACCGACTGAGCCACTCAGGTGTCCTCAATCTCATTTCTAATAATATTATCCAATGACTGATTCTATAGTATGGAACCTTAGCAATAAAAATCCATGTATCTATTTAACCAAAATACTGGCCTTCAGAGAAAGAATTGAAAAGATTTTGGTAAGCCAACATGACAGATTACACCAACATGAGAATCAGAGCTGTAGTTACGATCAATGCCTAACTAGTCTTTTTTTCTTTGTTTGTTTGTTTGTATTAAATACCATTTGGGGTATATATTCTAAATTAAATTATTTTAATTTATAATATATGTAAATTTTACTAATAATATCCAATAAATTGCCATAAATAAGCTGGGATCTCAGTCCCTATTTGCTGGTGATCATTTGCATGCATTAACTTAATTATTTTTAACATTTCAATCATATTTATTATGAGATAGTTTAAAGCATATTAATACAATTATGTTACAAATGTAGACTCTCAATTATAATATAATTTTAATAAATTATCTCATACAAAGACATGCAATTTTAGAAATAGAAACACTTGTCAAAATTAGAAAAGCCAGTAGGTGCCTGGGTGGTTCAGTCAGTTAAGCCTCCAACTTTGGCTCAGGTCATGAACTCACAGTTTATGGGTTCAAGCCCCACATTGAGCTCTGTGCTGACAGCTCAGACCCTGGAGACTGCTTCAGATTCTGTGTCTCCCTCTCTTTCTGTTCCTTCCCTCCTTACACTCTGTCTCTTTCTTTCTCTCAAAAATAAAGATATTCTTTTTTAAATTAGAAAAAGCTATGTTTTCATCTTTTGATTTTCCTCTAATTTGTGCTGATCTTTTTTTAACATGAAGAATCAAAAATAAGTGTAAAGATAAGCTTGGTGTTCTAATTGCTGTTGTAAAAATCCCCTCCAAATTTAATGGCTTTAAACAATAATTTTGTTATGCATGTGGATTCTGTGGGTGAGGAATTCAGATGAGGCACAGAAGGGAAAGCTCTGTGGTACACAGTCTGGGGCTTCCAGCTGGGAAGACTCGAAGGCTGGAGGCTGCTTCATGGCTAGAGCAGGGCTCACCTGAAGATTCATTCACTCACAGGTCTGGCACATGGATTGGAAGGGCTTGAGGACCAGGACCTTAGAGCAGATCAGAGCAGAAGTGTGGCCTGTACTGGCAGCTTGGCCTCCTCCCCACATGGCTGCTTCAGAGTAGCCAGACTTTACATGACTGCAGAGGCCTCGATGTTCCAGCAAACAAGGAAGAATCTGGGATGCCTTTTAGTACCAGCCTCAAAAGTCACCCAGCTCTTCTGCCCCCATATGCTAGTAGTTACAAGGAAGTTGCAAGGCTGCCCTACATAAAGGGGAGGAGACTTAGATCACCACTTATTACTAAGCTTTCAAACCTTTTTTTTAAACATTTAACAATTAGGGGCGCCTGGGTGGCTCAGTCCATTAAGCGTCTGACTTCGGCTCAGGTCATGATCTCATAGTTCATGGATTTGAGCCCAGCGTCGGACTCTGTGCTGACAGTTCAGAGCCTGGAACCTGTTTTGGATTCTGTGTCTCCCTCTCTCTCTGACCCTCCCCTGCTCACGCTGTCCCTCTCTCTCTCAGAAATAAACAAAACATTAAAAATAAATAAATAAATAAACATTGGACAATTAAAGGGGATCATAAAACAATTATGGATTAAAGGGAACTTATTGTTTCCTGAACATTGAAATAAGTAAAAAATTAAAATTTAGACATGAGTGCTCTCATATCACAATAAAAAAGTTCTTTTATACTAATATATCAGAGAAAATAGCTAATTAATTTTTTAATGTTTATTTATTTTTGTGATGCAGAGAGACAGAGAGGAAGCTGAGGAGGGGCAGAGAGAGAGGAAGACACAGAATCCAAAGAGGCCCCAGGCTCTGAGCTGTCAGCACAGGGCCCAAGGCAGGGTTCAAACTCAGGACCAGTGAGTCCATGACCAAGGCAAAATCAGGCGCCCAACCGATGGAGCCAACCAGACTCCCCCCAGCTAATTAAATATAAAAGAAAGTGTTTCTCTGAATTCAATAATGAAAATTAATTAATAATGATTTGACTTTGGGTTTCACATGCTATGGGCAAGACAAGTAAAGGGGATATGTTCCAACCATTCAAATGACTTCACATTCTCAAGGGCAAGTTAAAACCTGGGATTCAATTTCCTACAATTATGAAATGAGAAATAAAGTATTTAAACCATTCAATAGAATGTGACTAAACAAATGATTAGTTTTTAGTAAAGCAATAGTAATATGTACTCTACATTTTTTTTCTATGTAATTAAGATTTATTACACAGCTTGAAAGTATCTTTCCAGATAAGGTAGTTACTGTAAAATTTCTTTATTTGCTGTGCTTCCCCAGTTTATCCTTCTACAACCCTAATAAATACCAATTTAATAGAATATTAGAATGTGACAAAGAGAAATGTTAGGAAAGTAGATGTAGTGTACTCACTTATAATAGGATTAATTCAAAATCCTTATACAATGGTATGTTTTGAGCTTCTGGAGGAAAGAAAAATAAATCCCTAAATACAGTTGTATCTTTTTATAGTTAAGATGTTCAGTTATATGAATATGATATTGTAATCAAATGTTTGTTTTCCCTTTTTGAGAGAGAAGGAATGAATTCTCTACTGGGATACCAAGGTGGATGAAAGATGAAAGCATTTTGTTTATCTTCTTTGGCTGTGAACTGGAGTATATATATAGAACCATGACTTCCTTATAGGTCTGTTCAGGTTCCATTGCTCATTCAGGTACTGTCCAGTGATGACAGTGATTCTGAGAAGCTTCCAAGGGGCTTTGCCCAGATATTTTGTGGTAAACATGGGTGTTCCTTTGATGCCTTCTGGTGATGATCTTGAAGAGTGGGCATGGCCAATACCCACCCACTTCATGAAGTATTTTTATTTTCACATATGCCTCTTTGGCAAAACCACATAAGCACTAACTTCAAATCACAATAAAATTCTCATTAGTCATAGACTGCTCAGCCCAACAACCAACTCTTTGTGTGTCACAATGTCATCATCGTATGTCTCTAGTCAGCACTGCCAGCCTGACTCAAGAATCCTCTGTGGAACCAAGGGAATTTCTGGATACTGCCCATATGACTTAGGAGTCCACAGGCCGCTGGAGAACTGTATCCAGGCAGTCACTCTGTCCAACCACATCACCTTGTCAATTTTACTCTGCTGCTGCTACCCTCTGCTGGGGTTGTCAGAGTAGAGAATGTGGCAAAAACAATTCTTCTTTAGACTTTGCCCTCAACTTACAACCACCGTTCAGGAATTTCACCTCAACCAGAGTAGATGGGAAAAGTACCACAAAACCCTTGTCCCTTTGTCTGTTTCTCCTACTTCTGCCGCTTACCCTACTTTCTACCAGTCCTCCAGCGGCTGAAAATGGTGACTTCTCTTCTCCCTGCCTTGTCAGGACCCTCCTCTGAATGATATCTTCTTTCTTCTAAGAGGAGATGCTAATACAGTGGGGTACATGGGAAGAGCAGCCAGCAGAAAGGGAACAAAACTGTGATACCTGCTAACAGCTGCAAGTTGAGTAAAACACATATATTGCCTTCAGGGGCTAACATTTGGGATGCAGGCACAGACTCTAAAAAGAGAAATTATTCAGAGTTATAAATCAGTAGAGGTGAGGGCTGAGGGCCATGGCAGTTCTGACAAAGCAATGTTACTGTCCTCTGGGTGAATCAGGAACAAAGTATTTAAACTGGCTCAAGGCTTGGAGGTAGAAATATCACAGATCCAGACTCAGCAAGTAGATCATTTTAGCTGCAATAAAGGAAGCCCGGGCAATGCTGTTGGAATAGCAGGTCTGAATGTCAGTGTGAAGCGTTTGGACTTCCAGCAAGAATAAGGAGCCCTTGAGGTACCATGAGCAGAGAAAGGACCAGAGCTATGCCTTCACCTTGCAGTTGTACATAAAATGGATTGGAACGAAGGGAGTGTAGATGTAGGAATCCACCAGAACCAGAGCCAGAAATCATTGCTCCATGTTGTATGCTATGGCCAAGACATTTAGAAATCAATTTTTAAATAAATATATTTGACAAACTTATTTTACCTCTCTGATTTTTTTCAGCCCTTCACCAAGATAGGTATCTGATGAATTGGATTTTCTACAGATCCTTTGGCAAATAGTTTGATATTTGAATCCTAAAAATAAAAAATATAGTTTTCCTATCAGTTATAGTCACATATGTATCACCTCATACTCAGATCCAAATATATCATAAGCTTCTTTTCTAAATAAAATATAGTACACGTTTTTGCTGTCAATTACTTCATTATGCTTTCAACTTAAATGTAATAAGACATATGAATATGTTAGTTATACACATAACTTATTTGTTTTTTATATGCTCCCATTAAAATGTGACTATTTGAGTGAAAAGATAGGAATTAAGTGTATTTATTTGACTGACAATATATAATTAGTTATCAATGTTGGAATAAAGAATGTCATTTTAAAATAATGCACTAGCAAATGTACTTTTCTCCCACATCAGGGAGAAAAAGCAAAGCCAGGGAAATATTTGTATACTTAATTTTAGACACAATAAAAATTATTGGAAGTTTATGGTTCTTAAAGTTGTTTGTATTCATTCTAGCAGGATTATAGTAATACCAAATTATGATAGACATTTCATGGTTCCTATGAAGATAGAATGCCAAGTGCTTTTTTTTCCCCTCTTTCCTACAGGATTTCAAGATTTGATTGCCCAAGTGACATTTATACTGTCACATACTTTTATGAAATGCCTTATGTTAATTACAGTTTTCACATTTTGCACGGTGACAAAATTGTCATATTGTCTTATGCTTGAAATCTTTTTAACTAAAGAGTGATTTCTGTAAAGAGATCTTAAAGGAAAAACTTTATTTTAACCAAGTAAAAATGAGTTTTGGAGAGAGTTTTCTTTTTTTCTTGGCTAGTGGAAGAAGTATCATAAGCTATAAAATGCCTTGGATATTCAAGTTCAAGACCAAAAAAAATCACTCTGTATTGTTACATATAAAAGCTTAATAAAGAAGAATGGTATTCATGGCTAGTAAAATTAGGTAATGGTAGTGATTAACAAATACATAGTTCTCAACAGGTTTCAAAGTATTTTCAAGGTTACCTGCACAAAAATATTCACTATTTCAAATACTTCATGTATACTTTTACCACAAAATTCATACACAAAGAACACATATTTTGATATAACATTTATTAATATAGAGATATTTGTGAGTATGAACATCAAAGTCTTATTTTCCTTGGCCATACAGAAAGCAGAGCACTATATCCTGTCACTATGGCTCACTTTATCTTTCTCTGCTTAACAGCCAACTTCAGAGTCTTCAATATACCTGGCACCATCTAAAACACAAGGGCCTAACATCACAGAAGCTATAGTGTCTTCCAGTTTTCTGCAGGCTCTGAGTTTCTAAAAAAACAAAACAAAACAAACAAACAAACAACAACAAAAAATGTAAAAATCCAGAGAGAAATAGTAATATTTATTTTAGAAAAAGCAAATATTCTCACTGAGTTCCTCTAAATAATGAGCTTCTTGTTGTAGCCAAGTGTCAAATCATTCATTTTATACCCAATCTTATCTTTCGTTTCCTTTCTTTTTCCTTCCATTCCTTCCTCTCTCCCTCCCTAGATTCTTCCTTCCTTCCAGCATTCCCTTTCTTTCTCTTTCCAGCTTTATTGAGATATAATTGACATATAACACTGTTAAATTTAAGGTGTACAAAGTGTTAATTTGATTCACTTATATATTGTGAAATGATTAACTATTATAGGCTCAGCTAACACCTTCTTCACCTTACATATTTGCCATTTCTTTTTTGTGGTGAAAATATTTCAGATCTGCCCCTTAGCACTTTTCAAGTGTATAATATAATATTGTAAATTATAATCACCATGCTGTATGTTAAATCCCCAAAACATATTCATCTTTTAAATGAAAGTGTATACCCTTTGGCCAACATCTCCCCCTATAGCCCCACCCTCCAGCCATTCTACTTCCTGTTTCTATTGTAGGTTCTACATGTGAATGATATCATAGAGTATTTGTCTTTCTCTTTCTTATTNGTATATATATATATATATATATATATATATATACACACACACACGTGTGTGTGTGTGTGTGTAGGTGTGTGTATACATATCACTTTTCTTTACCCTTTTATTCATTGTGACACTTAGGTTGTTTTCATATCTTTGATTTTGTAAATAAAGCTACAATGAACATGGGAGTGCAGCTATCTCTTAGGGATACTCATTTCATTTCTTTTGGATATATATCCATAAGTAGAATTGGGTCATATTATAGTTCTATTTTTATTTTTTTGAGGAACCAATTTGCCCCCTTGCTGTTTATAATGTATCCAACTTCAGACATCTCATTTAACTTTTCTAACTCCATGTAACTTTATAATATGAGGGTAATAACATAGTACTTAAATGATTATTGGAAAAATTAAATGAAATAATATAAAAAGTTCCAAGACCTCAAGTAGTATTTGTATAGTATTATTGGGCACTATAAAATTAATCATGGGAAAACCCATATTTCCCTTAACATTTTTTTTTTAATTCCCACTTTCTCTCTTACCCTCTTAGACACGTGAATGCTAACCCCAAACCCATTACTAACGTACTGCTACCAACACTTGATAGTGGATTCAGTACAATTGATCATCATAGGCAAACCTAAATCTAAGATGTCTAAAGCTAGACAACCATTTTTTTAATGTTTGAAACCTATAAAACTGATCCCCCAGAGCCTATTAAACTGACACTTACCTCTATACTCAGAAGCATACTAACCTAACCATACCACAATATTTGCTATAGGCAAATAAACATAACCTCATATCCTACAAGGAAGGCTTGTAATACCACTCACAGTCCCTGGAGAAGGTCAGATTCAAGCCAGCATCTACCATACACTATGGACTGAAAATATACTAGTGATGCTTTTCAGAACCCATACAACCAAACAGGTTCCTGTCTGGTAGAATTTGCACTGCCAGAAGATGCTGGTCTGTCTGTAATTCTGAGTCTCCACAAGGTCATTGTATCATTTATGCTTCTACTGCTTCTGTGCCCAAATCTGGATGCAGAAAAATAGATTGCCTATTTCAGATAGGCCACCATATATACCACATAGTACTTTGATTACATCTGGTTTTTTTTCCTGAGATAGTTTGTAGTTAACACTTTTCCTAAGTAAGTAGCCATATTAACCCACTTAACTTTACACAATATGGTCATTCATAGAGCCTAGAACACTCTAGGCTCTATCAATCCACTCTATCAAGAACTGGATTCATTGTGTTCCTAAACAAGCATTATTCTCTAGAATTCCTTTCATGATCTGGTGACAATCTGCTTATTCACAGAGAGTGATCAGTACCTCGGGATTGTTTAGCAGAAATTCCAGGGCATTCAAGTTAGTATTTAGCTGGCCAGGGTTGATAGGTAGTCCTGAATGTTTCATGCTTTCCTCACATTAGCTATTGGATTAAAACAATGGGTATCATCCATACCCAAAGGGAGATGAATCATTATCCTGTAATAACTGAGGGGGAGAGGCAAGCTGAGAGAGAATTTTTATAAATCTGTTTGGTAAAAATACTTGGAAGAGTTCCTGATCTAGCTAACAAGGATCATAGAAGTAATTGATGGGACTCACACTTGGACATGAAGCTAGGAGAAAAGGATGTAATGCCATGAGATTTCTGTAGTAAAAATCATCTGATGGAGAAATAAAGTCAAGAAGATGTTAAGGAGGAACTATAGGACACAGAAAATGGCCAGAAAGAGTGGGGCCAACATGATAGTATTGACCCTTTTGTAGGGATAAAATTGAGGTAATGTGTCATAGCCCCTTCTCAGCAAATTCTCTACTAACTCCTTTCTAAAATTCATATTGTACAGATTTCTTCATTAACCATCCATTATGATGTTCTGCATAGTGATAATCTCCATTTATAGATGCTAAAAATCTTTGAAAACTAAAGTAACATAACATTCCAAAGACAGTTTTAAACTTGAAAAAAATAGTACTATTAACATAAGCTCACACTGAGCTCAAATTACTTCTACACATTCAATATATTTTCTTTCGTTTAGAGGAAATAAAATTGAAGCTAAGACCTTCTTTTAGTAATGACCGTTTTAATGTCTGCTATCACACTGGGTAAATAATGTAGAGGTTCCAAATTTAGTCATAATAAGCGATCATTTTTCAATAAAATGGGTAATTTCTCCATTTCAGCTTCCATATAAGTGCCCAAAGAATTAAAATGTTGACTCAAAATATATTTCAAATGTTAGTCTCATGATAATTCCCAAGGATCATATCTTCAAAAGTAATTCCTAAAGATCACTAATTTCCCCTTAAGGTAGGGCCATTTCAAGTTGGTCTAGAATAGTAAACATGATGGTCTACCTCCTTGACTCTCATGATTAGTGAAAAAATTTTTAAAGAGTTAAAAATTGAGAGAAGGTAATATAAGAGCATTAATCTAATGAAAATACATACATTTTAGAAATTACAGCATTAGTACATAGAGTACAAAGGCACTTCTACAACTTATGTTCATGTCCACTGGTGAGCCAGTCACAGTATTCCATGACTACACCATGGCTACTTTTCTCTTGCCTCTCATTCACTTCTCTGCAGGGGAGAAAGTGGGGTTTAACCTGAGTGGAAAACTCAAAAGGGGAAAGTGACATATGCATTCTAGCCATTCCTCACTCTAAGGAGCCAGCATGTCCATGTGCACCAAGCCCTAACAAAAACTGTCTCCTGAATGGGGAGGCTTTGATCATTCATCCATGCTTGAAGCTTTAGTCAGATAGTCTAGTTGAGTACTAGGGATCTTACCCTCCTGCAGATATTTTCTCCAATATCAACCTTATCAGTAATAAAACTGTTATGTTGGTATTAAGTTGCCTCACTTATTGTAATGTTTCTCAGTTTACACTGTTTAGTAGGCCCATATCAACACCAACCAACAGTTGCTGATTCCACCATAATCATGTTTTGGTCTATAAAGCCATAGATGAGGGCTTGTATTTTATTCTCCACACTATTACTGAAGACTTGGTGAATGTGTGTACCTGGAGGCAACCACAAAACAGAAAACAGAACAAAGAGCAGAGAGGCATATACTTAGCAATGCCATTTTGACCATCCACTATGTGCCAGGAACATTCTGAATACTGGGAATATAGTCGGAGAAATGACAAAGTCACTGCCTTTATGGCCTCTATTTTCTATGGGGAAAAACAAAACAACATACATACACAGACTAGTGGCTGGTAAGAAAATACACAATAGAAATGTTTTACAATGGATAGAGAAATCCTTCTTTAGGTAGGGTGGGTGGGGTAGACATCTCTAAGGAGATAAAAGTTGACATGAGACCTAAAAATGTTAAGGTGGGAGTCATGCAGGGAGGAAAGATGCCAGACAGAAGAAATGGAAACTTCAAAGGTCCTGAGAGGAAATACACTTACCAAATGTGGAGGGCAGAAGGACCAAGAGAGTGGCTGAGATGGAAAAGGAAGGAACTGAAAAGCAGGAGACAATGAAGCTAGAAGGGTCTACAGGTCCTGGATCACTATTGGAGACCTTGTAGAATGTGATTTTTTTAAAGAAGTTATTCAATAAAATATGAATGTATTTCAGGGTTTACAGTCAGGAATATGATTTGAATTTTTAAATTTATACTTTGGCTGTTTGAGTTGAAAGGTAAGAGAGAGAGCAGGTAAGACCCAATTGCAATGGTTTAAACATAAAATAACTACTTTTCTGGGCTGTCGTTGTGGGCAGGTTTGAACAATATGGGGAGTGGAGTCAGTAGTAGTTATGCACATATGGCATAAGTGGTGTGATAAGGGTTTTGACCTCAGGAAATAAGGATAACTCCTATGTTTCCCTCTTGACTACCTGAGTGAACAGGGGTACAGTATCCAGGGGTAGGGAAGACTTTGGACAGGGTCAGTTTGTGTTTTATTTTACCCAAATGGCTGCGTGTTTCCAGATGTTTGTAGTATCTTTTAGACTACTGAATTGAGATATCAAGAAGGCAACTGGATATACATGTATGAATCTTGGGAAAAGTCAGGGCAGAGATATTTTATCTATTGTTCCTTTTTGCCATGACTTAGAGAATCACTGGAAAATAATGAGATTAATAGTATAAAATATCACACATAGAAATAATTGTTTGACGAGCATTATGGTAGCCACTACGCATCCATCTCTCATCTAATCTAATCCTTACAACAGTGTCCTTTTATACATGGAGAAACTGAGGCTTAGGGAGAATAATAATTTGCCCAAAGGCACACAGATAGTAAATGGTAGACTAGGTTTTGAATTCATGTTTTTCTGACTCCTAAGTCCTCTCTCATTGGACTAAATTCAAGGAGAGAGGAGGCACCTTGAACTTCTACATATCTTAGAATAGGAGGCTGGATTTTGTTTGTGACATTAATTAACTATATGACTTGCCTTATATAACCCATAGGAAAATCCCTGAAACCCAAAGCTTCAGTGTGCTTTATTTCAAAGCCAAAAAGAAAGCAGTAATTTATAATTTGAAATTTGAAAAGAAGAGTTTTAGAGGAAAAGGACACCTCAGGAACTGAGGGTAGCTAATAATCAAGTGTCCCTAACCTAGTGTCCAGGGTTTTCATCAGATTTTAAGGAGGTTGACCATAAATCTTAGTGTATCCAAAACAAACCTAATTTATGCTTGTTATCTCAGGATAATGATTAGTAATGCCCACCCCCCCTTTAAATCTCAAAAGTATCCCAGTTTGACAAATTACATAGTAACTTAATGGTCTTTGACACAAAATATTATGAATAATTGATAGAGTACAAATGCCCCCTAATCCCATACTCTTCTTTTACAGAGGAGAAACCAAGGCCACTGAGGTTATAGTGCACATCACTCAGAAGCCCCTTCATTCACCCTTCATGTCCATTTGTTGAAGATCAACCCCCCTTCAAAATTCAATTAGTGATTCATTCATTCATTTTTTTTTTACCCAGCTTTCTCTCATTAGTGTATATTCGCCATCCATATATTCTTATTATAAATTATTTTCTGTTGAAGCATAAAAAATTTTTTTCTCTTATTTTCATGTAAGCTCTCTATATCTTCAAATGTCTTACTAAGTCTTATCATTTTAGGTATTCAATAACTGTTTATTGAATCAATGTTGACAAAACTAAAGTGTTATTCAGGTATAGTGGGAAACATATTTGGTAGCTGTTACCTTTTAAAGAATATTGGTTGCAGTGTTTGTGAGGTCTACTTCTTTGCATATCTCTGTATGAGAATCCTTTATAATATTTCCAAGACGTACGCAACTTTTGCCATATTAGTTAAATTGCTACAGATCAGACACATTTTTCTGCCCCAATTTCAGAAACCAATTTTTTAAAAATGTTTATTTATTTTGTCCCACACCCACAAGCAGGGGAGAGGCAGAGAGAGAGGCAGAGAGAGAATCCCAAGTAGGCTCCATGCTGTCAGTGCAGAGCCAGATGCAGGGCTCAACTGACCCGGTGAATTATGAAATCATGACCTGAGCCAAAATCAAGAGTTGGACACCAAGCCAACTGAGCCACCCAGGCATCCCTCAGAAACCAAACTGTAATTTAGGAAGACAATTACATAAAAAGTATAATCTGCCCCAATGTTCCATTGGATAACATAATACTGGATTTAACCAAAAAAAATTTTTTTGAGAACTGAAAATGTGCTTTCTTAAATTGCACCTATTGTGAGGATTGCCTAATATAAATTCAAGGGAACTAAATTGATGCAACATACAAAATGCTGGTTGCAACACTGTAATACAGTGAGGTTACAACATTGTTATAAATTAGATTCTAAACCACTCATAAAGAATAATACACTACTTTTTATATATACACCTATTATAGCAGTTCTTCTTTTTCTTACAGTTGTATTTGAGAATAACTGGACAAGACTAACAAAGGAAGAAAGGAAAATCTATATGTAAATAAATATTGAAGCTTTACAAAAATAATTATTATCATTTGAATTGATGGGGGTTAGGATTTAAAGAATTTTAAAATGTTCTTGCTTGCCTAAAATTTTAAACACTACATTCTGTTTGAATATTTAACATTTGAAACCATAAAATTTATTAATTGATGTATTTTTAACATGAAAATTAAGACCATATAGTAGAATAACACTTGATTTGAGTTATGAAGTTACATGTACATGGACTAGACAGCTTTCACTAAGTTACTATACATTAACAAATGACCTGAAACTATCAGTGACTTGTAACAATAAAAGGTCACTTCTTGCTGGGTTGTGTCTCACCTGCAGGTCAGCTACAGCCTTAGTTCATATGTCTTTTTCTACCTGGGACTCAGGCTAATGGATCATGGCCTATCTGGATATTCTTTATTATTATAATTCCAATAATATTTCAATTTAAATAAAGCTCACTCATGTTAAATACTGTTTGTGTGCTGTAAGGAAGAAAAAAGATCAATGGCAGAACCACAGGATGGCTCTTAGAGCTTTTGCGAGGATGTGGCAACATCATTTCCAAAGCAAGTCACATGGTCAAACTAATGTCGATAGAGCATAGAGGTATAACCTCTTACAGAAAGGGCAACATATAATTGGGAATAATAATAGAATTTACCACAGTGCATATGATACATCTCACAGAAACCACAGCACATGAATTTTGATTATGCACTAAAATAGAAATCAGGCAACTGTGATCTAGAGATCATAGAGAAAATGGCTCTATTGGAATAGCATCTGCTTATTTTTTCTACCTGCAACACACAGATGTGGGTATATATTAAAGCACACTGTCCAACACACACACACACACACACACACACACACTGGTGTTAATAATCAACAATTTCTGAATACTCTTAAATTTTGCTGCCAACCAATGTCTTTAATTGGATGTCAGGTTAGCAATAATTTCTAAGACCAATGAAAAAAATGCCATGAAGGATAGCTGTTATCTGTGATGCCAGGTTCTGTGTTCTGTCTTTAATTGATAGCACTGGTCTGAAAGGTGAAAAATGTTCCTCTTTGTAAGGGAGTATATTTATTACCAAACGGGAAAAGAATAAGTTGTTTTCCAAATCAAAGAAGATTTATTATATGTTATTGTTCACTCTACATTCAGGAATATTGTAGGTATTAAAAAGAACACAAAATAGTAGCCAATGATGATGCCTTTATAATTTTTGAACCTTAGAAGTGTCAATCAATTTTCCAAGTATTTACACAAAACAGTCAAGTAGCCTGATAAATGACTGCAACATATGTTGCATTGAGTGAAAATGTAATGCTTAAAATTAATAAATAGAAACAGGCTTGAATTGAACCTTATAGAAGAGCAGAAAGTGATAAGGAATTCAACATTTCATAATTTATGGTAACAGGAAGTAGAAAAGTTAGTGGCTAAAATAAGTCATGAACGTAACCAGCCAGAATGAACTCATTAGACAAAAAACTTTAACAAAATATTAAGTTACTATATTTTTCTCATTAGTCATATCTGGTCCCATAAAGGAGACAATCAAGATGATATAATCCTAGTTTAATAAGGGCTTTCCAAATATAGCCTTTCAAAATTAATTAGCCTACTAATCATAAAAAGAGAAACGAATAGGTAGGTAGACTCTTTAACATTGAAAACACCCTAAAGAAGCACCAGACACATGATATTAGATTTAACATGTCTATTAGTTTAATCTCACAAGATACTAATATTAAAATGCTTAATGATACTCTTATTAACAAATAATTTTCCTTTTTTCTCATATATCTAATCTTCATGGAGATCCCATTGTTGATGTATCCACTGAACCAAATTGGTAAATTTGTTTTTAAAAATTATCCTAAAAAATCCGATATCAAATATTCAATGGAAATATTTGTGATAAGAATGTAAGCATCTTGGTGAGACTATCATAATACTTTTTTCTCATTAATGTTTGGAATAAAGGACTATATGGAATAAAGGGCCCTATTTCATAGTGGAGCTCTAGACGGCAGCTAAGAAAACAAAATTGAGAAATGATATTAAGAAATGTAGATAGGAGTATGAAAAAGTGACCAAGTATGAGAATAAATTGTTAGTCTCTGTGACTCTCAGTATTTTATATGAAAGACAGCATATTTTGTGTGATTTACCAAAGATCTTAGAAAATATTGATAAAGGTAAGAGTATTAGGTACTTGGTTCACATATGCTAGAATTTCGTTTTGTATGGTTCTCTTCATAGTCTTAATACACAAGTGAACTAATGCAAGCCCAATACAAATAACTCACATGAGTTGGTGCACACATGCTTTACATGTGCACTCACACATACTTTCACTCAAGAAACATCCATTATGTACCACTACTTGCCAGGAACGTGCTAGGTGCTGAGATGCAATGTCTGTGTGACACCAACATGGAGGTGGTAACTAGCCAGTTTGAATTTGCTAGTCTGAAGCTGAAAAGAATATGTTATAAATAACATATAAAAGAATATAAGCTACAGATATAGGATAGGTAGTCATCTGTATATAGATGTTATTTTTAAAATGAGCATGTATAAGATCACTTGGGGAGGTAGTAGAGACAGATAAAAAGAAGGTTCTAAGGAGATCCAAAGATTACCAAACTTTTAGGGGTTGGAGATCACCAACATAAAGCAGCGGTTGGAGAAGAAAAAAATATTAGAAGAGGTAGACGTTAGAGAAAGCAGAAAAAAAGAGAATTTCAAAAAAGAGGAAGTGGTCAATTCTATTTAGATCCAGTAAAAAGAGGACTAAGCAGGGGTCCATTGGACTTAATATCATCAAAGTTGGTGGTGGCTTTGACACACAATTATGATGTCCTCTGGTTCATGTACATTATAACCATGCTTAATTGTTTAGAAAATGTGGTATTCCTGTGACCATTGTTAAATTCAGTAACTCCAAAGTGCCTTAATTCAAAATGGACCTCTGACAGTGAAGAAGTAACAACTTATGTCCACAACTATTATTTTTCCACAATCAATGTCTTGGCCCCATGGATTTAAAATAAGGTATCTAAACAATAAATAATTTATTTCTTCTATTGCTAAAGATATTCCACAATAATTGACTGCATATAGGACTATGGAACTTAACATGCTTTTTAAAAACCACCAGTAAAGACTGAGTGACTGGGAGTCTCGTATGCTGATAATTTCAGGATTCTCTAATGACAAAGTTTGCTTTTGTATACTTTATTGACTCTTCCTTCTTGTTTCTTAATCAAACTACCTGAAACACTTTTCATTTTGGATTTATTAAAAATAATTGCTGATTTACCAATAAAATAATTCCTTAAGTTTTAAGAAGTATAACTAAGTTAAATGAATTCCAAGAGTATGTTTTACAGAATATCCTACCTGCCCCTCACCACACATACATTATTTATTCAAGTCATAGATCTCAGGACCACTCGACCAGGAGAATCAAGATTTACACAGTAGTTATAATGCATGTATGAACAACAGTGACCTCATGTGGCTAATGCTTTATGCCTGAAACTATTAGACTAAGAACAACAAAAAAAATAGTCTGTGCTGTACATCAAGGTTTATGTCATAATGAATGATTGGAGCTGTCTGGACCCTGCAACGTAATTTCTTTTTTAAGGCTTCTAATCAGAAAGTAATCCCTTCCAAGGATCAGTTGGCTTCACGCTATGTATGTTTATAAGGTTAGATTGTTCAAAGATTAATATTATGGAATAAGGTATCTTGAAGGCCAAGGATCAAACCTTACTTCTTTGGGTCCCTCAAAAGCACTTTGGGTCTTGGCACATTGAAGGAACTTTCTAAATGCTTTGTGAATTCATTTGGTCTCCCTTGTCCTGGATATTCCAGTGTTAAAAATAAATGCCTACATGGAAATTTAAGAACAGATACCACTGAAGCTTTATAACCCAGCTGTTTCTAACTTTGGGAAAATTGTTTATATCTCTCCCTTCCGACCATTTCTCTCAATCAAGTTTGATCTATAGGAATTACACTTGGTGACTTTCACTCAAGGATTTGCTCAAAAATATTTTACTGTCTTATCAGCTAAAACAATAACATTCTCAAGTATATTACATAATATTAAAAATAAAATAACTTGTAGCTCTCTTTCTTTTTATAGTCAAGTGTAATATCCTTTACCATCAATTTCAAAAAACTGCTATAGATCATAGGTAAGTATCTCATTGCATCAGTAAAATCTTAGCTAGTAAATGCCCAATTAAGGGTAAATACTGAAGTACCACGATATTCAGCAGATTACAGACTGCTGCCCTTGCTCAGAATTTATGCACTGTATTTTTTTAACACAGTGATAAAGAACATAACTCTGGAGTAAGAAGACCTGGCTGATAATCCTGACTTCAACGTTTATTTGATCTTGGGTTATTCACTACCTTCTCTTGGACTCAGAGTACTCATCTCTGAAATGGGAGAGGGTATTAGCATCTATCTTATGGAGTAATACTAAGTCTTAAATGAGAAAATAAATGTATACCATTTGGTGTGGTCTGAATGTTTGTGTCTCCCCAAAATTCATATGCTGAAATCTTAATGCCTAATATAATAGTATTAGGAGACGGGCCCTTTGGGAGGTACTTAGACCATGAAGATAGAGCCCTCATGAATGAGATTGGTGCCTTATAAAATAGACCCTTCTGCCATGTGAAGAAACAGGGAGAAGTCTGCAGCCCAAAAGAAGGCCCTCATCTGTCTTGCTGGTACTCTGATCTGGAACTTCTAGCTTCCAGAACTGTAAGAAATAAATTTCTTTTTCATATAAATTATGCAGTCTGTGGCATTTTGGCATTTTGTTATAGCAGCCCAAACAAACAAAAATAGGATCTCATAGATTTTTTTGGCACATAGTAAGTGCTCAGTGATCCAAACTATGATTTTTAATTAAATGTATCTGTTATTTATTATTTTACTTCTCTACTATATTTCTGTTTTTCATATAAATTGAGATGTATTATAAAGCTCATCGTTTCCCCCCTCTTTTCTCCCATTTTTAACCTAATCCTTTCTCTTTGTACACTTTATATGCTTTATTCTCTTCTTAGACTAAGGAAGCACCTGTTAAGTAGTGAAGATAATTTTTGCAAATATTCTATGCTTACCTAGTTGCTCCTTGAGAATTTAAGGTATGCTTTGAGAATATCAGCAGCTGTGGAATTTTCTAGTCTAAATCTGGTTACCTAGAAATATTTCTTATTATAATTAGATAGAATAAGTTTGTTATCATATTTACCACACAAAGGGTATATAGCACACATATAAAAGTCTATCTATGCAAGACAATATTTAAAACTCTAATCTAGTTATTGTCTTGATGCTTAAAAATATAAGAAATAATTAAGTCAAAGTATGTGAAATACTTTAACATAAAAATACATATAATAAAGATATACCTACATAAAATTTTGCACATTTCCTTTCCATTCCTGAAAGAAAGTTTATGTGTAGTTCATTGTTTTAACAGTCCTAGAATTATTTCCATTCATTTGTTCAACAAGTATGTATCAGGATTCCCTTCGTCCCAGGTCCTGTTTTTGAAACAATGATTTCATAATAAACAAAATAGAGAAGATCATTTCTTTTGTGGATTTTACATTCTAGAAAGGAGAAATGTAATAAATAATAAGGAAGGAAAGAAGACAGTAAATGAATGTACATCAAATAACAGTAGACATGATAAAGAGAATTATGTTAGGGTAAGGGGAGTAAAGAGTGATAGGGTATTATTTTACATATGGTGGTCAGGAAAGGCATCTCCTATAAAGGAATATTTTAAGAGACTAGTGTTAAGAGAAGAACACTTCAGGCAGAAGGAACAGGAAGAGCAAAGTTCTCGTGGTAGAAGTAGACTTGGAGTGTGCAAGAAATTCTGTGGCTAGAGAAGACTGAACGAGGAGGAGTGGGTTGGGACATGGGTCCAGGGAACAGTGGCACACCAACTCATGTAAGGCTCTTTTTTGTACAATCCAAATATTAAAAGCCATTTAAAAATTTGATCTGAGAATGGACATAATCTGGTTTACATTGTAAAAGGCTCATTCTGGCTTCAGGATACATAATGGATGGTGGGTATAGGGGGTGGAATAAGGAAGAGGAGAGACCAATTAGGAAGTTCTCAAATAATTCAGGCAAGACATGATGGTGGCCAGGATGTTTGTGGTAGATGAAAGAAACATACTCATATATCAGGTATGATTCAAAGCAGAGATTTAAAGAAGTTTCTAATGGATTTGATGTAGAATGTAAGAGAAAGGAGGATTCAAGGATAGTCGAAAGATTTTTGCCTCGAGTAGATGTAAGAATAAAGAAGCCCTTTGCTGAGATGGGATAGACTGGATAAGCAGATTGTTTTTTCCATAGTAGGGACACAGAGGAGTAAAATGAAGAGTTTAGTTTTGAACATTTTGAATTTGAGATGTCTTTTGGATAGTCAAGTGGAGATGTTAAATAAGGAATTGGATATTTCAGGCTGAGGTTTAGGGGAGAATTCCCAAAAGAATTTAAAACTTTGAGAGCTATCAATTTATTGATGGCATTTAAATCGACACAATTAGAGCAGATCATCTGAGAACTGAATATAGATAGAAAAGTGTTTTGAGAGGGGAGGCCTGGGGCTTTCCAATTCTTAGAGCTCATGTTGGTGAGAAAGAATTGACAAAGGAGGCTAATAAGGAATCAATAGTAAACTAGAAGACAGCTAAGAAAAAGTATCCTGGAAGACAACTGAGGAAAAATTTTTAAGGAGGGAGGAATGTATACTACATGGTGCTGACAGGTTGAGTCAAATGAAGAATAAAAACTGACCAATAGATTTGGCAAAATGGAGCTCACTGGTGTCTAGGTGACCATGATAAGAAGAATTATAAGGACAAAAGGTTGACAGTGGCAAGTTTCACAAGGGCAAATGTATGGAGAAGAATGGACTCAGGAGATAAAACTTATGAAGAAACATGGGACTTCCATCTGAGAAAAGTTTTTAGTAGTCAGTGGTCTGGGGCTTTCTGAGGTATTGCTTTAAGGTAAAGAACAAGGTATGGCATCTTGCAATCCACTCCAATAAGGAGGCACAATGCCTGGTAGGTCTCTTTGGGTTTGGAGGTGGCAAATTCCTCATGTGGGAATTATTTTCTTGTTTTATTACCAAGTGACATAAAAGACCACCAGCTTTGAGTAGGATCCAGACCAGGAAAGATCTCTTTGTTAGATCCAAGCAAGAGTATGAGCAGAACTGTCATTTGAACCACAGGACATAGCAGCATCTATCAATTTAGGAGGCATCTGTGATGGGAGAAGGTGCCATGTGGAGGTTATAGAAAGTCCAAGTTAAAAGAAATACAATGTAAACACCTAGAGTTCTAAAGCAAAACCATGTCATTTTCAGAAAAAAAAAATTGATTCCAATCAAAAAGAGTCCTTGTTTTGTTGCTGGGTTCTAAGATGGAGTACCTGACCATGGGATCTCAAGTGACTATACTGCAAGAACTGCCCGTCTTCAACTGGATATTGTCAGACACATCAACATGTAATTAGGCAGCCCAGCAACAATCCAGCCAAATATACAGTAAAGTAAAACTGGTACTTCTAGGATCAGGCATGAGCAAGACCTTAAGACAAAATACAAACAGCCCAGACTCCCATGTTATCCATGATTATCACACAGGAATCTTTCCCTTGGTTAACACATATGGCCATTAACAGGGGTGTGGAGATTCTCATAAGATCAAATGACAGGAGAAAATGACTGAGCTCTTTTAAGGGTGAATTAGACTGGCAGACATCTACAAACTGAAAGTGAACAGTGAAGCTCTGCTCAGGGGAGGGCCAGAAAGAGAGTAGTGAAGGAAAATCTCAATGGACAGAATTTCAGATGGTGCACTTGGTCATCCTCTTTGCAAGGAAAGAGAAGTGACCTGAGGTTAGAATATATGGAACAAAGGCAAGGTGAGGATAGCTGGTCAGGAAGGAAAAGGATTTAGAGATTCAGGACAAGGAGGTCTGGGCAACAGGCATATATAGATGAGCCTATGGGAGTGAATTAGAAGTATTTTGTATTACATATCCAAGCCTTCCAGAAAATACCCATGATAGGGAAAAATCTGTTATAAGATGACTGACAGGACTCTGATAGAGGAATTCCAGTCCCTGCCTGAAGACTCCCATTCCAGGTTTTCCTTCCCACCCCCTTGCTGGGCAAACAGACTATAAACTGTCACCTCTGCTTATGTTTTGGGCTCAGACCTCTGGAAAGTGATCTCTTCTGAGCCCACCAGTGTAAAATAAACTTCCTGTCTTCCAAAATCTCCCTATGCCATTTGGTTCTTCTGCCAGATGATCCAGACCAGATTCTGTAACACCCACATTAGAAAAGATTGAATAACCAATGCGACAAAATAATTCACACAGTTTATATCAACCAGCCTTTGTTATTGGCTGCCCCAGTACTGGCACAATGGGGAAATGAAAGGTGCGGCCTGGGTGTGAGAGATGGAGGCCCTGAATGGGCCTTACAGTGTGGGTTCCCTCTTACCAACGATAACCTAGCCACAGTTGTTTCCAAATGTCCAATTTTCCAGCAATAGAAACCAATGTTGAGTCTCCAGTACGACTCCATCATTTTAGGAGATTTATACTTAGGGTTAAGTTCATTGCTCTGAACCCTTTTCTGTCAGTAGGGCCTCAGCCAGCACTACTATTCCAGATTTAGAAAGTGTTTGATCCTCTTAAATGAAATTCCATGTATAATCAAAAAAAGAACATACTTTACTGCAAATTAGGTGAGGTTGTGGGCCCATGACCATTGGATCCACTGGTCCTACCTCATACTGTACTTCCCAGAAGCAGTTAGTCTGACAGAATGATAGAAAAGTCTCTGAAGGCATAGCTGAGGTGCCAGCTTAGAGATTATATCCTACAAGGATGGGGTGTCATTCTCTGGGATGTAGTATACATACTCAATCCATAACCCTTATATGGTTCTGGGTCCCCAGTAGGTAGAATACCTGTGCTTCGGTCTGGGAGCTCTGGGACTCAGAGGGAGAAAGGAATAACCCTGACTGTCACTCCTGGTGATTAACTTGGTGACTGAGGTGTCTCTCACCTGCAAGTCTAAGCTCCACAAGTCTAGATGTGCTGGTTCCACCAAGCAGCGTAGCCAAGGCTCTCACTAAACCTGCAGCTCTGGCTGCAGCTTGGTCACTTTGGCCTCCGTGTGCAGAGACCAATAAGAAGAAAGAAACTGAGTTCCCATTCTCGTAGGTGGAATTAACTTTGGCCCTGGGAGGAGGTAGCATTCCTTTTAAGTAATGGAAGCAGGGAAGAAAATGCTTAACATTCAAGTGATCTGTTAGAACTTCTTTGCCGTGTGATACACAATGGACAAATGCAGCAGCCATGTAACCTCAAGAAGAAGATCTGGGTTACCTCATCAGGGAAGCCACCTAGACCAGCAGAGGTCCTAGGTGAAGAAACCCAGAATGGGTAGCAGAGAAGAAATGAGTATCGATGGTGGCCTCAAGACCAGTTGTAGGATGGTTTATGCTACAAACCTTTCTCTTGCCAATCTTCTTAGGAAAAGAGACCAAGCAGAAATCCGAACGAACTATTCCTGGATGAGGTAAATTTATACAAAGCTAGTGGATACAAGCAGCTCAAGGATGTTAGGATGTGCTGCTCAGATTCCTAACCCCCTCCCTCTCTCAGGAGCAAGACTGCCAGCCCAGCTGCCTGAATAGTTGCCTGATGACAGCTCACAGCTGAATTCCTTCCCCCAAATTGCCCTCAGCTGAAAGGAGCTGCCTGGTTCAAGGCTCCATTCCCCCCACCACCAGTCAGCGCTCATGTCATTGTTGCCACGTGGAATGAGGAAACCTCCAGGCCCTGAGGCTTCCACCTAGTCCAACCCAGAAGTCACTATGATGTGGGAAACAAAGGCAGAGGAAACAGCAGCTAAAATTAAATTTCCTTGTAATCTGAAGGCTATTGACAAATAACTTGAGGTAGGCAGAGTAAAACATTTCTCCAGGAACTCCCTACTGTCTTAATGTTAATGGTTTGCTAGAGGGAAAAACAACCTGAGCTTGAACAATAGCTAGGCTTCCAGTACCCTGTGAGTCTTCTTAGGCCTATGAAAATCCCTTTGGAAACTTCCTCTTGATTTTACCTCCCCTGACTCCCAAGTGTATAATCAGGCTCTCCTCACAGTTCTGGGTAACTCTTCCTGCCCACATATCCTGTCCCCATGCTTTAATAAAATCACCTTTTTTGCACCAAAGATGTCTCAAGAATTCTTTCTTGGCTGTTGGCTCTGGACCCTCATCATTCTAAAACCTCATCAAGTGGAAGGTCTTAGTCTCAACGCAAGAAAAGAATTCGAGGAGCGGACCAGATGGTGTTTGAGCGGTTCAAGTGAGGAGTTGGATTAAAGTGAGAGGGCACATTCTGGAGATGTGACATAGGGCAAGTTCAAGGGACAGCTACACCTGGGGGCTGGGTCTCTTTTATTGACAGTTATTAACTAAGGGGTGGAATGAGTGTTCATTATTTGGGGAGGAGATTTCTTTGGGAGCAGGTTTTGTGACTTTTCTCCCTTACTTGGTTCAGGGTCTCAGACCTTCTTTGTCTTGGCTCTGTCTGCTTTGATCTGGCTTCTGGTGGCCTTGCTTGTGGAACGCTGCCCAGGCAGGTTGCCAGCTTTTCTTATAACAGGTCTTGATTCCCCCTTTGCTAGTCTCCAGGCATCTTGTTAAAGCCAAACGAACTGCCTGCTTTAGGATAATGACTGGACCATGGTGCGGGTACAAAGGCCTAGCCCTTGCCTCCATTTGAGGTAAGTTAGCATCACTCTGAAGGTAGACTTTAGATCCAGAGGTCCCTGTGGGGTCTGCAGAGGCCTCTGTTGTGTCTGCATTTCAATCAAATTCTACTTCAGTCCAGTTCTGCTACCCTCACTCCCTTGTTGGTGTTTTTGTTGGGCACCGTCCTGGATAAACCTCCTTCATACAAATCTCAGTCTCAGTCTGTTTCCTGGGGGACACATTGTGAGACAGTAATTCTTCATAATATTTTCTCAATCACTTCATTTTTCATCATAAAATAAATTAATACCAGTTCTTAATTTTTTAATGTTTATTTATTTTTAAGAGAGAGTGAGAGAGAGTGGTGGAAGGGCAGAGAGAGACACACACAATCCCAAGCAGGCTCCAGGCTCTGAGCTGTCAGCACAGAGCCTGACGCTGATTCATCTTGAACCCTGAGCTGAAAGTCTGTTGCTTAACTGACTCAGCCACCCAGGCACCCCAAATTAACACTATTTTCATTTATTTTTTATTAAAATAATTTACTTTTAATGCTTACTTATTTTTGAGAGAGACAGAGAGTGAGTGGCGGAGGGACAGAGAAAGAGGGAGACACAGAATCTGAAGCAGGCTCAGCAGAGCTCTCAGCACAGATGAACCATGAGATCATGACCTCATACCTAACTGATTCTGATGCCTAACTGAGTCACTGAGGCGCCCCAACACTATTTTTAAAGAAGTGAATTTCAAAGATAAAAAAAAAATAGAGAGGGAAACCTAAATTCATTCCCAAACAATGCAAACACTTTCATAGCAAAGCATAGATGTTTACTTTGTTACTTTTAGTTTTAGCTTCCCTCCTGATGGCCCAAGGAAGCTGATTCCCACCAGCCAATTTCCTTCCTTCCCAAATATTGTTCCTTAAGAGACTTATTTCTGCTTTTTAAAAATTTTCTAATTTAGATTTTACCCCCAAATGCTGGCTATATAAAAAGGTATTAACACAAAGAAGCAAGAAGAAAAAAAGAAAACAAACCCAAAACTTTTGTTTATTTCTAAATACCCTATAGGAAGTTGTAAAAAGATTCATGCATAACAATAGAATGTAAATTTAGGTAATGATTTGGATCTTCTCCAATTGCAGCCTCAGCCTTGAAAACAACAGATTTCCTTAGAAATTCATTGTAGCTCAAACATAAAATTCTTGTTACACCAAGGCTAATTGACATTGCACAAGCATATGTAATGAGTTTTTCAATAAAGAAATAAATACCTTTTGTGTAGAGGGAGAAAAAAAGGCCAATATGGGAGAATATTTTAGTAAATGAGTCAAGATAGAGATTCAGATGTTTTACATGTTTTCATTTATATTTGCATTTATATCACTGATCCGTAAAATTTCCAAATGAAAAAGTGGCAGCACTCTGTGACAGAGGCATAGTAGTGTAATTATGGGGGAAAAGACCCAAAAAACCCTGAGGTCCCCATATTTAATCACTATAAAAACATTAGCCTTGCAAATTTTTATAGTTTCATTTCTTATTGTGTTTTTTGACCCAGGGATATGGGGAAAATAATAACTAACATATAATGTAGATATGGGATGAGTTCAAAACCGCTGGGTTCTCAGCCCGTGTGAGTCACTCAGCTTGGCTATTTTTAAACTATTTCTTCAGAATCTGCTAGTTTTTAGAAGAGATTTAAGATGGCTTTAAAAAAAAACTACAACAAGAAAAATAAGAAGGCAAGGAAGAGAGTAAATGAATATAATAGAGCACACAATGAGAATGGAGAGCTAACCTGAAGCTAGGAGATAGATTAGCATACAGCAAGCTTCTTATGCGGGAGCAGTACACTTATTAGAGGACTGCTAATTTGGCCTAACCTTTCTAGCAGCCAGCAAAAAATGGGGATTTGATGAACAACCTCAACAATGTAGAGAAAATCCAGTGGATTAAAAGAAATACAATGTTTCTAGTCACTGAGACCTGAAAGCTGTTTCTCCTGAGTCTTACCAAAGATACCGCTATCTTGTAATTAAAATCTTCAGTTACATTTTATATGAAAATTATTTTTCTGATGAACATTTATTAGAAAAAGACAGACTAAAATACTTATCTGTGTCTGTGTGACTGCTGTGTTGATCTCTTAACCAGTTTGGAACACAAGAGTAGAAAACAGGAGTGTTATTTATTGATGCCTTAAATGCCAGCAAATAGAAGGACATATGTTGGGCTATCCAAAGTATGTTACCTTGAAAATACAATGTCAGACATGGCAAGGAAGTAATTATAAAAGATTTCTTGTTGGGGCACCTGAGTGGCTCAGTCGGTTAAGTGTCCGACTTCAGCTCAGGTCATGATCTCACGGTTTGTGGGTTTGAGCCCCGTGTTGGGCTCTGTGCTGCCAGCGAGCTCAGAGCCTGGAGCCTGTTTCATATTCTGTATCCCTCTCTCTCTCTGATCTTCCCCTGCTCACGCTGTCTCTCTCTCTCTCTCTCTCTCTCAGAAATAAATAAAACATTAAATTTTTTTAAATAAAATGTTTCTTATTTGAGATGTTAAGTAACATTTTAATTTTAGGTAATATGTATGATTATGTATGTCAATTATCTATAGTGTACATCAGAATTAAAATACACTGAAGAGAAGGCATATGCCCAAGTAAATACCTTTGAATAGTTTAGATTTATAAACTAACAGAAAAATTAGTGAAAAGAACACCTATTCCTTAAATATAACTTTCTATGCACAGATTATATGTCTATGTAGAATAAGAGCTTAGAAAAAAACATCATAACATCAAAACTAGCAAATCTGCTGATCCAATTTGATTTGTAATAAACTTGAACACCGAACAATTTCCTCATTTCAAACTTACTCCTCACCCAGCTCTTCACTTTTGTACCCCTTATTCCATGGGAAAACCACCCACTAATTCCCTAAATCACATTCATACTGCTAAATCCAATGGGCACTTTCAGACCTCATTTTACTTCAGTCTTCAGCAATGATCTATGTTATGGACTACTTTGTCCTTCTAAAGCCATCTTTCTGGGAACCACCATGACACCAGACCTTCCTTGTGATCCTCCTCTCTTTCTGGCTACTTCTTATGTGCCTTATAGATTGTCACTACTTACTAAGTTTTCTGTACCTTTATAAGCCTTATAAAGAATTTACAGGAAAATTTTATTTTAAATGAATACAGAAGTGCATAGTAAAATTACCTTTATGATATATTTTGCCATATATTCAGTTAATATTAAACTGAATATCAATTTAGAATGTTCCTAGATGAAAAGCTGATCCACTGCCCGATGTTGTTTTCAAGACTCCGATAGGGAGAGTGGTTACTATCTCTATTATGATACACAGAATTCTGAATACAGTTATTTACCATAATCTTGAATTTTGTACATTTTTCTCTCATTTTTATGATAAGTTCTTTCAGTTATTTAAATCATTCTCTTATGTTTATTTACTTTAGAGACAGTGAGAGAGAGAAAGCAGAGGAGGAACAGAGAGGGGGGACACAGAGGGTCCGAAGTTGGTTCTCTGCTGACCGCAGAAAGCCCAATGTGGGGATTGAGCTCACAAACTGTGAGATCATGACCCGAGCAGAAGTAGGATGCTTAGCCAGCTGAGCCACGCAGGTGCCCCTAAATCATTTTGTTTAAGATGCCAAGTTCTTTCTTTCTTTTTTTTTTTTTAACAGAATTCCCTGGCTTCATAGCCCTGCTTATTCTCATTTCTCCCTAAGTGATATGATCCTCTTAAAAAGCCACCTGAGGGGCGCCTGGGTGGCTGAGTCGGTTGAGCGTCCGACTTTGGCTCAGGTCATGATCTCACAGTTTGTGTCTGTTCTGACAGCTCAGAGCCTGGAGCCTGCTTCGGATTCTGTGCCTCCCCCTCTCTCTGCCCCTCTCATGCTCATGCTCTGTCTCTCTCTGTCTCAAAAATAAATAAACATTAACAAATTAAAAAAAAAGCCACCCAAAATACACTTAGCCTTCAAGAAAAAGTAATAATGGTTACAAGATGTGCTGTGGAGGTCTGCAGGTCTGAAATTAGTTGGATCTGGTTTGTTGAAATCAGATAAATCAATCTGACCAGTGGTAAAGGGGAATGTACTGATTAATAGCGTTGCTTTGTACCACGGATCTGAAGCAAGTTACAGTCCAGCCCTACTGGCCTTCTTGTCGCCTAAACTCACCAAGTTCAACTCATCACTTCTGGCCTTGGCATTTCTGAGGCCTTTTCAGAGGTCTACTGGATTAGTTACACACATGCACATACTGCATTGTGCTAATTTTTTTCCTATACCACTTCATATCTAAAATTATAGTATTTGCACGTGTGCTTATTTTCTATATTCCGCACTAGAAATGCAAAATCTCCATTGCCAAATCTTAAAATACACAAAAGCTTCCCCTTCTTTGCTTTAGCTACTCAGTCCTAAGTATGTCTGTGGAGGGCAAGTGGTGACAGGCCAAAGTAGCTCTGCCATCGCTGAGCTCTGTGGGTAGGAGGCGAGGGAGGTGAGAAGGGGAAAAGAGCTCTTTTCTAACTACTCTGGAAGCAAAACCATAAGAAAAATAGAATTAAAAAAAAGAAGGATAAGAAATGAGAGAAAAAAGAAAAAGGAGTGAAAACAAGAAACAGGACCCGATAATCCAACCTGGCTGATCACTGGGAGGAGGAAAACTGAGGCAGGAGGCAGATACCTGGGTTTGCAGAGGGATAGGTTTAGTCCAGTCCCCAAACACCCCTACACCAAGCTCTCAAGGTGTGTGGATGCAGGAGCCAGGCTACCAAGGGGAAGGACACAGCCCATTCCCACCTGGGGTGTTGTTCCTTTCTCGTGTGAGGATCCCTCCCGCTTGGGAGCTTGTTCTTCGAAGGGTGCTGGACCCAAAGTGGCCACAGTCAAGTGCTCTCACCCCACTGGCCTGGTTATGCAGCCCCCACTTGGAGGAAGGAGAACCATACCCCACCTCCTTTCCCATCCCTCTGGATTTGTCTCCATTTTGCACTCTTACCTCCTGCCAATAAAGATTGTCTACACTAAAAAAAAAAAAAAAAATCAGAGGGAAATATCCTCCCATCTCACAGAACTAGTGGCTCACATTCTCATAATCTTGGAGCACTGTATGTTGCCAGGGGTCAAGAAAATGTTTGTACCTACTACCATAGTGGTGAGACTTCCCTCACCCATAGAGAGGTGTAGGTAGCTTGGCCTAGGGATATCTTTTTCTTTCCCACAGACAGCAGGAACAAATGGGAGTCCCCAGCGCCACAAGATAAACGAAGCCAACCAAAATAAAACTGTTGTCTTTAACACTGAAACCACAGCCCACAAAAGTAGATCAGGACCTGCATGCTAAACCTAGAGAGAGGGACTGACTTACAATAAAATGTCTAAATAAGACCCAGCGTCTCCTAACATAACAGACAAAAAGTTCAGGATGCAATTGAAATCATCCATCACACCCAGAACAAGAAAAATCACAACTCAAATTAGAAAAGAAAATCAACTGACACAAATACTGAGATGAATCAGATGTTGGGATTGACATAAGAATCTTATTTTTATTTTTTTAAGTTTATTTATTGTGAGAGAGACAGACAGCATGAGCAGGGGAGGAGCAGAGAAAGAGGGAGAGAGAGAATCCCAAGCAGGCTCCATACCACCAGTGCAGAGCCTACACGCGCCAAAACCACAAAACTGTGAGATCTTGACATGAGCCCAAATCAACAGTTGGACACTTAACCAACTCAGCTACACAGGGACGCAGCTTGACAAGGATTTTTTAAAAAATCACAAACGTGCTTCAGGAATTATTTACAATATTGAAGCAAGTGAAAAAATAGATCTCAGCAAACACAGAGACATTACAGATCAATGGAACAGAATAGAGAACTCAGAAGTAGACCTATGCAAGTTTGCTGTTTGGGGGGGGATCAGTAAAGTATCCCCCAGACAGAGAAGGTACTAATGACCAAAAATGAAGCAAACCATGCCCTACCTTTTACCATGTTTTATTGAGGGTAACTTACAGACAGGGCAGTAAGAGTGGGCAGGCAGACTGGCAATCCGGATGCCATACAGATATTCCCTGCCACTATTCTCCACAAAGTCCAGACCTAATCCACCCCTTTTATAGAGTAGCATTGTGGCAAGATCAAAGGATAGTCATCTGAACTGGTGCCATCTGTGTGCCCAAGTATCTCTACAATTTAATTAAAGCAGGGCTTTCTGTGTACTAGTCATCTCTATTTACTAGTTATCCCAAGTGAAATCTTTCTTTTTTTCCCAAGGTTTTACTTAAATTCCAGTTAGTTAACATACAGTGTAATATTAGTTTCAGATGCAGAATTTAGTGATTTGTCACTTCCTACAACACCTGGTGCTCATCACAGCACATGCCCTCCTTAATCCCCACCACACATTTAACCCACCTCCCTGCCCACCTCCCCTTTGGTACTATCAGTTTTTTCTCTAATAGGTAAGAGTTTGTTTCTTGGTTTTCCTCTCTTCCCCCCACCCTCGTGTTTGTTTGTTTTGTTTCTTGAACTCCATATATAAGTGAAATCATACAGTATTTGTCTTTCTCAGACTGAAATATTTCGCGTAATACTTTCTAGCTCCATCCATGTCCTTACAAATGGCAAGATCCATTCATTTTGATGGCTAGTATTCCATCTATATATATAGATATAGATATATCTACGATGGGATATATATATGTATAATGGTATATACCACACATATATACCACATATAATGGTATATACCACATCTTCTTTATCCATTCAATAGCCACTGGACATTTTCCATAATTTGGATATTTTAGATAATACTGCTATAAACATCATGGTGTAGATTAAATACTCTAATCAGTATTTTTGTATCCTTTGGGCAAACACCTAGTAGTGCAATTCCTGGATCATAGGGTAATTTAATGTGGAGCCTTCTGTGTATCACTTTAGAGACAATCGTAACATGGCTTCCTGCCTTTAGGTCAGGGCCTTTACTAACTCAACTGGAACATGTAGCCCTGAGGGAGGTCATTGCATGGGCATGAACAAGATGGAGGGCCAAAGATGGAATCAGTGTTGTCAGTGCACCTGCATATACACAACTGATTTTTTGCAAAGGTGCAAAATTAATCCAATGAAGGAAGGATATCCTTTTCAACAAATAGAACTGGAAGAAATTAAATATCCGTAGGCCAAAAAACAAAACAAAACACAAAACCCTTGATTTAACCCTCACTCCAAATAGAAAAATTAATTTAAAGTTGATCATGGACTAAAATGTAAAACATAAACTATAAAGCTTTTAGAAGGACAAGAGAGGAGAAAATAATCTGGATCCAGCGTTGAACAAAGAATCTCAGGATTGATACTAAAAGCAGGATTCATTAAGAAAACTGAGAAATTCAACCTTATTAAAATTAAAACTTTTGTTCTTTCTAAGACCAGGTGAAGAGAATGAAAAGATAAGCTATAGGCTGGGAGAAGATATTTTAAAAATACATATATGACAACAGACTACTAGTATCTAGAATGTGAAAAGAATTCTCAAAATCCAAATTAAAAAAATGCAGCTAGAAAATAAGCAAAAGACATTTCACCACAAAAGATCTACAACTGACAAATGCCATAGACTGAATATTTGTGTCCCCTCAAAATTCCCATATTGAAACCTGTTCCTCCAATGCGATGGTATTTGGAGGTCAGGTGTTTGGGAGATGACTAAGTCATGAGTAGAGCCCTTATGACTAGGATTAGTGACCTTCACAATTGTTTTAATGTTTATTCATTTTTTTGAGAGAGAGATAGAGAGAGAGAGAGACATAGAATCCAAAGCAGCCTCCAGGCTCTGAGCTGTCAGCATAGAGCCCTACACAGAGCTCGGACTCATGGACCACAAGACCATGACCTGAGCTGAAGTTGGACATTTAACTGATTGAGCCACCCAGGTGCCCCTTAAAAGAGCCCCCAGAGATCTCCCTAGCCCCTTCTACTATGTGAGGATGCAGGGAGGAGAAGGTTATGAACAGCAAGTGGGCTGTTTCTGTTTTCCAGACTGATTCTGCTGTCTCCTTGATCTTGGACTTCCCTTTAGAGCCATGAGAAATAAATATATTTATTGTTCAAGCTACCAGTGTATGGTATTTTTATACTAGCAGTATGAATGGATTAAGACAATAAATAAGCATAGGGGAATATATTCTCCTCTGTTAGCCAGGGATGTAAAGTAAAACCACAATGACATATCACTACACATCCATCAGACTGGCCAAAATTTAAAAAATAGCAACAACAATAAATGCTGATGGGGATACAAAGAAACTGGATCACTCCTACATCGCTGATGGGAATGTAGAATGGTATATCCACTATGAAAAACAATTTGGCAGTTTCATATAAAACAAAATATGCAATTATCATATGACATGGAAATTATATGCTCTTGAATACTTGTTCCAGATAAATGAAAGCTTACTTTATAAAAAACCTTGTGTACAGATGTTCATAATAGTTTTATTCATAATGCTAAAAACTGGAAATAGGTCAGATGCTCTTTAATGAGTGAATGGTTAAACATATTGCGGTATATCCACACAACTCAGTAATAAGATAGCATGAACTCCTGATAACGCAACTTGGACAAATATCTAATGGATTATGCCAAGTCCCCAAAAATCCAATCACAAAAGATTTCATACTATCTGATTCCACTTGTGTAACAGTTTTTAAATGACGGTATTTTAGACATGAAAAACAGATTACTGTTTACCATGGCTAGGGACAGTTCTAAGAGGATAAATGAGAGATCTTTTTGCTGAGGTTATTCTTATCTTGGCTCTGGTGGTAGATATGTGAACCTACACCTTATAAAATTGTATAGAACTGAATACACATAAAAGAACACAAATGAGTACAAGTAAAACTGGGAAAAGCTGAACAAGATTAACTGATTTATATCAATATCATTTTTATCATATGGCATGAGTTTTGCAAGATGTTACCACTGGGAGAAACAGTAAAAAGCACACAGAATGTCTCTATGTTATTTCTTATAACTGCATGTGACTATAATTATCTCAAAGAAAAATTTTATGAATATAATTTGTTGTCAAATTGGCTTACATATAACACCCAGTGCTTATTCCACCAAGTGCTCTCCTCAATGCCCATCATCCATTTTCCCTCCTGCTACCCGCCCACCCCCATCCACCCTTAGTTTGTTCTCCTTACTTAAGAGTCTCTTGTGGTTTGCCTCCCTCCCTCTCTGTTTGTAATATTTTCCCCTTCCCTTCCCCCATGGTCTTCTGTTCAGTTTCTCAAGATCCACATATGAGTGAAAACATATAATATTTTTCTTTCTCTGACTGACTTATTTCAGTCAGCACAATACCTTCCAGTTCCATCCACATTTCTGCAAATGGCATGGTTTCATTCTTTCTCATTGCTAAATAGCATTCCATTGAATATATAAACCACATCTTTTTTATCAAGGGGAATTTAAATTTTAAAAAAGGAAAATGAAATATTTCCTCTGAAGGAGTCCTTGGATACCTTCTCAACTTAATGTGCAAGGAAGGATCTACAGTGTAAGTGTTAAGAATGAGGACACCTGATGAGCAAAAGGACTGTTGCCCATTTGTGTCTCCTAATTTTCTATCCCTCAGAGGTCCCATGACAAGGTTGTCCTCCCATCTTCCATATCCTTGATTGATCCCTTTTACTCAGGCTCTTCAGTGAGATCTTTTTTCTCTTCCTGCAAATTCAGGTGGTCCTGAAGTCTTATCCTCAGAGTTTTCTCATTCATGTACATTTTCTAAGACATCTTGCATGGCTTTGAACCTAACTGATTTCCTAATGTACATCTCCAGACCTGAACATTTCTCAGAACCCTAGACTTATAGATCTAGCTGACCTCTTAACATGGTCATTAGGGTAACTAACTGTCTTCATTTCATGACGGCGAGACTCCTCCCCCAAACTTGCTCTTTCCCAAGTATTCTCTCAGGGAATTGCATCATTAATCTCAGTCCAAAAATGTCATCTTTAACTTACATTTCTTTCTCTTACTTATCTTCTTTTTATATTTCTCATACTTTACAATTAAGCAGCAAATCCTACTGGTGCCACCTTCGAAATATATTCTATATCTGACTAATTTTTCCTGCCTCCTCTACTGCCACTTCAGTCTAAGCCATTTCCATTGCTCCCTGGTTTCATCACAAAAAGTCACATAACTTGTCTCTTATCTTCCATTCTTGTTCTCCTAGAGCTTGTTCCTCTCATGGCAGCCGGTGTAATCCTTTGCTTTAAAATGTTAAGTCAAGGGGACCTGGGTGGATCAGTGGGTTAAGTGTCCAACTTCAGCTCAGGCTCTGTGCTGACAGCTCAGAGTCTGGAGCCTGCTTTAGATTCTGTGTCTCCTTCTCTCTCTGCTTCTCCCTAACTTGCTCACTTGCTCTCTCGCTCTCGCTTGCTCTCTCTCTCTCAAAAATAAGTAAACATTTAAAAAATAAAATAAAATGTTAACTCAGATCATGTCATTCTACTTGCTTAAAATCTTCCAATAACAGCAACCGTGTCTAGGATACAATCATATTCTATCCTGTGACCTATACAGCATTGTTTACATGGTTATCAACCTTGGATGTATTTATAATCATTTGTGGACCTGATGCCCAGGTAGGAGGATGAACCATTTTACTTTCCAGAGACTGCCTAGTTTTAGCACTGGAAACCCCAGGTGACAAGAAATCCTTTTCTTCTACCGAACGAGATCATTTGGTCAACATAAGGAAGGCCACAGCCTAGAGTAATTAAATCAGAATGTGTAAGTGTGTGATCCAGGTGAAAAAAAATATACAAATATTTAAAGGTCCTTAGGTCATTACAATGTGTTGCCAGATTTCAGAACTATTGTCTTAGACCTGGGACCTGCAAACTGTGGCTCAAGGGGTCAAGTCCTGTCTGCCTCCCGTTTTTGTAAATAAAGTTTTATTAGAATATACACAATACTCATTTGTTTATGTATTATCTATGGATGCTTTCCAGCTACAAAGGCAGAATTGAGTAGTTGTCCACACAGCTAAAATAGACCTCTCTTGATTGCCATAAATTAATATTTTAAAAAAACCTCTTTCCAAGCACTTACTCTGATTGTTATACCACCTGAAACTAAATTATATTTTAATTAGATTTGTTTTTGTCAGTCTCCTTCACTAAAGTGTGAACTCCATGAATACACTTCATGTTGTGTTTACTCTTGTATCTCTAGTTTCTTGAACAATAATGACCACATTGCCGATGCTTTATAATTATTGAGCAAATAAGTGAATGTTTATATGTACATGCTTTTTTCCCTCTGCATATCAATGGCTTCCTTTCCTGGTCTGTCTGGTGACCACTCTCCTTCCTTTAATAATCTGCTAAGGAAAAAAGTGTATCATCAATGTCCTTTCTCTGATTCACGTTTCTGCCCTAACCCCTCTAACCCTGCTTTATCTCATATATATGCACATGTACATTTTCCCTTCTTGATATACTAGACATTTCATTTTGGGTGATCCATGAAATCCTCTCATATAATTTTTCAAGACTTTAATATACTTTATTCTTATTTGTATTCTTTCACCGATTCCAGTAACTGGCACAGTTTTGCCACTACTTAAGAGTTTGATTGATTGGTTGGTTGATTGACTGATTATAGCCATGGTATGACCCCCAAATTTCTAAGCCGTAACATTTTCCATTATAATTAAAGTTTTATGAGTTTTTAATTCTTATGTCCATCTTGAGAACTTGTAAGTTTCCTCTTAACCCTTTGATTTCAACTATTTTTCTGTTATAACAGTTGATTCAAGGATATTACTTAGGAGAGTCAGACATGGTTAGTTGAGGAATGTGGACTCTAGATGTACTTTGACTTCTATCTGTCATGTATTGCCTGTCTGACTTTGATGGTATAACCATCTCCCTGAGCCTCAGTTTCCTCATCAATAAAATAATACTTATAAATTTTCTAAGTGATTATATCTAGCACAAAGTATCCTTTCAATAAATATCAATTATAATTATTACTTGTGTTTAAGTCATAATTTGTTATGTGAAAGGGAGAAATAATTCTAAACGGAACTTAGTTCTTAGATTTTCTTTGTGTCAATGACATTGAAAGAAAAGGGTAAGGAGGCACCTGGGTGGCTCAGTTGGTTGGGCAGCTGACTCTCTTGACCTGACAGTTTGTGGGTTTGAGCCCTGCATTGAGCCCCACGCTGGCAGTGCAGAGCCTGCTTGAAATTCTATCTTCCTCTCTCTATGTCCCTCCCTATCTTGAGTGTACATTCTCTCTCTCTCTCTCTCTCTCCTAAAAAGAAACAACAACAACAACACAAACCAAACCTCTAAAAAAAGGAATAAGAAGACTATGGGTGGGGGAGGAATAAGAGAAAGGGATAAGACCAAGATTTAAATCAACTTTTTTTTAACCACAAATAAAAACTTGAGCAAGCATTTTGATGTTTTCTGAATCTGTTTTTTTTCCTTCTTGCAAAATATTTAATTACAAAATAATTTGTTCTCAATGATTTTGTTGTTATACGTATCATGGCGCTGATCTTTCTGGCTCTTTCATATTTAAAGTTGTTATTCTTACCTTTCCAGTTTATAAATCTCATAAAGTTTTCTATGCTTTCTTTCCCACTAATGTTACTCTGTCATTAATGAGCTTAGCTTCAACATGCAAAAGAAACCCGTGATTATTCTTTTTTAAATTTTTTTCTTAACATTTATTTATTAATGAGAAACAGAGACAGAGCATGAGCCGGGGGCGGGGGGAGNGCTCCAGGCTCTGAGCTGTTAGCACAGAGCCTGATGTGGGGCTCGAACCCACGAATTGCGAGATCATGACCTGAGCCGAAGTCAGACACTTAACTGACTGGGCCACCCAGATGCCCCAACCCATGATTAATCTTACTGTTCGTAGATAAATGTTAAATTGATGGAATCCAATTGCTAAACAAGTAACAGATTTTATCCTCTACATATCAGAAGGGAAAATGGTCTACACCTCCCTCTCCGTCCCCACAACCTGTCTTGAGAAATTTTCTTGATATTGTTGAATAATAAAATGCACAATCTTTTTAGTGGTCATTATTTTTTAAGTTCACAACTCTTCTGGGAGCTTTGCTGGTATAATCTGAAACTGGACCCCATACACAGAAGGCAGGAAGACACAGAAGAAAGCTGCAGGCCATTCCAGGTTGGTAGGTGGTAGTTTTCACAATAGCAAAAGTAACTTACATATGAGGCTTATCTTGGGCAGTAGCAAGACAAATGGATCCCCTCGATCTCACTCCAAATCTTAAAAGCTTATAAAGAGGCCCTAACTGGGCTCAGTCAAGGATACACTGTGGGTGTTTTTAACCCCACATCACCATCTCAAGGGTCTATCCCTGGGGTAAACTCTGGGAGTGGGAAAAACAAGCAGGACCCATATTCTAAGGACCAGGGAGGAGTGAGGAGCCTCTGAATGCCAGAGTCCAGTTCATGAGTCAAAGGACAGTCAAATCTTTCTTATCATGTTCTCTGACAACATCATCCCTAGGATCAGAAAAATCATACTGCTCACACCCTGTGCTGTTTCCATAGCTATTTAATAAGGTAACTCGTAAACAGTAAAAGATACTGTTTCAGGATATCATTGGAGTTTATGGGGTTTATAAAGAGGCTTATGTGTTATCTCAGTGAGGTCACTAAGAACCTCTGAAAATGCCACACAGAATATCAACAAATACAGAAATATTTTAACTAACATTTGGTCTGTATACTCCTGCTAGTTTATTTTAAAATTAATTGCCATTCCTTTTTCTTCTTCATTTGTTCTCTGTAAGATAGCAATTTATCTCATTTTACTTATTTAGTTTTATTTAATTTCACCCACCAATTAAAAATAAAAGCACAGGCAGGAGTTTTTTTAATGTTTTGTTCACTACAGTTTCCTTAAGACCTAGGACAGTGTCTAGTACTTCGTAGGCACCTACTATATATTTCTGTATTGAATGAATGAATTTGACATTATCTACTTTAAATGTTATAAACATAAATAACATTTTTATCTTTAATAATCAGACATATAATTTACTAAGATGTTGTTTCATTAAAAAAATTGGTTACATTTTCTGCTAATTGACCATCTAAAGTCCTTTGCCCATAGAATTTTGGATATTCAAAAGGTATATATATATATATACATACATATATATATATCTTCTTGACCGACTGAAATTCATATGAATGAATAAGCAATACTTAACAAACTATGAAACCAATATATTAATATTTAAAGTTTTCATAGCACTATGAGATGGATTTCCTAATCCAAATATCTACCATCCATGAAACTTACGCTATTAGGCCATGTATTCTTTTATTTTTCCTTATTACTACTAATCTTGAAGAAAATGTAGGCTTGAGGAAATTATTTCTGAAAATAACCAAAACAAAAAGAATACATTTCAACACTTGTGGAACAAAACCTTGCTCATTAGTTATTATTTCTTAGCCAAGAAGAACATAAGTTGAAAACAGTTCAAAGAAAGAAATGACAGATATTGCTGACTCTCAGGAGGGCTTACAAGAAACACAGCAAAAGTCTTTCTGTTTGTGTAGCATTATATCAATATTTAGTATAATTTAGTGTGACACAAATACAGATCTTCATATTTTCCTTTTCTGAAAAGCTTCTATATTGTTTAAATGGCATGTTGAATTAGACTGTGCGACTCTGTAAATTAGCTAAGTGGCTCTACAATGGTGCCACTGAATCTGGGCTGCTTGCAAGTGCCAACTCAGCAGGATTCCTGAATAGTTGGGAAATGAAGCGTCAAAACTCTGGAGTTTAAAATGAAAGCACTTCCTTAACAAAAATCATCTCCGAACTACATGTCTGTTACAATAACCATTTGAGGGAAGATACTTTGACATTTGAAAGAGAAAGGGCAAATATTTAATTAATTCATAAAAGATAGTTATGGAATATTCTCAGTTGGTACAACACTATTCTACCTGCTACGGTAAAATTAAAGAAGAGGATATGAACAAGGGATTACATGGAGTCCCTCTTCTTAATGATGGTTTAAAAATAACCAAGTGGCACAAGAGGACAAGAAATACAAGGATGAATTGCATCATCCATGCCCTCCTCTGGTGGCCAGTCCTTAGAGGAAGTTCTAAGATTCCATCTATCTAGAAAGAAAGTGATATGATCAATTTGTTCATAGGAAGAACTCCTTTCTGATGAGTGGTTTTGGTTTTATTTTGAAAAACTGGAAGAATTCGTTACATATGAAAATAAATCACTAGTGATCAAAGACCTGGTGTGAGGGACTCAGAAGTAGATGCTGTGTCTGACCTGTGTACTCCAATGGGTCCAAACCATGACTCTTCCCTAGCAATCAGCAGTTAGCTGTCAAGGGGGTGGATCACAATGGGAGAGAATTAAGATGATGCCTGCGATCACAGCTTCACAAATGGAAGTCACAGGAGGAAAAAATGTAGCTGTCTTTATCATGACAGAAAATAAAATCTAATACATAAGTCTACAGCGAATGGTGAAATATGCCACAGTATTTTGTCCTTATGAAAGTGTAAACATGCAAATCTGTCATCTAGAGAGAAGCCAGAAAAAGAAAGATGAACTATCATTATCTCTTTTTGAAAGGAATTTTCTACTGCCACATCAACCTATAGCTTCCCCATCATAATACGTCTACATGTCCTCACTCGGTGTATTTGTGTGCAGGGTGTCCAGAGTGTGTGATAAATTATATATAATATACTTAAATGTGACTGCTCATGCTCTGAATCCACAGATAACTCTCGATTAAGTGCCTTCTTGCACCAAATAAGGGCAGGACAATTATTTGTGCCCAATAACCCATGTTCAGTAGAGCTTCCCATGAATGAATTAATTTGATCAAACAATTATATATTTTAGGAAATGTGCTAGAAAATACAAAGCTGAATATGACAACATTACTCTGTTGTTTGACATTCTCATATTCTAGCTGAGGATAGACACAATAATAAATTTATGAAACAGATATTTAGAAATGCCTGGTAAACTTATTGAGAGTAGAAGAAATAATAAATTTGTTTAGAGAAGTCAGGAACACTTAACAGAGGTGGTTTAAAGAAAACTTGTAGAGTAGAAAGAGAACCATTTAATGTGTACTATATTCTTGTAGTAATTTGGATGTTGTTTGAGTGTTTCATGAAAGTATTCTTTCTGCCAACTAAATTATTTATGCTCAGAAAAGATACTGTTTTTCTTTTGAAACAGTCTCAATAGCTAACATATATTTGGCATTTGCCATTAATACTTGAGGTTTCTATTTCTGTGAATAGCATACTAAGCCAGTGGTATGTACTGACTTGTGATTTTGATGAGGCACAAATTTGAATCACAGCTTTATGAGATGGCTGTGTGGGCATGACTCATGTAGCTAGCTAATAGGTGAGCCTGGTGATCTTCCACTTCCCCCAATCTGACATGGATTTGTTGTAATTTAGTATCTATGACATCCCCAGTACCTCTTGCGCTGTGAAAAGAATTTCAACTTCATTTAGCTATACTAATAATATAATGAGGTATATAATAGTATGTATTTTATTTTAGAAATGAAATTACCTAAATTACTTTACAATTTCTGTCCCATATTATTGAACCTGTTAAACATTTGAAGTCACTCCTTAACAAGTTCAGTTATATTTTAATCTGGTTTATAGGGAATATTATATATTGAAATATCATTGGCAAATTTGAGGATTTACAATAGTTTGTATTATTTTCTCAGGCAATGTCAAGTTTATTTCATACTTTCAAACCAAAAGGAATCAACATATTCTGGCTAAGTGGGCAAGATAAAAGCAGAATATTTTCATATGAGTCATTATTTCTAAAGAATTTTCATAATTATACTAATTGCAATACCTAGTAAGGATTGTATGGGCATCAGCAACCAAAACTAAAAATATATATATACGTTAAGTGGCAAACTAATTGTTAATAATGACAAATTGCACAGCTGGGGATTTTAATCCTTATGTTATCAGTGAGGACTAATTTGTAAAATGTTTCAAAGACTTTGATTGACAGTAACTGGCTAGCCTCTTACTTCACTAATGACAAGACAATCATAGCTCTCTCAAAGGTAAAGTATTTATTATGTAAATACTGAAAAGAGTTCCCATTTGCAATTATTTCACAATGATGATTAAGGATTTTGAACCTTGGTATTTAATTTGAGTTATCAAAATTCACTACTATTATGCATGTTACTATAATTTAATTTCACAATAATATTTAATATCAGTAAAAAGACATCCATTATTTTGTTCTACGACATTAATTTTCTTCTTAAATATGGCCAAATAATTATACCACTATGATATATGCAAATATAATTATGAACAGAGAGTAAACAGATATCCTTAAATGAATGCTAAAAGCTGTCCCTGATAGGACACTTGTAAAGGAGACTGCTGCAATTGTGTTCTCTTTTTTTAATGTCAGAATATGTGGCAAAGTCAAAAAATAGTTGTATCTGGTTATTGATTTAAACCTAAAATTTTAAACACGAGCACTCTTTCTTTAAATATTTAAATATTTTTTTAAGTATTTCTGTTAGCTTTCTCTGCTGAAGTCCCAAGCCAGCGGTTCCTCTGGTTCACTACTATCCCACAAGTGAGTGTTTTCTTTCCAGGCAGAACAACTTTGTATCTTTCTACAGCAGACTGTTCCACTAGATTGGGAAGCCGTGCAAGCTTTCTGTGGTTTGTTTTTGGATTTTTTTAAAAAGCTTTTACTTAAAAAAATGTTTTTGTGTTTATTTATTCTTGAGAGAAAGAGAGAAAGAGACAGAGTGTGAGAGGGGGTAGGAGCAGAGGAAGAGGGAGACACAAAATCCGAAGGACGCTCCAGGCTCCGGGCTCCGGTCTCCGGTCTCCGGTCTGAGCTGTCAGCACAGAACCGCACGCGGGGCTCAAACTCATGAACAGTGAGACCATGACCTGAACCAAAGTTGTATGCATAACTGACTGAGCCACCAGGTGCCTCTAAAGCTTTTACTTTAAAAAAAATTATTTATTTATATTTTGAAAGAGAGAGAGCACAAGCGGAGGAGTAGAGGCAGAGAGAGAGGGAGAGAATCCAATGCAAGCTTGGCACTGCCAGCGTGGAGCCGGATGTGGGCTTGAAGTCATGAAACCTGAGATCATGACCTAAAACCAAGCGTCAGATGCTTAACCGACTGAGCCACCCAGGAGTCCTTGTTTGGGTTTTTTTTTTTTTTTTTAAATTTGGACATTGAATTTCAGTTGCTCCTATTTTACACACACACACACACACACACACACACACACTCACACCAGACTTTTGACCCACTTCATGGATGGATAAGGTTACCTCTATGGTGTTTATTAGAGACCAAATTTAGGTATTACACTATTCTTCCTTCCTCCTTCTTCTACTAATCACAAGAAAAAGTTAATTTCTTAGCCCTCTGAAGCTATACAATGCTACACTTCCCTTTATTTTTTTCCTTAATTTTAAAAGGACTATGGTAATCAGACGAAAATTCCTTGTAACCCATAAAGGCTAACACCATTGATTTCTCAACAATAAAAAGCCATTCCTTTTTCTTTCCACTGAAATTTTCAGAAAGAGAAATGCTAAGTGAACTAGTTGTTAATAATGGCAGTCTTATTCATTTGGGGTTTTAATCTTTACATGTCAGTGATAACTTACTAATCTGATGTATAAAAACTAATAATATTTCAATGATATGTAACTATGGAGTAGATAACACCTGCTTCCTTCAGTCTCCTGAGACACGAATAAAAATGATAACTGTACTATTTTTAGATATTACAATATGTATTTAATATATGAAAAGGGCAGGTATGATACATAAGACATAGAGGAATCCAATCTAATGAGTATAACTAAGACAATCAGTTTGAAATAGTTGTTTTATTTCTCAGCTAGCCACATAGTAAAGGACACTAATTTTTACATTCAAGTCCAAGGTGACCATGAGTTATGATAAGGTGCTCCCTGCATTTAAAATCAGGAAACAAACATCAGTTTCACCTCTGCTGTTTGACAATTGTATAACATTGGCAGTACGTGGCTTCTTTAAGCCTCCAATCTAAAGGTTCTATACACTGAGGATAAAAATTCTTCAAATCATCAGTATAGCATTAAATGATCAAGACGGTGGATGGGAGAGTCAGCCTCTCTGAATTTGATTTCCGGCTCTGCCCTACATTAACTGTGTGATTACAGACAAATTGCGTTATTTCTCTGTGCTTTGGTTTCATCATCCATAAAATGAAGATAATAATAATAATTAATAACAACAACAACTTACTTTTCAGTATTATCATGAGGATAAAATGAATTAGTGTCTGTGACATACTAAATCCTCAATGAATATTATTTTTATTGTTAATATTATTTTTATTCAGAGGGTTGTTATAAGAACTAAGAAAAAAACACAATCACCTTAAAATCAGAGCATGATGCAAACTTGAAGTAGTAGTATACAACAAAGTAAATTTGACAGAGCTATTTTGTGTCTATTATTAATCACTGATTTGGGTTTATTTATATAATTACCCATACTAATCCCTTATCGATTTGTCGTATTTTGTATTTACATTTTCACTTAACCCCAAAGAGTTAAGATAGCTACTCAAAGCACCAATGTTCTGATTTTGGCAACAGTTTTCAAAACTTAGTATTAATTCACAAAAGTTGGCATTAGACCATGAACTTCTTCAGAAATAATTACAAAGCAAGAGCATTCAGCTGCCTCAAAAATAAATTCAGCTTTCTTCCTAAAAGAGGAGGATTTTAAAACAAAATGATTTCCTTTTATCTTAAAATTGATTTGGGGATATTATAAATTCTGTTTTTTTTTTAAGAATCAATCAAACATAATCTCAATTAACTGTACATAGAAATTCCAATAAATAGAGATAAGCTTTCAAAAATTACCATGTTGGTCACCACACACACAAAAAAGAATCTCCACAGAATTAGATATGTCCTTGCACAATATTATAGGTTTAAATATACAATTCAGATTCCAGAGCTATTATTATGGTCTCAAAGTCTGAGACTGAAACTGAAAGATGCACTTCAGCTGCAAATATGTAGCAATTATCATGAAATGAACTTCATTTCACATTTTTGCTAATCACCATGGTAACCTGCATTCAATGGATTCTTTCTGGGAAATATTCCAGACTCTATCAGACATTTTTAGTTTGGAAGGCTAGCATATCTTTACTTACTTGGTTGCTTATATTGTTTTTAGTCATATATAATTTCATTATAAAAAGAATGTTCTAGAATATTGAAACTGTTAATTCCAATTTAGGAGAATATAATAATAAGGGTCTTAGGTTATAGGGCAAGAAGAATAATTGATTAATAATATTTACCAATAAGACTTCATAAATATGTTAATTAATCCATGAGCTTACAATTTTATATAGTATCTTAAATTGTCTAAATTCAACATATATTTTGATTGTTGATAAAACATACAACTTCACTTACGCAACTTTAATTTTATTCAACATAGCATTGAGGTTTATAGATAAAATGATACAAAGAATTTCCCATTCAGCTATAGGAAAAATGCTTATTATGGAAATTGAATTGCTTAAAAAATATATCATCTTAGCATACATATCAAAGGAATGATGGGTCTTGTCACTGGAACAGTATAACCATTCTTAGGCCTGTGTATGTTATCTTGGGAGAAAATCTATATGGCAGACTCAGAGAATAAGAACACCAAGAGAGAAGTATAGACTGAGAACCCATATTGCACATTTTCCAAAATGCAGGTAATAGTAGAAAATAGATGCCTGGATATCAGTTTGAGTATTGATACTTCAAGTGGTCAGCCAGCAAACTGATTGTGACCAGTCTGTGATGGGACAAACGACTTGTGTAAGAGAGTACAACAACCATCTGCCTCTATAACAAGGAAGTCTCACTATGGGAAAAAAAATGTCAGCTGAATTAAGTGTGTACTTATTGATATAGTAAATTTATATCTGGCACAAGACCTTTATTTCATTGCAGAGTGCTAGTAGCTTGTAGACTGGCACTGGATGAAGAAATGATCACCTAATAAGTGCTTAAGAGGCATCATGGAAAATGAAGACTGAGAAATGACCTCTGAATTGTAAACAAAAAGTTAATTAGGGAATTTCATTTCTGTTTCAACAAATAAGTGACTTAGAAGTCATCAGTTCTCTCTTTACAACAAGAAAAAGTTAGACATACTCCAGTTGACTTTTATTGGACCCATCAAAGAATTGAGATTATGGGGCACCACTCCAAAGCTGGAGAATCAGGAAAACCTAGAGAGCCATAGCTAGAATCTGCTTATCTGGACAGAGGCTGCTGGAATTATAAATAGGCAGAAACTCCTTTTTTAATGTTTATTTTTGAGAGAGAGAGAAAGAGAGCATGAGAAGGGCAAAGAGAGGAGTACAGAGGATTGGAAGTGGGTTCTGTGCTGACATGAGAGAGCCCCATGTGGGGCTTCACTGTGAGATCATGACCTGAGTCAAGGTCGGATGCCTTAACTGACTGAGCCACCCAGGTGCCCGTTGGCAGAAACTCTTAAATGGCAATACTGACAAATTGCTTGAAGCTGAATATAGATTAGTTGTGAGAGCAAGAAACTCCTGGAGTCCCATTTTTAGGGGAGGTCTTTATATTTCATGGGCATTAGCTCCAAAAAACTCCTACCAGTTATTCACAGTGAAGAACAGAGGAAGGTACCTTTAGTTCTGACAGAGGTAGAGGAAGCATAACAATAGACCCATAGTTTTCTCCATAACAAAGCTTTATTCACCAAGGAGAATAACTTTACTGAGGCCTTCTTTAACAGGATACATCAGAAAGGAACATACCCCTCTAGCTTTCCTGTCTCACTAAAAGAGAAAAGGAGGTATATAAAAATAAGAAACACTTGTGATGGTCCCTGGCTGAAAACACAGACTCCCTAAAAGATAGACTTGATTAGAGGCTTGCTGAACACTTCCTCCTCCACATCTTACCATCACACCAATAGGCTCCAGTTGAGTAAAAGTGCAGTACAGCTGAAAGATTTGCAAGACCCTGTCTGTCACTTGAGTATTTAGGGAAAATCAAAGTTAAGAAAGGAAATTATGAGTGGAACTATTTCCCCCTCCTAATTTATACGTTGAAATTTTAACCCTAGTATGTCAGAATGTATGGATTCAAAGATAGGATCTTTAAGAAGGAATGAACATAAAATGAAGTTATATGGGTGGGCCCTAATCCAGTATTACTCAAGTACTTGAACAAGAAATTAGACAGACACACAGAGAGAAGATCAATAAACCAAGGAGACGTTGAACCCTGAAGGAAGAAGTTCATCAATAAGCCAAGGAGAGGCCTTAGAAAAAAGCCAACCTTGGAGACATCTTTATCTTGAACTTCTAGCCTCCAGAATTGTGAGAAGGTAAATGCCATCTTTGTCATATTACAGTTTCTCATTTCTAATGAGGCTCTTTCTGGGCTTTCCTTACTGATTATTTTCTCAAATTCTGTGCAAACAGCACAATTTTAAATTACTAAAGAATTATGATTAGCCCTGTCATTGGCTTAAGGAGGCCAGTATCTTCCACACCACTATTATTTTCCAAATGTATTCTTAGCTCTTCATTCTTACATATGAAGTTTAACATTATTGTGTCAAATTCCATGCAGAACTCTGTTGGTATGTTGAGTGGTATTTCTCTGATTATAAAGATAAAATCTGGGGAGTATTAACAACATTAAAATACTGCATCTTCCAATCTATGAATGTAAGATAACTCTCCATTTATGTAGGCTGCCTTCAAAAATTTTAAATAAAGTTTTATAAGTTTATTTAATAAAGTCTTCCACATTTTTGTTAGATATAATCCTAGATTTCTTACAGTTTTTGATGCTATTGTCATTAGTATCTTTTCAAAAATTACATTTTCTTTTTTTGTTAGTTTACTGAAATTCAACATTTTTGGTACATTGATTTTATAGACTAAAAGTCTCCTCTTCTTTCCTTCACTTTTTCAATTAAAATTTATTGAAACTAATTTGACAATAAACTATTAAAAAAAAATTTATTAACCATTTTCAATTGCAAGGTAGATATAGTGCTGGGGTTTTAGAGGCTACAAAATATAAGACATACATAAACCGATAGGAAGTTTACAACATATTTAGAAACAACCTTATATGGAATTGTATTATTCTTGTTACTTCCATAATTCTCCACTATGGAAAAATATAATTATTCATATATTTTTAAATCTTATTATTACATAAATTAATCTGTTACTCTGACTTGTGAATTTTTTAAAGTAAAAAGACCATATTTTTACTAGTTTAGACTTTATTAGCAGAACAATTGGATATGAACAATCTTATGCTATTAAGAACCTACTGATCAAGAAAACGTCATTCTCTCAATAAAGCATGAGAACTGCATTAGTTATTTGCAATATGGGTATGGATAAAGGCTGAGCCATCTATATACCAGGTTTCTGCAAGACCAGTTTGATACCACTTATATGTTTTTATCTCCAACAAAGCTACCAGGGTTTGAAGATTGTAGTCTTAAAATCATAGCTAATGACAGCAGGCCTATTATGAGCCCATAATGTAATCTCCTAAATCATTTCCAAATGTTTAAATAATGTTGGCTTTGACTTTTCTTATTATACTGTAATAGTTAAGTGCACAGGATTTGAGTTAGACTTTTGTTCTGATTTTACCTTTGTAGCTACCTGCTGGTTGTAAAACCTGCATTCTTGCCTGTTTATAGCAACTTGCTTATGTTTTTTTTTTTTTAAAGTCAAGATGGCAAGATATAAAATTATTGATTGACACTTTTCTTCCTTTGTATTTCATATATATGTTGCATTATTTTGTGCTGGTATGACCTAGGGTAAAGAAATCTAATGTTAATCTGGTTTTCTTCCTTATACAAATAATTTAGTCTTCTCTCCTCTATGCCCAAGTAATTATGTCTTTATTTTCAATTTAAAAAATATCTTTGCAATTGACATCTGAGTTAATTGTACTAGGTACAATTGGAATTAAATCTTTATTGTGAACTTGCATCCTGTAAGGCTTTAATGGAGAATATGTTATACTTTTCTTGAGGACATTGAAAGATATATAGATTAATTAAGAAGTACGCCATGGACTTGAGTAGCAATACTCAACGTTGTAAAGCTAAAATTAACTGCACATTCAATGCAATCATAAAGTATACATACTTTTTTTAGAAATTTAAATTCATAACTATCAAAAAAAATTTTAGAAGGAAATGTAAAGAGAAATTTTCCTTGCAGATATCCAAATACATGATAAAATTTTACTAAGTAAAACAGAAAGCTCTTACAAAAGGAATAAACATTCAATGTAACACAATAAATAAATAATCCTATCTACTCTTCTATGACCATACGAGTATAAATACACAGAAAAAAAAATACTGAAATGAACACAGCAACGTAACTGAAGAGAATGAATGTTAGGTCATCTGGAGACCTTTCCAGAATCTTAAAGAATCCAGGTAGAAGATATGTTTTTATCAAATACTGATTTAAACCTTAGATTGGAACTAGAAGAAACTTATCTTAAGTCATTGGCCATAAACCTTTGAGAACATTGGTGAAGATGAGTTGGACTGTTTTAGTAACACTCATAGTTTATTACAAAATGGAGAATATTTTGAAATATTTAAAGTTACCTTGGTAATATCTGGATAGCCACAAAGACCATAAACTGCATTTCTAAAAGAGCAAAATCTGTTTCTCACTGTAGAAGCCAGAGCTGCTACTGAAGATGTTTATGTGATGGGTCAAACCATGTTTCTCCAGCTTCCCAAGACCAGATGAAGATTCCATGAGCTGAGCAAAAAAGTAATCAGATGTTTCTGTGCAGAAGGGCTGCCTAAGAACAAAAGCAGCATTGTTGTCCTTCTTTTAGACCTAAGATGACACAGAAACATGCATAGATTGGGTGGGAAAAGGACAGTTTAGTAGATATCAGTGTGGGCCAATAACCAGAGAACAGGTGACATGTGAGAATTTCTCAGAAGAAAGCTTTGTGGAAAGATGACTGTTAAGAAACAGGTGCATCCTATTTATTCCTGGACAGTAGATGAACACTTTGTATCTCTTAACACCAGCCCATTCCCCCCATCCCTCCCCCCACCCCCCAGTTTATATGTTATCCTAGAACAAGGGGATTGAGAAAAATGGGACTATAAATTCACTGATCCTGGGAGGAATTCACTCACAATGTATATGTGTATCAAATCATTACGATGTGCACTTTAAACATCTTATAATTTTATTTGTCAGTTTTACCTCAATAGATTGGGGGGGGAGACATTAATTAATTGACTAATCCTAATGTTCTCCACCCAGTGGAGATTAAGTTTATGACAATTGAAGTAGAGTGGTAGATAAGCCAAATGTTTTACAAGACTACATAAGATAAAAGATAGCTCATCTGAAAAAATTATGTATACAACGACCACTTCCAAGTATTTAGGCTTAAAAAATAGTTCTTTCCACTTGGTAGGTAGTAGTGCAAAATATAAATTTAATAGTAAAGGGAAATGAGATATTTTGCATATTCAAGTATGTAGCCTGAGATTTTTATCTCTAACTTGATAACAAGGTTACCATAGGGGAGAACTCAGGGACTGAGGAGAAGAAACAATGGAAACATAAGTTTTATCTTAAATATTTTAGTTTTTTACAAATATAATGTATTAATATAGTACTTTTAGAAATAAATTATGTTATGATTCTTAAATTTTTTGCTTTTTTGGTTCTTTAGCTTTATGTGGAGATTTAAATATACTTTATAAATTTTTAGGTAAATAGTGATTTTACTAATTTATAACCTCTGCATTTTGAACATCCATATACAATTGATGATATGGAATGTGTACTGTAGAGTACATATCATTATGAGTAAAGACTTTTTCATTTTCTCCCCTTACCCTTTATCCTATTCTTGAAGAAACTGAATATAAGTAAAATTAGTTAACAACATTTCTTCAACAAATATCTTCTGGCCCCTGCCTATGTGTCAGGCATCACCCCAGGCACTGAAGACAGATAGAGCAAGGAAGAAAATAAAGTCCCTGCATTGGTGGAGCCTACATTTTAGTGGGGGAGATTCAAATAATAAACAGGCACCGCTGGAAGGAGAAATGAATAAAATTTAAAGAAAAGATATGAAGAAAGGGAAGGGTAATTGGATGTGTGGTTTTATACAACTTGATAAGATGTTTCTTGTCAAGAGACATTTGAACAGAACCTAAAAGAAATTGAGCAAGTCTGGGAATCAACCTCCTTAGCGACCCCCTCGATGATCCTTGCCTCCTAGTATTTGCATGTGTTTTAGGGGATCCTACCTCTCTACTGACCTACCCTGATTCAGAACTGGTCTGTGTGACAACAGAGTGTGGCAGAGGTGATCATGTGGGACACCTGAGTCAGAAACAGCAATGGGGATTTCACTTCAGCCTCTTGTATTGTTCACTCTGAAGAATTCAGCTGCTGGGTTGAGTGCCATCAAGGAGTTCAGGGGAGGGTCCTGTGTCAGAAGACACTGAGGCCTCCCTCAGAGTCGACTTGCCAGGCATGTGATCAACCTTACAAATACCTCCAGTTCCGTTAAAGCTGTAGATAACTGCAGTACTGGCCAGCGTAAATCACAGGAGAGGCCTGAACCAGAACCACCTGACAAAGTCACTTCTGAATTCCTGATCCACAGAGATAACCTGAGATAATAAACATTTGTTTCTTTAAGTCACTACTTTATGGGGTAACATATTACCAAGCAATGGATAACTAATGTAACAAGCTTTCTGGGGGAGAACACTCCAGCAAGAAGGAGCAGTTCTTGTGAAGGTCTTGAGCCAAGAGCCTGCATAACTTCTAGAAGCAGCAAGGATAATGATAATGTTGCAGCTAAGTAGGGAATGAGGTCAGAGGGATGACTATATAAGTCTTACAGGCTATGGTAAAGATTTTGACCTTTACTTGAATGAGGTGGAACATAATCTCATTTGTTACATTCCATTTATGACATTGTCTGCTATATGGACAATAGGTGACAGAATGGACTATGGTAGGGGAAAGATGGAAAGAGGGAGACCAGTTGGGAGACTAATACAGGTAGTGTAAGCATGCAGTGAAGATAGCAGGCTTATTTTGTCTTATCTGGTGGGTATCCACAATTTATAATGGACTCCATATATTAACTGACATTAACCAATTTTTGTCTTAAGTTAAGTTTGAGTTACTTTGGGTTTGCAATCAGACAATCAAATAATAATATAAATGTAACAAAATTTATATTTCTTTAAATAAGTCATTATATAGGTAAAATTTAATTCTGGGAAGAGATTAGTGATAATCTCTAGAAAAAAGTATCATAGATGCTGGAGTTCTTAAATACCAGCTAACATTTAAATTGGAAATTAATCAACAGTTATAAATTTCACTTTTGAATTTAGACAATAAACATGTAAAATACTATTTTTATCCTGGGATTACTATTTTATGTGTCAATATCAATTCTATTAGTTGATGTTTACACTGTTGGCTTTTACATTTTGACTTCCTTTTTTTATTTAACTTGGAACTAAATTGTATACAAATAATTCTTAATTTCTGATTGATTAAACCACATCATAATAGCATTTTCAGAGACCAAAATTTATATATGATACTATTATTTTCTAAATAATGAATTTAAAGTTAATTGATGGGGTGGTGGAAATTAAAATCTACTGTTTTTTAAATATCTATTTATTTCTGAGAGAGAGACAGAGACAGACAGAGTATAAGTGGGGGAGGGGCAGAGAGAGGAAGACACAGAATCTGAAACAGGCTCCAGCTTCCCAGCTGTCAGCACAGAGCCTGACACAGGGCTCTAACTCATGAACCACAAGATAATGACCTGAGATGAAGCTGGATGCTTAACTAACTGAGTCATTCAGGCATCCCTAAAATCTGTTGTTTTCTGAAATACACACATAAAAATGAAAAAAGAAAATTATTTTATTCGAATAAAAATATTGATTTGTTGGTCAAACCTGTATTTCACTTGGTTATTAATTTTTCTACAAGCTACATTCCTTATGTGTTTAAGGACCTTTGAGTTTTTCAGAGTATTCTTAAGGTGTGTCTAAAATATTCTCTTGTACTTCGCTGGCATTTACTTAAGTCCAGCTGCTTTTATTGATGCTAAAGTATTTAGTGGACAATTTGGCAACCATAAATTTTGAAAGTCCAAAGAGTTTTCAGTGGGATTAAGCCCTGATATATTATGGGGCAGAAATTTGAATTATGAAACTGTTTCAATGAATCTTTGTGCCTAAACGACTATTAAATTCATACTACTAGAGACTGTATTCTCTCTCTCTCTACATATATATATATATATATATNTAGTTTATATTACATGATATATATTATTTTTCTATTATATTAAATATATAATTACATAATATATTATATATAACATACATAATTTATATAGACATATACTGAAAATATTCTTCAAGTTCACTTTTTTAAAATTTATATTTCTTTTTTTCTTAAATAGTTTATTGTCAAGCTGGTTTCCATATAACACCCAGTGCTCATCCCCACAAGTGCCCTCCCCCATGCCCATCACCCCCTTCCCCTCACCTCACCTCCATCAGCCCTTAGTTTGTTCTCAGCATTCAAGAGTCTCTCATGGTTTGCCTCTCTCCTTCTCCCCCACTGTTTTTCCCCTTCTTCTCCCCCATGGTCCTCCGTTAACTTCCTCTTAATTCACCTATACGTTCAAACATATGGTATCTGTCCTTCTCTGCCTGACTTATTTCGCTCAGCGTAACACCCTCAAGGTCCATCCATGTTGCTACACATGGCCAGATTTCATCCTTTCTCATTGCCATGTAGTATTCCATTGTATAGCTAAACCACATCTTCTAGATTCATTTGTCTGTTGATGGACCCTTAGGCTCTTTCCATATTTTGGCTATTGTTGAGAGTGCTGCTATGAACATTGGGATACATGTGCTCCTATGCCTCAGCATTCCTGTATCCCCTGGGTAAATTCCCAGCAGTGCTACTGCTGGGTCATAGGGGAGTTCTATTGTTAATTTTTTGAGGAAACCCCACACTGTTTTCCAGAGGCGCTGCACCAGTTTATATTCAAGTAGACATTTTAATAAAGAACAGATCTTTACCCATAAAGAGGGAGATAAACTTCTTTAAAAACTATTTTTAATTTTGGTTTTGTTTACAGTTTTTGTTGCTATATATGTTAATATCATAGGTAAAATAGCTAAAGGAAATAAAAAGGTAAAGTTTAATGCTGGAAATAGAAACCACTCTAACTATGTATACAAGATGTTATTTAAAACAAGGATTTAAATGCTTTGAAATTAGATTAGGTAAACCCAGCAGTTTCTAGGATGGGTCTTCTGGAATGACTCCCAGAACAGTAAAAAAATGGTCCACTAGAGAGTGATCGTGTGTGATGTCACCACCAGTCTAGGTCAGAAGTTGTGATCACCCTCACAAGAAGTGTCTAAACAGGAGGGAATCAGAAAATAAACACCTGAAACTGGAAGCCAGGAGTAGACGGCCAGTTCAAATCACTGCTAATACGATTGTTTCTTGATAATGTGGAGTGAAATCTACTACAGGGAAATCATGACCTTCCTACAGTTTCAGTGCTAAGGACCAGAAATCACAGAATTATCTCTACTTTATTTTCACTTTCCAGTTTTGTGGACATATGTGTAATTAGCAGAATTTGAGGTACTTGAAAGTCTGGCAAATGTAACTTTTAGTCTTCCACTCTCTTAAAGCAGAAGTGGGTAAAATAAAGGTTCAAAAAACCAGTTGAAAGATCTACCACTGCAGATCATAAACATATTTTAGAACAAATTACAAAGAATAGAATAAGAAATTCTCAACGTTATTTTAAATTGAAGACAAGAAAAAAAAACTGGATAATTTACACCTGATGTATAACAAGTGGTATATAGTAGGAAGTCAATAATACATTTCTGAGATAATTTAGTTAGTATATAAGTTGTTAGGCAATAGAGGAGCAAAAGGTCATGGATGAAAAATAGCTCTTTTTTTAATAAGCTTACTTATTTATATTGAGAGAGAGAGAGTATGTGAGTAGGGGAGAGGAACAGAGGGAGAAAGAGAGAGAATCTCAAGCAGGCTCTGCACTGTCAGCGCCCCCCAAAGTACCTCATTTTTTAAGTTCAGTTTTAATTTTGATGATTTTAGAAAACTCCTATGCTTTTGGAGGCACAGAAATGAGAGGTATTTTAAAAGTGTCAAGTAAAGAGTATGCTAAAGATATTATTTCAAGTGAATGAATATACATAGATTGATTGTGAAAATGGCATCACAAAGTAGAGCAGAATTTTTCATTTAAATGCATGCACCTCAAACTGATGGGCTTTCCTCAAGATGTTCAGAAAATAAAGAATGTTTGAAAAATAAAATTGAGAAAATCTGAAGATGTACAAAATAAAAATCTTTGATAATTTTACTGCCATTTTGGTGTATTTCCTCACTCTTTTTCCTAAGTACTTTTTTTAAAAAATATTTTTATTTATTTCTAGGAGAGAGAGAGAGAGAGAGACAGCGTGAGCAGGGGAGGGTCAGAGAGAGAGGGAGTCACAGACTGAAAGAGGCTCCAGACTCCGAGCTGGCAGTCAGCACATAGCCCGACGTGGGGCTCGAACCCACGAACCGCGAGATCATGACCTAAGCGAAAGTCGGACGCTTAACCGACTAAGCCACCCAGGCGCCCCCCTAAGTACTTTTTAAAATTACAGAGTACTTTGGGTGCCTGGGTGCCTCGGTTGGTTGTGTCTGACTCTTGATTTGGGATCTGGTCATGATCTCTGGGTGCATGGGATCAAGTCCTGTGTCAGGCTCTGCACTAATAGCATAGAGGCTACTTGAGATTCTCTCTCTTCCTCTCTCCCTCTTCCCCATTCCTGCTTGTGCATGTGCTATCTCTCAAAAACAAATGAATAAACATTTAATACATTAAAAAATTATAGAATATCTTGTGATACAATTTTGTATCCTGTATTTTTTAAACAGCAACATATTTTTTACAAAGCATTTTTTAAAGTATTAAAATTATACAAGGTCAACAAATTAAGAGCTGAACAGTAATTCTTTATATGCACAAAACATAATTCATTTATAGTCTTTTGTCACCTATTTTGGTTAACTGCAATTTTTCATTGTTATAAGAAAATGCTCTCATGAACATTTATTTTGTCTAAATCTTTTATTGCAATTAGTATAACATTTCTCATAAATTCGTTCCCAAAGATTTCTTCATTTCTACTATTTTTACAGACTATGCTTTATTTTTAAACTATAAAACTTTATGTATGTTGATAAAATGATTCTTCATCCCCTATGACTAAAAATATCCAATTAAATTAGTTATGAGAAAGAAAAAAATAGAATTGAAAGAGATATTCAGATCCAAAATCTAACATGAAAGAAGTCAAGGATTTTATATTTGGGAACCTGAATGTTAAAGGTACATTTTGTTTGTATCTTTGTTTGAAGAATTACTGATTTTTTCACAGAACTGGGGACATATTTTCTGAGAGAAGTAAAATCATTAGGGGAGTATTGGTAGATAGTTTAAACATTGGTCCTGCAGACAACTGCTCAATTCTACCTTTGGTTTTGAGTTAGGTCACATAACAACTTTCTTATATTAAGTAATGACCTTAAACTTTCAAATGATAGATTTACTCTCATTTTCACCTTTGAGCTAGCATATGGCAATCACTGCCTTTTGTATTATGTCTATATACCATGGAAATATGCAACTGAAAATCTAGCCATTGCGTGCATGTGCATGGCATTAGAAGTTCTACCTGCTCAGTTATTTCAAGATTAAATATGATTTTATGTTGTTTACTTAAATAGTAACTACATAATTATAACCTTTATATAACAATTTATGATTAAGGATTTGCAAACAGCTTTATAACCATTATCTTCTTAATCTTTACAACTTGCTCTGAAGGCTTAGCTTGGTAACTCTAAGCATTTCTGATTTATAGATGGAGAAAATGAAATAGGCAGGTGAGATTATTTATTTGTAATAGATATTGACTGAGCTGGGCATGAAGCCAGGACTCTGGAGTGTTGTTCATTCTCTAGTCCGTGGTTATAGAATCTAATGATTCATTATATTAATTGAGTTACAATAACATAGCAAATTATCTGACACCTGACATTGTATCAGATGGAACCACACTCTTATAATTTTATAATCAATGAGGTAAACAATGGCATCTCTAATATACTTTAAATTGAGGGCTTTGTGAATCTAAATTAAATCTATTAAACTAAAACTCTAGCTAGTGGTGTTACCATAATGTATAGTTTAGTTCATTATAATAATTGGAAAATTGTTAATTTTAGAATATCTTTATAAAGACTCACAGTCAAATAGATCTTTTAATTGTATAGAATACTATCATCCACAAACACCAGAAACAATGTTGAGTAAGTGCTGGTTGAGAGTACATGAATTTTATTCAACATGCATCTAATTAGTTGTGACATAGTATAAGAACCAAGTCATGGAAGGCCATTGGGAAGGTCATGGAAGGGTGGATCAGAAAATGCCAAACCCAGAGGTTTGATCAGACTATGGGATGAAACAAATATTAGGCTGTGTCCAATAGATAAGAAACTCTTGTGTTTGGAAGGCAGATATGTAACTTTTATGGAGTAAAACAAAATATAGATTGTAATTAACTTCTGGAGGAATAGACAAACCTAAAGATAAGTACTAAACACAGAATAACTGGAAAGTGTTTCAGATTGTATATAATCACTGATACACATATCAGTGGGACACATGATGGAACCACATATCCAATAAGAAAGATTAGCTCCTCTCTACTTTCTTCTGCCTAATTGATGATTGGCACTTATACATGTGTTCTATGAGTCAGTTCTTAAGGCATTGAAATAGTGAGAGAGAGGTTATTACAATATTAGTTGTTTCTAGGCCAAATATTATTATGCATAAAAAATTAAGTTCTACCTCAATCAGTTTCTCCAAGAAACAGAATCAGTAGTATTATATCAGCAGAAACAGAACTAACATAAATAAAAAGAGATTTATTTTAAGTGTTTGGTTATATTACCATGGGGCTGGAAGTCCAAAATCTGTAAGTCTATTTAATAGGTTGGAATTCACAAGTAGGAACTGATGCTGTAATCCTGAGACAGAATTTCGTCTTCCTTAGGGAATCCTCAGTTTTTGCAGTTAGGGCCCTTGAATTGATTGGATCAGGTCCACCCAGATTATCAAGGATAATTTCTTTTATTAAAGTTAACTGCAGATCTTATCCATAAAATACTTTCATAAAAACACCTAATTTAGTGTTTTTATGAAACACTGGGTACTACAGCTCAGGCAAGTTGACACACAAAGGTAACCATCACAACTTCCTAAAATCAATTATAAAATTTATAATTCAAAGAAATGATTCATAAAAATCAAGTTATAAGTATTTTTAAAATATCTGTTAGAGTATATTTACTTAAGGTGTGTGGGAAGGAATTGCGGAGCAATCTTTTTACAGGGTATATACATGTGAGGACAGAGGCTTGAGTGGGATTTAATTGAAGGGTTTTAATCCAATGACCTGCAGAAATTATGGTAATCTCTGGGTAGAAGAGATTATAAGACTTTGCTCTGATAAGATTTCTCAGCAGCATTCTGATGCATGAATTATTTAATATAACTAAAGTATTCATGTTACTTTTCTAGTATTTTGTTTCTGTGTTTGCAATTCACTTATTTCCTCACTAACTTTGTGCATATTTGTTGTATATATATCCAGTGGTCCTGAGTCTAAAAATATTGGAGCAAACCCATGGAATATTGTTAAACAGAGAATTTCATTCCTGTCTATTTTCATTTGGTCTACCCTTTCATTTCCCACTTACGTAGGGCTCATTTTAGGTTAATTTGGTTCCCAAGACTTGCAGGTCAGGTTCTCTATAGCAAGCCTTGAAATAAAGATTTTAACATGTGTACTTACTATAAGAATGCTTCAGGAGACAGTGAGGGAAGCAGGATATGGTAGATGAAAAAAATGGTCTTGGGTGCCGACTCTGTACAGTGAAGTTTTAGGAGAAATGCACTGTAGATTTGGTCTATCTAGAGGCATCTGGAGTTCTCAATTGAGCCTTGGGGCAAGTTGTACTTCAGGGGGATGCATGATGTGGCACATAACCTCTTAGTCAAATTGGCCTCCAGTTGGTTTTAGGAAATTCTAAACACAGGGGAGCAGGACTGAGTTTTTATCAGCTAATACTTATATCAGCTGTAGAATAGATATTACCTTCAGGAGTATTTGGACAGGATACCAATGGCATCACTAGCCTGCATTACAATTTTCTCCCTGTACTACCCAGATCCACTTGCTGATAGCATTGAGTTCTTCCTATATTGTGGCTAGATGCCATCACTGGAATTTCAACTCCTTTCAAATTCTTCCAAAATTTTGAAAAAGAGGGACCATTTCCAAATTCCTTTTATGAGGCCTGCATTACCTTGGTACTGAAACCAGATAAAGACATTCCCAGAAAAGAAAACTATAGGCCAATATCCCTGATCAACATAAATGCAAAAATCCTCAACCAATATTAACAAACTGAATTTACTAATATTCTAAAAGGATTATACACCATGATCAAGTGGGATTCATCCCTAGGATGCAAGGATGGTTCAACAACCATTACATCAATAGAAGGAAAGATAAAAATCATATTACCATCTCAACATATGTAAAAAATTTTTGACAAAATTCACCATCTTTTCATGATAAAAATGTGCAACAAATTGGATATAGAAGGAATGTACCTCATTGTAACAAAGGCCATATATGACAAACCTCCAGTTAAATTAGACTCACTGGTGTAAAGTTTAAATCTTTTCCACTGATCAGAAGTAAGAGAAGGGTGCCCACTCTCATTCCTATTCAGCAAAACAAAGCAAAGGTTTCTTGACCTTTTTGTAATTATCACCCTTCTATGAAGACTTTTTAGATAATTTTATCATAATTGTACCCCCATGAAATTTTTATGCCATAGATATAATATATATATGTTTATTATTACATGTACATTTGTGCCTTAGGCAAAAAATGTTAAGAGTTTTGCACTCAAGAACCAACTTTGCCCTGCCTCTGTTGAGAACACATGACCTCAGGCATCTCTGAAGAGAGTTTTACACCTTTTGTGACTTCTTATCTTCCCAGTACAACCTTGGACATGTAGCAGTTTCTCCTGGACTCACATTATTCTAGAATCATTTTTAAAAAGCCTTAGAAAAATTTGTTCAGGCTTTTACACAAATATGTAAACCCATGACTATCCCAATGATTCCCAGCACGTGAACCATCAAGTGAGGAGTTGGAATTTCCACTATAAAATGTGTTAATCATGAGCATATCCCCTTTAATACTCTTATTAGTTTTCCGTTCATCAAAAGTGATTTGAGCCTCTTTATGTGTATTGATGAAAGTGTGTGTATATTTTTTTCTAAGTGCACATTCATTTGCTTTCCACCAGATCAGTTTTCATAGATACTCTATCTATTGGAGCATTCAAATTCATCTTTCAGTCTATTTTCTATTCTCAGGATAGTCATTCATATATGTCTGATTTTTATTTAATTCTATTTATTAGTATAAATAAAAACCACATGGCCATGGCAGAAGGATTAAAGTAATATCTGACAGAGTATGAAAATATTATGGAACAAGACTTCCAAGTTCCTTAGTAGCAACACAGTGTGCAATCTTCATTTATCCAACTCTGATGTCAGTGACTCACTCTTAACCAAAAGAATGTGAGATATAACACTGTGACTTCTGAAGGCTTTCTGAATTGATAAGACCTGCAGTTTCCACCTAAAATGTTCATTTTACAGGGTTGGCCTCTTGTATGAAATCTGACTGCCTTCATACCATCATGCTGTGAGAAAACCAAGGTTAGTTATGTGTATAAGTCCTGTGGAGAGAAGCCCCCAGGAAGCTCCTATTTGTTTTATCCATCCCAGCTGAGGTGTCAGCTATGAGAGTGAAAAGCTATCTTTCCTGGTAGCCCAGTAGAGGTTTCAAGAGACATCATTTTCAGCCACCTAGTGATTGCCATCTAAGATTCCTCAAATGAGAACTTTGCAGCTGAGCTCTGTCAGCTCCCAGAAATATTAGAGATAATAAGAAATTAAGTTACTATGTTTTAGTGTGGTTTATTGTGTAGTAACAAATAGCTGAAACACTGGTGTAGAATGAGTCCTTGATTGATGATGCTATGGTGTCCCATTAACTTGGTGACAAGTCTCATCCACTCATGAGTCACTTCATTTTCCTTCCATATTTACTGTCAGCTTCCTGAAGTGCAGTTCCTTCTAATTTATCTGTTTGGGTTAGCAACTCTTTTTTTATCACTAATGACCTTCCAGGAAGGATATCTTCACTGGACCTAGTAATTGGTGCTCTCTTTCTAACATTCCCATGTTATGTTGGCTAGGTTGGACAAGGGATGATTAGGTCACTATATATATATACATATATATAGGTATATATACAACATATATATATATATATATATATAGCTACATGTACATATATTGCTGCTATTGGACATTTGTGCCATGGATATAGTCAGGGTAAAAAATAAGCACCCAAATATCAGATGTTTCACAAGATGTTCACTGGGCATGTTCTAGGATATATGACTATGTCATCTCTATTTCCCATTTCTCTCAAGGATATACTGGTTCTATGTCCACTTTCCTTATAGTCATTCAATCCACATTCACCTTTGGTATAGTTGAAAAAACAAAGCAAGCTCTGGCATACTCCTCAGACAACAGCAATCTCTATCTCATCATTCCTAGACAAATGTTTTATCAGTGTGCTACCATCTCAGTTACCTGACACCCAGTGTGCAGATGCTTAGCTCTTCATCAACCCATGCTTCATCTAATTCATATGAAATTCCTCTCCCTGATTACCTGGTAAGAACAAAACAGTACATACAGGCCTATATAGTAAACTCAATGGTAGCTACAACTGGCAGTTCAATTGACGATTGGTCAGTGGAGTCACCAGGGACACTGCATTACAGTTTTTCCTCCCAGGTGGAGTCTTTAGGAACATCCAGTAAAATAAGCATGAGTATAATTTTTCTTCTCTGGAGAAAACAGATCAGGTGATTTCTCCCAGCATTGGCTATTAATCCAGGACACAATGTGACAGCTGATATTATTCTTTAGCTCCAGGATTTCCTGTAGAAATCTCTTGTTCTTATGGGAATAATGTTATCAGATCATTTACTGGAGCATTGATTCATGGTGTGCCCCCTTCCCATTTGCCATAGTTTTTATAGCTTCCATTTATTACTCATGTTAATCTATATACTTCTTCCCTGTTGGGACAATTTAGTTCAACAGTACTGCTTACCCATAGAGCAGCCTGTAACATCAGCCATGCCAAGACCTTTCCAAGGCACAACAGAACACAAGTTTTGGGTTTTTTTCCAAAAGTATTTATTTTTCTTCTGCAGATGGCATGAGGTTTGAAAAATCCAGTGGTCTGAACTGTGATTTTCCTACTGGGGCTTAATATAAATTCCCCTTGCTGTATATTTTCCCATTACATACCCTTAGGCTATTCTGGGCGTACTGTGCAAAAGTAGGGCTGCTTGCACTGCAGTCTAGACTTGCTACAGAGACCTCCTCTATATTAGGCTCCATTTAAATCTGACATCTTTTTGAATCACCTGGATATAGGATGGAGCACTGTTTACAAGCAGAGACTATGTTGCTTGTAGAACCCAAAGAGGCTATCAGGCATGGTCATATGGTCTTGTGGGAATTATAAGATTCAATAATTTGATCTGTACCTTGAATAAGATATCCTAGCTTGTCACTAACTACTGATCCACTAGAAGTTTTACTTATGTGGTGGAACTCTGACTCTTCATAGAGTTTATATCATTCTCTTTAAAGCACAAGTGCCTTACCAAGGCCTCTAATATGCTCATGTGGCCTGACTAGCATGATGTCATGCATGTAACTATTGACATGATGGTCTCTGGAATATTCTGATGATCTTGATCTCTTTGGACTATCAACAGAACGTGGGGGAGTTGACATAACTCTGGGGAAAAACTATAAATATACACTTTTGTCTACTCCATATGTACGTGAGTTATTTTTGATCCTCTTTTATTATAGGGCCAGAAAAGAATGCATTTGCCAAATCAATAGCTGCATGTCACATGTCAGGTTAATCTGCTCTAGCAAGGACACATCTTTCACGGTGACTGAAATTGGTACTACTACACCTTTGAATTTGTGGAAATCCTACCTTTCTATATCTATTTCCACAGGCTTGTAAATTAAATTATTACTACTCTTATACTCTTTAGATCAGAGGTTGGTAAACTTTTCCTGAAAAAGACATACAGAAATATTTTAGGCTTTGTGGATCACATGATCTCTGTTGCAACTACTCAACTCTGCTGTTGTCGTGTGAAAGCAGCCATAAATAACACATAAACTATAGATTTTAATAAATCTTTACTTACAAAAACAGATGGTAAGATAATTTTAGCCTGTGGGTCATAGTTTGCCAACACTTGGTTTAGATTCTTGACAGTGGTGCTAATTTCCACCACCCCATTTGGATGTAATATTGTTTTTGAATCACTCCATTGGGTGATGAGTATGTAGGTGTTAAAGCATCAACTGCTTGGCCTTCCCCACTGTGAGAGCTCAGACTTCTCAGGCCAAGGACTGTGGAGGATGAGTTCACTACTATAAATATGTCTATCCAAATTACTCATCCAGGGTCTTGGGGCCTGACTACTGAGTGGACACAGTGGACCTATTTGGTATGTGGACTCTCCTTCAGTCAATGACTTCCAGATCTGAAAACTTATTTAAGTCAAGGGAACATAATATTTTATTGGGCGCCCTCAACTTTCTAATCATTTATTTCTGGTTCATTCTGATGACACAAACTGGATACTTGTCAGTTTCCTATCTACTTTGTCCCTAGAAATGAGATATTCTATTAATTACCTGCATAACTCTGTAAGTCAGATTTCCTGTCCATTATTCCAATCTTGCCTCTCATTGTGATCATTGGATCCCATTGCCTTCTGTTGTTTTAGTGAACTATCATTGCCTTTGTAATTGGATAACTTAGTTCTGTGACAGCTTCTCCAATTATCAGGCCTGACCTAGAAAGTAGAGCTCCAGCTGAATTTTTTAGTGGTGTTGGTATTCCCTTCATCAGGATAGCATTAAAGTCTTGGTAAATGATGGTATTTCCTCTAAGCTTTCCAGTAAAATATAATTATTTGGTGACTTTTTCTAGCTTAACATAGTGCATTTACTTTAGCAAACCCACTTTCTTGTGACATTTTATCCCTTCATGCCCCATTTTCTCTGAAATTCTGATATCTCAATCTCACTTAGCAAGGGCTAGATCTTCTGCCATATTTCTAAGAAGTATTCTAGTAGGGAGTTTTACCATCTCTTTGGGGTCCTTCTCAGAGTGCTGAATTTCAGAAGGGTGGGCTAAAATTGTTAAACTATCCTTTTTGAATCTTGTTTTCTAGCCTCTTGATTAAACATTCTCAGAATCTATTTCCATGGGTACTTCCCTGGTTCCTACTGGTATATGCTGGAATGCAGACCTTTCCTCTCTTATCAGGCCCAGCATCTTCCACCTAGCTTTGCTGTGACTTAATCTTTTGTGATAGGCTTAGTGTTTGGGAAGGGAGATATGAGCAGATACTAAGTGGGAAAGGAGTGGGCTAGAAGGAGGTATTATGTCTAAATAGGGAGGGATGAAGCACTTCTGCAGGCTAAAAGAAGCTGTAGATAGTGGGTCTGGTTCTCAGGTTTTTCTTTCTTCCTACAGGTGGTGAGAAAATGTTTGTATGCTACTAGACAGTCCCTCAGGCTCTCATATGTGGTTTTTAAATTGCATGTTAATCACCTTAAAGCTCTTCATTTTTTTTTTTTTTTGAGAATGTTCATTGAGCTGGACAACATTCATACAATTCCTTATAATTATAATTTTCCACATACTTGTCTAATACCTGATAGATGCCAGCTAGTGAATTCCCTATTGAAGTATACAATACCAATTCACAATAGATGAAAATTTTATCAGTTAGGCTGCCACTAGTTCTCCAACTACAATTAGTGATGAAGCCCTTATTGCTAGCCTGGTGACATTTGATGAATGAGCCTGCTCTAAAGCCCCACTCTGGTACCAACAGTCATAGGGTAGCATTCTCTGGGAAGCAGACTCTGAGATGCAGTTTACCATCATGGTTTTTATTAGGAAGTACCCTTGGAATCCATACCTGTGGAATGAAGGGGAAGAAAGCAGGATTGGGGAAAGAAAGAAAGTCAAGCTGTGACACTTGTCAATAAAAGCTTTCACCAACCCCACAGAGAACCTTGGAGCTCAAATAGGCTGTCAGAATTGTTCTGCATTGGGTTAAAATGGCAGGACATCCATATGCCAATGTATCAACATGACATGCTGTAGGAGTCTCCCTAGGAAGTGTGTCACTTACAGTGAGGCAGCTCTGCTGAGACAATTTCTGCAGACAACACTGCAGCAGTTAGGTGGCACATTGACCACAAGTGTCAATTCTGCTTAATATAAATGTAGACGGCTGGTGGTTACAATAAGGGCCTGATATAATCCACTTGGTAACTATGTTTAGACTTTTGTCCTCAAGGAATTCTTCCTAAAACCATTTTCAAATGACTTATTTCCTCTTGATATCAAGTACAGTCTTTTGCTATATTAGTGGTTTCAGCAGGTAAAAAAGGAATATGTCATCATTTGGTCCATCTTGATTTGCTTAGGTAGTCCCTGCCATTTTATATTATGAACACAGAAAATGTGAATTTTAATTGAGGACTTCCTGTCAGTTAGCCAAGCAGCCTCTTTCATCTTGGTTGGGAGAGAATCATAGTATTCAGAGCATGGATAGATGAGGGTGGCTAGATCCTCAGTGCCTGTATCATAGGCAGTGAATTAGGCTTAGGAACTGAGGAAGTCCCCCTAAACATCAGCCCTATTGCATGTCCTAAAGCATACCAACTTGTATCTTATTTATTATTATTTTTTAAATGTTTTATTTATTTCCAGGAGAGAGAGAGAGAGAGACAGCGTGAACAGGGGAAGGTCAGAGAGAGAGGGAGTCACAGACTGAAACAGGCTCCAAGCTCTGAGCTGGCAGTCAACACAGAGCCCGACGCGGGGCTCTAACCCACGAACCGCGAGATCATGACCCAAGCAAAAGTCGGAGGCTTAACCAACTAAGCCACCCAGGCTCCCCTACCCACTTGTATTTTAAAATCAATGGACTCTGTTCTTCTCTTTGTCTCTTTATTTTTTCTTTGATGATATCCAAGACACCATAGGTAGTTTTAAATTCAGAATTATCTTATGTTCTTCTGTGTTAGGACTCAGCAGCAAGCTAGCTGTGTTTCTTTACAAAGGATATGAAAACATCTGTATCAGGGTGCTTTCAAATTTGAAACTCCAACACTTTCCAATTAAGGACAATATTCAGTTTCTGTCCTATACTCCAAATGACATGTGATCTATTTGCAGACACTTTTAAAATCAACGGAGCATTTGGGCATCTTACCCCTCAGTAAGATTTGAGAGATAATGCCGGGGACACAGGTATTTGTGAATCTTTTAGCTTTTTCTTCCCAGAATCTCATCCAAAGGGGAATTCTTTATTTAACTCCTCCTGGTCTGTCTGTCTCCACATTGGTCCCATGGACAGATTTTTTAGTTTGTAGGTTAGAGGGGCTGTTTAAAAAGAAGTTAATGGGAACCAGTACTCTAGTTTCAACCATTTTTTTATTCAAAGTACCAATCCGTTGCTGCCTCTTGGCATTCCACTGTACTTTATATTCATGTCCAAGAAGGGCTCAAGCAACCCCAAAGTTCCATTTAGTACAATCAATTAAAACCTGGTGATCGGTAGACATTGTTATGTCCTATTTGATCATGAAATAGGCATATCTGAATTTATCCAACTTGAGTTTTATGAAATGAATCTGAAAGGGACATTTTTGAGATGAAAAAGGTCAAGATTAGCTTTGAAGATTCCCTCTAAGCTCCCAAATGTTGATAGTGTGTTATGAATTGTCTGGTAAGTATCCTGTCGATTTCCCCCCTTTTCTTTCCACTGTTCAACAGCCTTTTATAAATCCCACTCAATAAAGTTGGCTATTATTCGTTTTTGGTGTTTTTTTGATCCCTGTCCTAGCTTATTTATTACCATCCTTCTTTTGGGTAGTACAAATTTTCTCATTATTTAGAGCCATGGATATTACTTGGTCTAGTAAATTAGATCCATCATCTGAATGATTTCTTGGTATCCAACAGCACAGTTACATAAGATGCCTGATATTGGAGAACTTCTCTTTACAGCTTTTATCATGGTCAGTTACTCACATTAAGCTAGATATCTCTTTTTGATCCTCATACAGCTAACCTAAGAATACCTGTACTCACATATTACTATGTGAAGGAAGGTTCTATTCATCAAAAAAAGAATGGGGCTGTATGGGATCATGCTATCGGGGTAAGTCAACCAAATTTCATCTTTATCCATGATATCCAGTTAGTTGTCTTGACATCTTGATGGCAAACTCACAAATGTTTGCAGACACTGGGACATATGGTCAATCCAAATAACCTTTTTCATTCAGCACTATTTAGAATTAGTGATTGGATCCCCTAACCATTTATTCTGAGTATCTATGTAGCAGGGATTCATCAAGACTTTGCAAAAATTCTTCATAAAGTGTCCTAACTTTTTAACAGACTACCCTCTAGATGTCCTGGACATATGACCATGGCTATTGACTACTTGTATACTTTTTATGTTGATCAATGGCCATAAGCAAGTTACTTTGTGAATGTATACAATATCTGCTCAGGTGGCCATAGGACCATGAAAAGGTTTCCAGCAGTTTGAAAAAAATGGTTTCATTTCTTTCTGTTCTGATTTCCTGGTTGGAGATTTAGTTTTCATCAATGATGCCAAGAGAAGCTTAGTGTACTCTATCTATTCACTAAGCTAATTCCACTAGGACTAAATGTATTTTTTCCATCAACAGGTAATGCTTGTCCCCAGAATCTTAACCATGGATGTTCAGAAAGCAATCTAGTCCTCAATTTCTCATCAAGTTTTCTTCCCTCTTTCTTTTCTTAACAAAAACCTTCTTATCATTTTTAAGTATGAAAGATAATCTTCCCACTGCTATCAGTTTGTGCCATAAAATGTTGAATTGTCAAAGTAGACCTACATGAACAAAAAAATCTCACCAATACCATACTTTTCTAATATTTAGCAAAGTATACAAACAAGCTATGAGCTTCATATAGAGTGAGTGAGTTACACACTCATTGTTCTTTCCTTTTCCCAGGTTATTGCCCTATTCCACCTCAGTGTACTGCCCCCTTAGGTAGCACTTCAGATCTAGACCTATGACAAAGTCTGTCTTTTCCAAACTCTTTGTGCCTGCAGTTGCCCTCTTACACTCCTGTGTCCATTGACATTAATGGGGATTGGCTACCTTCCTATTAAATGGCACACAAACATTCCCTAGTGGAGGCAATTCTTTTATTTAGCTACCATTGTTACAGACAGGCCCTTTGCATCTATTCCTTCTTCCTTTGTTAGTTCTTCAATATTCCTAATTCCTGACTTTTTGGATCTTGTTTGTCAGTATTCATGACCGGGAATAGAAATCACTCAATGTTTTTAAGTAGAAAGGAATTCAATAGCAGAATTAAGGTGCTTACAAAATTGTGCTGGAGAACTTAGAGGTCAAGAAATGCCACTGCCACGCAGTGGTCAGGAGAGTGCTACACCACTACCAACCTTAGCTGCCACTCACCACATTTATTTCTTTAGTGTGTACAGAGAGGCTGTCCTAAATCTGCTGTATCCTGCTAATTGGTTGGCCCCACTAACTAATGAAGAATGACTCCCACCTCTCCCATTTTCAAACTCCAATAAGTGCACTTCAGTGGTAGAAACCAATCTCACCCAGAAAACTAGCTGCAAGTGTATCTGGGAAATGTAGTTTTTAGCCAAACAGCCTCTGTGATACGGGGGTGGGAGCATAAAATAAGGAGTGGAATATTCCATTGAGTGCCAGATGGCAATACCTAACACCAATATGTTGCACTTTTGTGGTGTCAGAAGTTCATCTTACAACTTCAGTGTCTTGAGTCCATACCTGACATAATTTATTCCTTCTACCTTCCTTCAGCCTTTTCCTATCACATTTTTACAGTTATTTACCCTAATTTAAGAAGTGGCAGCTAGCTATTTATAATTTGTTAAATTAATTATAATAGGTTAATATTTTACTGCTGGTGAAACATTTGCATTGTTACAGAAACCTTCTAGAATCACTAACTTAATTAAACAATAACTAACTCTATTGAGAATTCCAGATCCTTTCATCAACCAACATGGGAAATATATTCATTAGTAGGATTTTGAAGTCTCTCATCATAGGCCTCACCTAAGGTCATAAAAACTGCCCTCTTTGCCTCTGTCTCCAGAGATGATCCTAATGTATTATAGTGTAAAATAAATCAGTCTCTTATTTTATGATCAGCAGATTATAAGCAATATTTTCCTATCCTGAAAATAATAGTGCACAAAATAAAAGAAATTTACTCTTCTGATATTTCTGGAAGACTGGAGAGGATTATTGTTTATAACAATGATAATACAACTATCCATTTCAAAAGTGGCAAAAAAGTTTGAAAATACATTGGAGTAAAACTTCAAAAACCCTTTGTTCTGGCCCCTTCCATGTTTTAGTCAGTAGGCACAAGCTCAGAATTGCATCCTTTTAAAACCCCAAACTGATAATTGAGCAAATGGTTTGGAATTCCATTTTTAGAACTTGCTATTTATATGCTAAGACTGAACTCTAACATGGATTAAAAATTCTTTGAAAATGTCCCCAACATTGTATATCTCATGATAATTATGTTCTTGATTTTCTTATCGTTTGTTCTCTTGCCCATCTTTTTATCTTCTTTCCACCGACTCTCTTTACTTGTCCTATTGCACTGTAAAGATGTACTCATTATTTTTTCCTCAGCTGGTATTTTATTGTTTAAAGGAAATTTTTCATTGCTCAAATAGTCTATTTTTTCCAGTAAATTAAACACTGCTACAAAGCTGATATTTTTGATAAGTGTAGAGCTTTTACAGCGATTGTACAGAGCGCCATGGTAGGAACATTATTCAGAGCAGAATAGTCAAGATATTGTGACAGGACAAAAGAAGAGACCACAGAAAGAATATAATGTTTCTTTTGCCTCCAGGGAATGAGAATTTGGTGTTACTAATGGTACTGATTTTTCACTGAGATATACAATTCGCTATTTCTTAATGAATTCTTGCTAATTAATATCAGGCAGTGCAAACCACAGAGGATATAAAGAAAAAAGTTTTAATCAACCATCAAAACCAAATAAAAAAGCCCTAGATTTGTACAGAAAGTGTCTAGAAAATGAGGACTTGTTTGCTTTACTAAATATCCAAAAAAGGAGTGATATCTAGATGCAAATTTAGACTACATACAGCCATTATGATCTAATTGAAAACCATGTTACTTACTAAATTGCAAGTAATATATCAAAATGACACAGATAATGCCTTTTTTAGAATTTTCCCTGGAAAAAGCAAATGTCATCATTTCAATAGTAATATGGCTAAATGTTCAAAGACATTTTAATGTTTTGTTAAGTGGTAAGGGCTAAGCTATTTGTGTAAGACATGAGCTACCATGGCATTTTTATAGCCTGAGTATAAAGGGGCATAGGGCTCAACTCCAAATGTCTTCAAGGCAACCCATCTTATTCATGCCCATGCCCAGTGCCATGCACTGGCCTTCAATTATTGTGTGTTCAGTGAAAAACAGATGCTACAATAGCAATATTAAATAAGATGATCATTATAAATATATTGTAATTTATCATTGTGAAAGATTTGGTTAAAGGTTTAATATTTATCTAGACCTACTTTGCGCTAGGAACTGCATTAATCTTTTACGTGCATTATCTCACTGACTTCTTTCAACAATCTGAGATGCATTGGGAAGAGGGAAGAGATAGTTCATAACTAAGTGAATTTATGGCATTAGGATATAAATTAAAAAGAGAAAGTTAAAAATGTGTCACAGAAGTAATACTTGTTATGGAAACAGAAATTGTCTCATGCAGCAGGAAGCAATGGATTCTGACTGAGTTGTTGCTGTGCCTTTTGGAGGCATTGCGAGGACAAGCATTCACTGTGACTATGGCTGAGGAGCCTGCAGTGGCTGCTGCCAGGGCACTTGGGACCCCTTGTTGCCAGGGACCAGCAGACAAGAAAAGGAGTCACCTTACCAGCATGGGGAATTAATGCTGATCCCAGGAGGAGGTAGGGCTACTCTTATAAGTGGAGTCAGTGAAGAGTAAGTGTGGAACATAGATGATCCATTTGGATACCTCTTGGTGCTCTGTTGACCCACTGGAACTGTGGATGGACACGTGCGGCAACCCTAGCCTGGGGAATAACTGTCAAGAGCTCACTGCCCTCAGAAATGAAGATTTGACTCACACCACCATGGAACACCATAACCTGCCAAATAATAGCCAAGGGATGAGGGGAATTCAAAATAAATAGTGGAAGAAGGAAAGGATGGGGAACAATGGTGCTCCCCAGATCACCTGCTGAGACTGGGACTATCCATAGTTCTTCTTATAAACCTCCTTATTCAAAATTCAAATTATTAAAATTATTCACAATTTCCCTCACGACAAGGGGCCCATGGGAACCATGGAGGAGTTTTTGCTTGTATTGTGTGGAGTGGAGCCAAAGGTGGTCTGTGGTGGCCATAAGAATGCTCCTTTCAGAGTGGGACTGGACACAGCAGAGCTCCATGAGATCTCCACCTGCTGTGCTCTGAATTCTGTGGCCACATTTTAATGGAAGTCACACTTCCCACAAGCTGCCTTTGCCAATGACTATGGCAGGGATTCAAAGGCAGGCTTGTTCCGGGGAGAAGCTGGGTGTCTTTGGCAGCAACTTTGGCAGAACCTTCCTTTGACCTTCAGTAGGCCACATTTCCACTCAAAACTGCTTCCTTCCTTCCTCTGTCCTTCACTCAAGGTCAGGTTAGAACCATGATCTCTTGGCTCCCTTGAATCCCACCCCAATTTCCCTCCTAGCTTGCTTCTCATGGGACCTGGTCTAACACACATACCTACTGGATGAAACCTGCCCACCTTTTCACCAAGCAGCTATTGCTTAAGTTGGATAATGAGCTGATAGCGCAACAGTCTTCTCTTATAAGGCTGACAAGCCTCAAATCTCCCAGAAATTAATCAAATTTTCAGGCCTTTTGAAGAGACCTTTCTAGTTTTTGCTGTTCCTGCAGATAATTATCTTAAATTTTTGTTCATTTCTTTGTTCAGTTCAGTGTGATATTGTGAGGCAGAAGTAGGTAACAGCATTTGGGGAGGAAAAAAGAAGTAATAGCATGTTGGAATGGAATATACCTCTTTTAAGTCTTTAACATTAGTTCTAGAAATAAGTTAAACCTTGTTCAGTTTTAACAGTCTCTCTTCCTATCTTACAATAGCTGTTTTTCACACATATTTTTCCTGTCTTTTCTTTTTTTCTATTACCAAATATATTTATTAATCTTGGCACTGATGCTCCCTCAATCTGGATTCTTCTCTTTCTTTTAAATGCCTTCACTTTCTGTTTGCTCTTTATGTCAGTCATTCATTTAACCACATTTACTGAAATCAACTCTACACCAGCAAGGAATAGGGATGAGGAAAAGACTTACTTGGATATATCCTCAGGAAACCAACATTGTACTAAATCCCAAACATTTTGGAGCTTTTTCGTAGCTAGACGGTACTTAAAGAGAGTGATTCTGCCCATTTTTCAGCATGTCTCTTATTTCTCCCTTTGTTTATCTGTGGTGAGAATACCCAAGTCATGTGACTTCAGAGAAGGACGTGCAACCACATGAAAAGTATAGAAATCTAACAATTTTGTGTATTATTGGATGAAAAATGAAGGACAATTTATGTAAATGCTATCCAGACGTTGTTATAGTAAGCATATTTCCCCAGTCAGAATTTTTTCTTTTTCTTTTCTTTTCTTTTTTTTTTGTAATCATAGAAAACTGCTTATTGTGAGCACTTGTTAACCAATTGAACAGATTTCTTTTAAGGATAGAGTGTGATTTTGAGTTTTATCCAGTTGGAATTTATCATGAATCATGGTTGCCTGTCTTAATGCATTATATACAATCAGAGAGAGAGAGAGAGAGAGAAGGAAGAACGACAGTAACATCTGTCCGTGAGTGTTCCTGTGATTGTAGGTCTTTGTTTTGGGGTTGACTTTTATTGGCTTCAAACCCAGATTTCATCTCGAAATCTGATTTTCACATTTATCTTACAGATACAACAACTCTTCTTTGTCAGTCTGGTGTCTGATTTCAAACTAAGTGTTATATTTTATTGAGCTATATCTTATTACAGCTCTCTTTAGCTCTTGAACTGGCTATTCCACCCCCCCAAATTTTATTATTAAAAATTTAAATATGCAATAGCATTCTGCTGTTGAGATTCTCCAGATAATATTTTACTATACTGGATTTACTATTATATGTCCCTATACAACCAATAATTCATCTTATTTTTGGATGCATTTGAAGTCAACTGAAGATGTGACACTTTAGTAGGCATATCCTTACCTAGAATTTAATAATTCTTTATTCTTCTGTTTAATTCTTTAGAAGTAAACTTTACATACAACAAATTGCTCAGGTTATAATTGTTCCATTCTAGGAAAATTTCTACACATCCTGTGACCTATGTAACTCTAAACCCTTGAGGACATATTTCTGTTATACTTTTAGTAGCTAATAGCTCATAGCTCACAGCCACATTGACATAATACTGAATTCAGCCAGGGCAAGAAAAACCTTATTGTGAGATAAACTTGGTTTAAAGTCAGGGTTATTTTATGACATCTTGATGGCTTAAGCCTAAGTGTATATTACTATGTAATATTGTTACTTGCCCTTCAACATGTCAGTCAACCCCTCTAGACTCTGAGCTCAGCTCTGACAGAAAAAAAAATCTCACTCATCTTTAATCCCTAACACTTAAGAATTGATAAATAAATATTTTGCACTTTAAAGAATTTATACAAATGTATATATATATTTGTATTTATATAAATTTTAAAAATATGTGTTTTCCTTAATTCCTGAGTATATATTCTCTGTCCAAACACCTCATTTGAGAGAGGAGGCTATTTTGAACTCTAATACATATCAGAGGATCAAAGTCTTATCTTGATAAGGGTATTTGCAAAATACTGACGTAAAGTGATTTGCTCCCAAATAACTACAGGTAGGAGAGTTTCACATCATTAGGGAATGACTCTATATTCTCCCACTGAAGGGACAGCAGGATTGTTGCTGGATAAAAATGCAAATCCAAATTATTATGGACTACAGTTTATTTATGAGATAAGGATCTAATAATGGTAGAAAGAACCAGAATTTTGGTATGTTTGGGAATTTCCATGAGAACTGCTTCCTTAATTGAAGCAAAGGATTTTTCTTGGCATGCCCTCAGCAGAGGTATGGCTAGCATTAACACCCTCTGAGAGGCATTTCTGGGTTTTATTAATTGCTGAAAGCACGTGAACTAACATACTCTATTTCATGTTCAGATTTACCAATGTTGCGATTACTCAGTTCCTAAAGTGCTCTGCCTCCTCAACTGTATCCTATTCTCGCAACAGTGCGGTTTTGCACCTGCATCATAACATTGTGCCATGTCCTCAGATGACCAATCACTGGCTACACTACTGGCAGTAACCTCCTTAAGCCTCCTGCAAGGGCTTAGAAATATAAAACAAGGTCATGGCAATGAAACAAAGGTGAAAGCAGATCTGAGCACTATATAAATTCACAGTAAGAACCAACCTGAATTTTCCAAGAAAGTGACAAACTAGGCTGGCAAGGCTTAGGTTGTCCAAGTCTAATTTAGTCCAAGTTAACAAAACTAGTAAGGTTGGGGGCCTGGGTTACCAGCAGGCTTATGGAAGCAGATTCCCACAAAGCCTTTTTGCAGCCGAATCTGATATCCTAAATTCTGTTTAACCATCTATTGTTAATTGTCTGTTATGGATCTTTCTTTCCACCTGCTATGACACCTGATACTTACATGATCACTAATCCATCATTTACCTTTCTGGTTCCCTGGTGTCTTACAGATTTTGACTTCTAAGAGAAGCATGTCCTATTGTTCTAATTGACTTTGCATGCTCTGGAGTTCCAGGTTAACTTCTCTCTATGATCCTCCTTTAGTCTAGGTATTTTAATAGTTATCAGCCAAGAGCATTTTTTTTTCAGAGCTATCAAGTAGTTAGGATCAAAGTGAACCATAATTGACTCCTTTATCCATCCATTCATTCATTCAAATATTTATTGAGCATTTATCATAAGTCATGCTTTGAACTCATTAGGTGCATAGACATAAAGGAGGTGGGAATCCATCTCCTTCAGCTGGAAGTGAAATGGTAAAGAAAGCCTACAGATGATATATATAAATTCTGTGTTTAAGGATGAGAAGTTTGCTACTGCTGGTAGTTGTAGATAAGGCACAAAAGAGCATTCCAAGCAGATAAAGTGGCAAGTACAGAACAGCATAATGAATTAGAATAGCTCAAAATGGCCGGTTCAATGCTAATGTGTAGCATTGGTGGGAGACAAGGTTGGGAAATTAAAAATAATACCAAATATTTATATTGTAGTTTGGTCTATGAATAATAGATGTTGTAACCCTTTACGACTACTCTATTAGTTAAGTACACTGTCTTTAACAATGCCCCAATTTTATAGATGTAAGAATGCAGGCACAGAAAAGCTAAGTAAGTTGATCAGGTTGTTCAGCTAATAAATTGTAGAGCCAGGATTCAAATGCAGGCAGTCTGCATTTTTTCCCTTAATTTTATTTTCAGATTCAGTTTTTTTTTTTAATTAGGTAAAATGTACATATTGTAAAATTCACACTTTCTATGTGACAGTCTAGGAATTTTGACAAGTGCATTTGCTATTCATCCATATGGTGGCATATATCAGAAGTTTTTTCTTTTTTACTGCTAAGTAGCTTCTATTACATGAGATCCATAATCAGTTTACCTATTTATTGGTTGTGGCACATTTTTGTTGCTGTTTTACTTTTGGATGATTATGAATAAAATTATGTTAAAGTCTCTGTCTGAGAGTTCCAACCTCTGGGTCATCTCTGAGTTTGGTTCTTTTGATTACTGTAGCTCATGACAATGGTTACGTTTTTCCCCTTGCTTCTTTGTGTGTCCTATAATTATTTATTACTTGCTAGACATCATGTGTGAGATAGTAGAGACTTAAGTAAATAACATTTATTCTTGGAGGTAAGCACTGTCATTCTTTCAGGCCATTAGTGTGGGGTACTAAGTCAGTCTAGTCAGGAGTTGAGCCAAATTTGAATTCTGTTTTGGGTTTGATTATTATCAGTGTACCACAGGCTTCAATTTCCTCTGGAACTGCCTTGTGATTAGGGTGGGGACTGGAGTACAACAGGATTATTTTTCTCTCTCAGTGTTTGTGTTCCAGCCTCAGTTTTCAGCTATCCCTAAAAGCCTGTCCCACGAAGGGTGCTCTTTCTTCTCTCTTTTTCTACACACTTCCCTACCTCAGGAGCATACTGTAGCTTGTTACTTGGCATATGTTAAGCTTCTTGTAGAGAGATTCTCCATTGTTCAGGTCAGCCTCAATCTTAAGGAGATCCTGTGTGCTTGGATCTCAGGGGAGGGAGTTTCTTAGGATTTATACCCCTTCTCTCTATGGCAGCCCACTCTATCTGTAGCTGTGGCAGAATTTACATGTATCCTACCCCATCCTAGTGGTGTTAGGATGAGATGCTGGGTCTAGGACTCTTCTGTTGCTGGTGTCTCTAGGGTAAAGGGGTTTTCCTTCTATCTTTCCCACAGCATCAATATACCTTTACCCGAAGATGACAGGGTTTGCTGGCCCTTCCCCAGTGGCTTTAGGCTTTTGCTCCATATGTGAGAAAGAGCAGGGCAGGGGTGTGGGATTACATACCTTACCCTCAGTGGTGGTCAATTTTGTCCTCCATGTCTGCCTAATGTGAGCGGCTCTCTCTGGTCTCCCATATTACCCCCCAATCTTTCTTGAGCAAGAAGTGAAAGTCTATGGAAAAGAGACCATGAGTATGTGCATATTCTGCTGAGACTAGGGTTCCTAGAGATTCTATATTGTCACACTAGACCACACTTGAGGAATTTATTGATTTTTTTTACATAAAATTTCCCTATCTGCTTGTATGGTAGATCACACCTCTCCCTCCCACTGCCACTCCTGACATGAGAAGATTCTTGTGTTACATCTCTCCTTGGAGAGGCCTGCCTTTCCTTGGGAATTCAGGCTGCTTCCTTAACTTAAAACCATAGCTTTTTGATGGATTCATGAAGGCTATGACTTTGTAGTAAATTCATCTTTTTCTTATTGATGGTAGGAAGCAATCTTACTCCAGCTTTCCTCAACCTAGACAGAAACCAGGCTTTGCTTTTAACCATCACATACCCCAAATGGCTGGTAATTAAAATAACTTAGGGCTTCCATGTATATATTCTAATAAAGAGGTTTAATTTTATCCTGAAACACAAGAGATAGCAAAGAATTTTAAACAAGGGAATAACATGATCAGATCTGGGATTTAGAAAAATAACTGCATCAGCAGTGTTAAAGGCACAGATTAGAAGCAGGAAGATCAGTTAAGCTTAAAATATTCTAGAGATGACATAACAAGGACTTGAATAAGAAGAAATAGGCTTGGAAAAATGTCAAGAAGTTTTTCAGACTTGGGGTGCCTGGGTCAGATAAGCGTCTGACTCTTTATTTTGGCTCAAGTCACAATATCAGTTTGTGAGATTGAGCCCTGTGTCATTGAACTCTTTGCTGACAGGGCAGAGCCTACTTGGGAATTCTCTCTCTCCCTCTCTCTGCCCCTTCCTTCCCCTCAAAATAAATACATAAACTTAAAAAAAAAAAAGAAAGAAAAATTTCAGACTCTGTGAGCAATTAGATGAAATAAAGGAAGGATAATTCTAGTGTAACTACACAACTTAATTAACCAGTATATTTACTGAGTACTCATTTCATTATCAAACATATCTTAGTTTGAATAGAAAATTATATTATATGGTCAACTTCAACTTTGGGTGATTCTAAGGGTTTCCAGCTTGGGCAATTGGGTTAAAGTCAATAACATGATTGAAATATGTTTTAAGTGGAGTCAATATTGGAGGAAAGAGGATATGATTAGAGAAACATTACTAAATTTCATCAGGTGCTGATGCTCAACAGAGAACTTGTTGTATGGGTCTGGAGATCAGAAGAGAGGCCTATGGTAGAAATACAAATTTGATGATTATTAGCGGCATTGAAATCTATTGATATAAATGAGATTGCCCACAGAATATAAAGTTGGAAGAATCAGGAAAGGGTGTGATAGAAAAGAAAAGTGAGTTTAGTGTAGAGAATTTCTATGAAAGGCAAGAAAGAAGGTTTTAAGTATGGAGTGGTCAATGATGTCCAATAGTTATTGACTGAAGTAAAAGGTAAACTTAAAATTAGCCAATGGATTTTCCAAGTCCAGACAACAGAGAAATTGAAAAACAAAACCCCAGAGGGGTGTATTATACAGATTGGGGAATTCAAAAAAAGCACTCTTCCACAAGAATCTAACTTTTTCATGCCGTATTATGAGGTCTCAAGCATAAACACTATATTTGGAACACTAAAATGTATATGGCTAAGTACTCTTCTTTCTTTTGTCTTACATTTATAGCTTGATAAAAAGTTTTTGCAAAGTCACAGAAAAAAATAGAACTGTAATTAATGTATCACAACTTATTTAGCTGATTTGATGTATTATCAAATTTTAGGTTTTAATTACATTTCATGTTGTTACAAAACTCTTTCTCTAGCAGTATAGACCACAGTATAGGGAAAGGGGATGGTGAAAAAGAGAAAAAAAGGACACTTTATTGTGGGACCAAATGTGTGTGTGTGTGTGTGTGTGTGTGTGTTCCATTGCATTAAAGAATACATTTTAATTTAATTTAATTTTAATTAATTTATTTTGAGAGAGCAAGTGAGCAAGCATGGACTTGCTCTTTTTTTTTTGAAGATTTTAAAAACGTATTTATAATTAATTTGTGAGAGATGTCAGACAAAACATAAGTAGTTCACTGAGTTAGTGGTTTAGTTTGAAGTCTCAAGTTGCAGGCAGTTAAGTCCTTATTTAGAAATAAAGGCCTTTATACCTATTTATAGTGTACAGTTACTTGCAAAGAAGTTAGATATACAACCATTTTCTAAAAGCCTTTTTTTTTGTTTTGTTGGTGATGGTGCTGGTTTTTCCAAATGGATGAGGTAGACCTATAAAAATGAGACGCAAGAAAAGACAGTTAAGAAGTGAGGATTTTCTCTTGAAGGCGGTTAACTGGTAACAGGGAGAATGGGATATTGAAAGAGTGGCTCTAAGGAACCACCTTCTGTTCCTCTTGTGCTGTTCACCCCATCACTGTGTCCGCCCCATCACTGCACTCGACACTCGCTTGTTCACTGACCCCTTTGAAGTCAACGCTTCAAACACGAGGCACGAAGAGAGGCTTACACCGAGACTGTCGCGATGGCTGCCAAGTCTTGAGCCTTGCGGGGAATCCGGAAAGGGCTCTACCGACCGTAGTCTGCAATCGGCTTGTCGAGTCTTCAACAATTCGAGGCCCATCCTCTGAACCCCTCTCATGCTGTAAATTGTAGTAACAATTCTGACACACGTGCAGCGGGGATGAGATTTTCAAGGGTTTGAGTTCTGGCTGAAACCGACTGCACCTCTGGCGGAAGAGCTGGCCGCAGTTCCTGCAACGGGGCCGTCTTTCCGCCAGAGAGAACCGCCCGGAGCAGCCCGAACAGCTGTCACCTCCCTCATCCTTCACCCAAGGTCAGCAGCGGAACGGCCTGGCTGGTCTGTTGCCAACGAGGATCCTGCTGTGACCTTGGAGACGCCCAGGGCGGTGATCTCTGCCCTGTGTGCGTTGTCCTTCGGATCCAAGGCCGGGTGCAAAGCTAGCTTACTCCGGCCTGAACAGCAGCCGCCGTTCCCGCTGGTACCCAGGCTTCAGTCTGCTGTGATTCCGCACTTCAGTGGGATTGGGGTGGGGGTGGGGGGTTAAGGGGACCGTGCAGCTGGGCTCTGGCCCGGCCCTCTGAATAGTTCACCAATGTGAAGCCGTGGGTCTCGTCCAGACTGAGCGGTCAGACCGGCGCCCGGAGTCCTGGGAGCCGCTCTCCGCGCACCAGCGGGCGGTTGCTCTGCAGGAGGCTGGGCCGAGGCTGGTGCTGCTGGGCTGGCGGGGCGTGTCCTTGGGGTCCTGGCTGGCGCTCTGCTCATCTGCCTCTGAATCTCTGCTGTCCTCGTCCTGGGCTTCCTGTCCTATTTGTGCTTCTGGACGGCCTTCCTGCGTTTCTAGGACTTCAACAGGCTCAGGAGCTGGTGTTTCAGGAACTTGCCAAAATTCCGTTCTCCAGACCCGGACCACGCCATCCGAGTGAGTGTCCAGTTACCATGACGCTCTGTGTATCTCACTCTCATCTCCGACACGCAGCAGCAATCTGCTCGCTCCGGCCTGTGAACGTGTTCACACTCCCAATAGGGTTCTCGCTGATGCTCCACACGTGGGTACATGTGCCAGCGCAGGACACGATGTCCCCTCTTAATTCACCGATACAAAGAGCAGAAAGTGGAGCTCTGTGGCCTCGGAGCTGGGTCAGAAAGAGAGAGTCCCAAGCAGGATCTGTGGTCACACACAGAGCCTGATGCTGGGGCTCTAACTCACTGAACTGTGAGATCATGACCAGAGACAAAATCAAATCTGGCACTCAACTTCTAGAATTAAAAATCTTATTCTAGGAGCGTCATCTCAAATTCACCTGTTCAGAAGAGTTGATCTTTCAGTATTGAAGAGTCAGTATTGGTCTTCAGTCCTCTCTTATGAGTGAATTTTAAATTAGTCATCTTGTGTTCCTGCATAAAACTAAATAATTTGATTTACCTGGATTGATGGCTCTTCCTAACTGCATTTTTCTCAAGAATAAGTTTTTCTTTTCCTTAAGTTTTTATTGTAGATTTTAAGCAATACTTATTCTTTCTCCATCTTTTTATATTTAATAACTTTAATCAATTTAGACATTTCTATTGTTGAAACAGGATATTTGTGAAACATCCATTTTGCATGTCCTTCCAAAACAATAGTCTGTAATTCCCCCATTTTTCTGGCAATGCAAACCTTTCTATTCATTTTTCCTTTTGTTTTGTGTCTGAATATGTTTAATGTAAACCTTCTATGACCTGTCTAAAGCCCTTCAGGCTTAACACCATTGGCAGTGAGTTTTCTTACCCTTAATTGTGCTCCTGACTTTGGTTTAGTTTGTCCGTATATTCCCTGAGCTTTAGGTTTATTATATCCAAGTTAATTATTTCAAAGTAGGTGTTTATGTGCCACTTTTCCCTCACGCTTTGCATAAGAATTCATAACAGTATCTCTTGTTATGCTATGCCTTTTGCTCTGGGATTTAACCTGGAGAGAGGAATGAGCTCTAATCCCCCTGTTATCTTTGGAGTGGGAGGCACTGACCATCCGTTTTACCTCATCTGTTCTCAATCCGTCTAAAATACTTTACCCTCAATTCCATTTAAACTCTTATTTGTTAGCAGATGTTGAAGAAGTACTGTTCATTTTCATTGATTTCTCTCTCTTTGCCCTGACAATGCTCCTTTCTATTTTCCCCTCCATCAGTTGCACAGAATTATATTTTTCTTCCTTCTTTTTTTTTAAAGTCCCTTCCTCCCACCATTGTTTTCAGGTCTCAGAGGCATAGCTTTCCCTGTCATTACCTTTGTATAGGTTTCCACTGAATCTAATCTGGGGGTCCTCAACTCTTGCTGCACTTTAGAATTACCTGGGAACTTAAAAGAACATACCAATTTCTGGTACCAAAACCGGCCAAATAAACCTGAATCTCTGAGGGTGAATTTAAAATCTTCTCAAGTGATTTTAATGTGCAACCAGGAATGAGAACTATTGATCTACTTATTTTTAGCCAATTTATGTTCTCCTACCTTCCCATTTCAAGTAAGGGAATCCATTGAGGATATCTTTGCCTTTTTTTTTTTTTTTTTAATTTTCCTGGTGGTAAAATCATACAGCACTTGGAAATAGTGCTGATAATCTCCCCCAAATTAATATGACACTTATGAATTACATCATATTCCCTGTCACTTGGTAAGAGCTACATAAGGCAGGGAAAGCAGAGGAGAAAACTAGAGAAAAAAGATAAATAAGTGGCAGGAGGAGTAGACAGAGAGACACAGAGAGAAATTAAGGAGAGAAGATGAAAGAGATAAAATGAGGTGGGATTGCTTGATACAAATGCAGATTGTTCAGAGACCTAGAGGTGGAGGAGGCTAAGAATCTTTGATTGAATTATTTTCAGGATGATCCAGAGCCATTTGAAGTTTGAGAACAATAGTACTGGTCAGCAAAGGAATTTACGAATCTCACTAGAAGTTATCACTCTTTTAAAAACACTTTATACCCTCATAAACACTGAACATGAAAAGATTCATTAAAGGGTGGTTTCTACTAAAGCAGACGTGCTGTGTGTGTGTGTGTGTGTGTGTGTGTATGTGTGTGTGTGTGTGTGTGTGAAGTGTAGGGGTGCAGGTGAATGGGTGTATTTGTGGCTGTGCATGGTACTATATTTTACACTATTCCCCAAATTTGTGAGATCATAGGATTACCTGGCCAACTTGTTTAGTTTTTAAATATTTTTTAAACGTTTATTTATTTTTGAGAGAGAAAGAGACAGAGAGAGAGTGTGAGCAGGGGAGGGGCAGAGACAGAGGGAGACATGGAATCTGAAGCAGGCTCCAGTCTGTCAGTACAGGGCTTGAACCCACGAACCATGAGATCATGACCTGGGCCGAAGTCGGTCGCCTAACCAACTGAGCCATCCAGGCGCCCCTTAAAATATTTTTTAATATTTATTTATTTTGGAGAGACAGACAGAGTGTAAGCAGGGGAGGGGCAGAGAGAGCAGGAGACACAGAATCTGAAGTAGGAGCCAGGCTCCGAGCTGTCAGCACAGAGCCCCATGCAGGGCTCGAACTCACAATCGGTGAGATCATGACTTGAGCTGAAGTTGGATGCTCATTGACTGAGCCACACAGGCGCCCCATGGCCAGCTTATTTAAAACTCTGATTTCTAAACCGCTTAATGGGCTTGAAATGAATATTTTGATTCAGTAGGTCTGGAGCAGGCTCTATGAATATGAGTGTATGATCCCACGAATTTCATAAGTGATTATTATGATAAAGGAAATCTAGAAAACACTGGCCTTGGGCAATTTCAGAGGAATTGGGAAGACCTCTTACTTAATATTAAATAGATTTAAACCAGCTTTCTAATGCCAGAATTTTTTTTTTTATAAGGAGTGACTCATTAAGTAGATCTAAAGTATAGATAATTGATATCAGATCAATTTCTAAATGATTTAGTTTAAAGCAAATGATAGAGTAAGGACATATGAACAATACAAAGACATCACTTGCTTTCTTGGTACTTTTGCTTCTAGGGAGTGGATTAGCTTAAGTAGCCAGATTAATGTTCTGAGTGAGATGAAGAACTGATTCTGTGCTCTGAATAATCAGATGGGGAAATACTGGCACTCCATCTCCACTTTCAGTGGGCTGTGTGGAGAAATCAGGAAAGCTGACTCCCTCCCATGTCTTCACCTATTGTGTTTAATGCATTCTCTCTCCCTGGAGGTCCAACATTCTGCTACCTGCCCCTTGCTCCTATCTCAACCCCCTACATTGGCTAAGAACCTCTGCCTGGACAAAGAGTTTACTTTCTTTGAGGCCTGATTGTTTAGCCTGGGGATGAATGCAGCTCCTAATAACTAGTGCTCCATACATGGAAAAAGGAGAGAGAATCCTGTTTGGCCTGTCAGTTTTGCTGTGGGAAATGCAGTTCATTAATTGCTCAGATGATTGTACTTGGAAACCAGTTCTCTTGCCATTTGTGCACTTAATTATGAACAACTTTGGATCTACTCTTCTATGAATCTTTCTAATGACTCCCTCCTGAACATGTTTCAAATATACGGATTCTTCTACTCCTGTCAGTCAATCCAGTGTTATTTATTTTCCATCTTCTAGGAGTTTTTCCCAATTACTTTGATGTTGGTAATGTCCTTTATTGGTTTTAAATATTTTCTATGATTTTTAGAGTTTAGGATGAGGAGGTCAGAAAAATTGATCAAATATTGCATTTTTCAATAAGAAAACAGAAAGAAAAACACAAATATCTGATTAATTTAAGCAGAAATGGAATTTGTTGAGAGGATATTAGGAAGTTTTCAGAATTGCCCTAAATATTACAGAACCAATTTCAGAAATATCCAATGCAACTGTGCTCTAGAATCAAAAGAGGTTGAGAAGATGAAAATCTGGTATTTTGAGCATCAGTAGTAGAAGGGAAGCACTCAAGGATTTTCAACCTCTTGGTCTATGAATCACCTCTGGCTTCACTTTCCTTTCTGGAATATGACCCAACTTTCCAATGATGTACTCATTAATAACCACTTTAAAAACTCTTGTATATTTAACCTTGCATTGCATCAACTTGCCAATCTTCAACAGTGAATCATTCCACCATCTGTTTTTCAGATTTTATTCCCAGGTTGCTGGACTTTGCTGGATAAACTCTCAAAATTATGTTGACTGAAAATTCACGCTAACCCAATTCTGAGCCATAACTTCATCCGTGTGTTTTCCTTGAACTTCCTTTCTTATTTCTCTTCTTCCTTTTTCCTAGATCATCTGCCACATAAATGAAGGAGTAGGAAACTAGAAAGAGAAGACATGATTTTAACCCCAGGTTCTGTTACTTATTAGTTTGTGATTAGAGAGTGATTCTTCATTTTACTCTGTCCCAGTTTTGTCCATAACATGGAAATAATATTTAAATTATAGGATGCTTAAATATATAAATTATAGCTGATTAAAAAGGGTATGCAAAATTAGCTTCCCAACCACATTATGCCCACATATGGTAGCTTTGTATGAAAAGGAATCCAAAATCTTTATTAAAATTATTTACTTGCTAATTTTTTCAATTGATATTCATTTCCAAATTTCCAGCTTTTTCTGGACAGTTTGAAATCTCCTCTGACACCTCATACTAAAAATATCTATAATGAGACACCTCTTTTTCTTCCAAAACTGCTCTTCTTTCTGGCTTAGAACAATTCTAGTTATTTAAAAGAGATGCTTCACTATTGCCTCATGTTGTTGTTTCAATATCATTACTCTTGTATTATCACATTTCCAGACCTCTTTTCTTCTCTTCTATTTCACTCTGACCAAGAGCATAATATTCTGTCCTCTCGGTTTGGTGCTGCCAATCAAAAGCTAGAAACCTTGTTTCATGTACTAAGTCACCACCTAAGATACGATACAATCTCTGGGACAAGAAGAAAAATCTAAGTGATCCAGGCTACGTACTGGCTTTATTTACTTACTTTTAATGCCACTAATTCTGCAATTCAATCCACAAGCCCATTAGATTATATTTACATACAAATATTGTATTTGTATCTCAAAATATATACCATTTTACTTGGGTTTTCTTGATAAGGTGATTGGAATATCTATTTTCTTGCTTCATTCTAATACATTTATCTATAATTCCGGGATGCTTATTAGGGAAGGCTCCTCTGCCCTCCAGTGAGCATGTACACGTGTGTTTGCAGAAGACCTCTCTGCTTCTTGGGATCGTTGCTTCAGTGTGCTAAATTGTATTAAATATCTGATCCTTCCTACCTAAACCTCTCTAATTAAAATCAGAAAGATTTGAAACCAGACTACAGAAGCAGGATTTGTTTCTCTTGTGTTCACAATTGGTGTAAAAAAAAATCTGCTGTGATGTAACATTTAGAGTTTTCTCTTGTGAGAATGCAGACAGAAGGTGCAATGGTTTGCCTCCACACCAGTTTCTTCCCATTGGTCCTTTGTTCTCCATTTTCCCAAAGAAATTTCTTGTTTTCTAACAGTGTGTTTTCCTACACAGCCTAAATTATTTTTATACAGTTGATTCTTGAGTTTTAATTTTAGTTTTAACACTTAGATGACATTCAAACTAGTCTAACTTTCACTGGAAATAATTAGCTGTATTCTTAAGCCTCCAAGCAGTGGTTCTGGGATTTCCTGGCTGTATGTTGAAGTCATTTGGTAGATATGAAAATCTGAGATGTAATTAGTGCTTTACACAACTAATAGGTCTATTTGTCAGAGATTCAGATCCTAGGTTCTAAGTAAGGAAACAAATAACTAGTGCAACTTAATGGGATAGAAAGACTGCTTTGAAAAGTCAAGTACTTGTAAATATTTTTATGAAACTAGACTGACATTACTTTATCTTTAAATATGGTCTGCTTAAGAGGGTGTGGGGTGGGGAGGGGAGAGATGGACGTGGAGGAGGGCACTTGTGGGGATGAGCACTGGGTGTTATATGGAAACCAACTTGACAATAAACTATTTGTAAAAAAAAAAAAAAGATTAGTGAAAAAAAGTTTAAAAAAATAAAAAGAATACAAACCCTAAAAAAATAAATGATGGTAATAAGAAAAAAAAAGAGGAGTGGCTCATGGGGCACCAGGTGACTCTGTTGGATGGCTCACTTCTGCTCAGATCATGATCTTGTGGTTTTTGAATTCAAGCCCTGCGTCTGGCTCTGTGCTGACAGCTCAGAGCCTGGAGCCGGCTTCAGATCCTGTGTCTCCCTTTCTCTCTCTGTGCTCTTCCACAGCTTGTGCTCTGTCTCTCAAAAATGAATAAACATTTAAAAAATTTAAAAAGGAGGAGTAGCTCAGTAATATATTCACCAGTTTTGTGCCAGCGCATGGTATGTTCAAGCAAAAATTAATGTAATCAATTTGAATAATATGAATATACAGATATATCTTTCTCTTAAAATTACCATGCTACTGGTTGATAATATTATGAGATAGTAAGAGAAAGAGTAAATGTGTATCTATTTCTGTTTTCTGCTTTGCTTTGCCTCATGAGACGTAGCAAATATGGTGTATTGATAGGGAAGTAATAAAAATATTTTTTGGAAAAATATTTTCTTTTAACAATTTTTAATGTTTATTTTTTTAGAGAGACAGCGCGTGAGCAGGGGAGGGTCAGAGAGAGAGGGAGACACAGAATCTGAAGCAGGCTCCAGGCTCTGAGCTGTCAGCACAGAGCCCAGTGCAGGACTCAAACTCACGAACTGTGAGATCATGACCTGAGCTGAAGTCAGATGCTTAACTGACTGAGCCACCCAGGCGCCCCTAATATTTTCTTTTGTAATTTCTGAAAATTCGTTAACTTACATGTAATCTTCTATAGGGAGTTTCATGCCTCAAGAATGGAGGCAACTAGTTAGGTCAAGCATATGGAATTATTGAAATCCATCTGGGTTGTTACAGACTTTGTAAAACTTTAGGAGAACGTATTTCATTTTTCATACTACAAATCACACAGCATACATTTTAAAGTAATTATTTGGTTAAAAAGTGTGTATGAGGGCAGAAGAAGTGGTGTAAACTAGAAGGACGTGGGCTTCCATGATATCTTGTACCTGTAGTGAGCTACCACCAGTCCCAGCCTCTTGGTACCTGGGATGGGCCAGTCAGGTATTGTATTAACATGTATTGTTAATAGATGTTGGAGACGAGAAGGAGAAGGAGAAGGAGAAGGAGAAGGAGAAGGAGAAGGAGAAGGAGAAGAAGAAGAAGAAGAAGAAGAAGAAGAAGAAGAAGAAGAAGAAGGAAGAAGAAGAAGAAGAAGAAGAAGAAGAAGAAGAAGAAGAAGAAGAACAGACTGGGGACTTATTTTTTTCAAGCTGCTTAACTAATTGAAGGGAGTAGATAGGGAGCCTGAAAATTAGAAGATTTCAGGTAGTGAAGAGTGTTATGAAGAGGATAAATAATACTAAAGAATGATGCTTCTGTAGGATGATCAGGAAGGCCTTTGTGACAAGGTACACTTCAGGCAAGAGCTGAGCAATGAGAAAGGGTTAGCTGTGTAAAGACCTGGGGGAGAGAATTCCACGTAGGAGGAACAGTGAGTGTAAGAGCCTTGCTTCAGGAACCAGCCTGGTGTGTCCCAAAGCTGAGGGAAAAGGTCAGTGCCTGGACACGGATGGGGCAGATGGTGGAAGGACTTGAGGCCAGGAATATGGCAAGGGGAAGATAAAGAGGACCTTTTAGGGCAAAACACAGACTTCAAATTCTTATTTAAGGGTAACTGGTAGCCACCACAGGTTTTAAAAAGGTAGAGAAATGATACGATTTACCCTTTAGGAAGACCATTCAGCCTGCTGCATGGTGAATATACTCTGGGTTGGGGGTGGGGGAGAGAGAACATTCGGGAAGATTGTTTAAGTGGTGCTACTGAAATCCAGGGAGAAATTAGAAAGTTTTGGACCAGAGAAACATTAACAAAGATAGTGAGAAGCTGCATATTTGGAATATATTCAGAGGAAGAGATGATAGGACGTATCGAGAGGTAGAAAATGGAGGATATGAGAAAAATCTCATGACCCTTCATCTCACTCCTAATTTTACCCCAGAAATATTGTTTTGTAATAAATATAAAGCAACAGTTTTCCTTTCTCTCCTCCTTATTTTTCAATTCCTTTATAACTGATTCCATGCCTGTTTTTTGAGGTTGTCATTATTTGAGTACAGTTGACACACAATGTTGCATTAGTTTCAGGTGTACAACATAGTGATTCAACTTCTCGGTACCTTATGCTATGCTCACCAGAAGTGTAGCTACCATTGGTTACCATACAACACTATTGCAATATCATTGACTACATTTCTTAAGCTGTGCCTTTTATTTCCATGACTTACTCATTCCATAACTGGAAGACTGTATCTCCCATGCCCCTTCGCCCATTTTGTCCCTCCCCCTCTTCCCTTCCCTCTGGTAACCATCAGTTTGTTTTCTGTATGTATGGGTCTTATTTCTGCTTTTTGTTTCTTTATTCTTTTGTTTGGGTTCTTATATTTCACATATAACTGAAATCATATGGTATTTGTTTTTCCCAGTCTTATTTCACTTGGCATAATACCCTCTAGCTCCATTCAAGTTGTTGCAAAAGGTAACTTTTTTATGTCTGTATGATATTTCTGTGTGTGTGTGTGTGTGTGTGTGTGTGTGTGTGTGTGTGTACTAGTGTATCTTCCTTATTCATTCATCTATTGATGGATACTTAGGTTGCCTCCATATCTTGGGTATTGTAAATAAAGGTACAATAAGCATAGGGGCACATATATCTTTTCAAATTAGTGTCTTCATTTTCTTTGAGAAATATTTGGTAGTGGAATTACTGGATCATATGGTATTTTTATTTTTAATTGTTTGAGGAACCTCCACACTGTTTCCACAGTGGCTGTATCAATTTACATCCCCACCAACAATCCACAAGTGTTCTTTTTTCTCCACCCCCTTGTCAACACTTATTTCTTGCCTTTCTGATTTTAGCCCTTCTAACAGATATAAAGTGATATCTCATTGTGATTTTGATTTGCATTTCCCTGATGATTAGTCATGGTAAGCATCTTTTCATGTTTCATAGCTTGTTTTCTTAACTTTGCTTTCTGGATATCACAGTGTGAAATACAAAATTAAAAAAAATAAGCAAGTAAAAAGTATATTTTCATATCATCATGACAAAAAAACCCATTGGTGTTTGTCAACATATTTTCTTTTTGAAAGCCTATTTTGCCTCTCCTCTTTCAGAATATCTGCATGATGAAGCTTGAGGACACAAGAGTTTTACACTTAGCATGTCCTATCTACATCTACATTTCTAATATCAGGAACGGAAATAAGATATTACATTCTTTTCAAGTTAAAGCTAATTGTGGGCTTGAGGCTAAGAAAACTACAAGAGAAATCATAACAGCAATTATATTTTGCATGCTGACTCTTTGCCTGGCATGGTTCTTCATACTTTGTGTATTTTAACTAATTTAACCCCAAACAATCCTATGATGCATTTTAAAAGGAGAAACTGAAGTGCTGAGGTGGAGAAATATGCCCAAGATCGCAGAGTTAATACATGATAGAGCTGGTATTTGGCTTCAGGCAGCCAACTTTAGAGGCCACACACTTTACCGCTATGTACTAATATTCCTTCTCATCTTGGTGCAGTTTCAGAAATAGTGGAAGAATGATTACTATTTCTAGCACCCTCTCTAGTGATCAGGATAGAAGCAATGCAGCCTCTTAATCTCTGAGACAAGAGAAAATAACCCAAATGCTCATGCTCATTGACCTCTGATAATGGATAATATAGATAACCATACATGCTGGCTTTCCTAGTGTCTCTAAAAATAAATTTATTCTAATTTTCTAGTATGAAAACTCCTCAACAAATATTCTGAAAACATAAATCTGAACTCTGGATGTAAGAGAAGGTGACACTCTTGTACTTTTTTTATGTTATTAACTTGAAATCTTATAACAAATCTCATAATTTGAGTATTATTATCCTGATGTTATGAATGGGATTCAAAAAGATTATGAACTTGCCCAGGGTCATACAGAAAATGAACTACACAGTTAAAATGATGACTTTTGTACACATCCAAATCCCCATTCCAAAACAATGTTCTATATTATTAGTGAATTGTAAGAGCCCGAAGCACTTTGCCCAGTTTCGAATACTATACTTAAAGGACACTGTATTTAACTGATGTAAAGTAATACCTTCAGTAATGCTTTGAAGCCAACAGAACATTGATATAAAAACATTTATGAGAATAGGGTTATTCCTTTGTTTTGTTTTCACATTTATATTAACCCTTGTGATAAGAAGCTTGATTGGTTGTTTCCAAAGAAAACCACAGAAGCATAAAATGATATAAAAGTATGAAATTGTTGTTCTGAAGAGGGAAAAGTCATAGAAACAATACAAGTTCTACCTTTCCTCGCAGTTTTTAATCAAAAGATCTATTTTTTTTTTAATTGTTACCTGTCATCCATTCTGGGGTATGTATTTTCCTTTCATATGGCTGATTTTTTCCTATATTTTATCCCATCATTTTGTTTCATGTAATTTTGTTTGAGTGGCTTATGTTTTGTGCATATGTATTCTCACTGCAGAGATAGAACTCCAGAAGAGCTGATAAACCTAGTCTAATACTACCGAAAATTGAATCTTCCAAAGACTTAGAAAATAACTTCAACTCAGAAGAATGAGTGCTCTGTAGCTGAAAAGATAGAAAAGCTGTTCAATGGTGACATGACAAGCTGAGCTAGAACTAGCAAGGAGTATATCCACTTCAGACAGGAATCTGCAAGGTGAGCTGCTTATCCAGCCTGACCATTCTGAGCACCAGATACTTAATTTCAGTTGGCCAGTTGGCTTAAGTCCATCTGATCCAGACATCTACCTAAATCAATATTTTCTAAAATAAATAAACACCAATTAGAAACAGTCAAGGCAACATTATAGATTGAAAAATTAGGGACTAATATACAAGTATTTAAACATTCTGGCCACTGCCCTGATATGTGCCTGGGAATTCGTAAAGCATTTTTACGCATCCTGGGATGTGGTTGGAAAGTATTTTCTGGAGACTGATCAGCAATTTGATGTCTTGGACCCAGAGAATCACTTAGGAGGTGAATTACTGATACTACGGCTTAGTGAAGTTTCAAGGCTAGAGTAGTATCATGGTTCTAGACACTATCATGGTTCTACCCACTTGAACATTGACTCTTCACAGTTTTCTCCTGCTCTACGAGCTCTGATACATTTTGACCCATGGACTGAATTTAGAATGACTTTTAGAGATGAGGCCAAACTGTCAAAATCCTACAAGTTTTCCTGTCCTCTTAACCTAAAGCTCTTCTGGATTCTTGCTCACTTCTCTTCCAGGTCTTCCCACAGTAAATTTGTGTCAGCCTTTTCTGCAGAGGTGGAGTTTTAATGCCTTCTCAAAGAGCTACCTTCAATCATATTATTCTCTTGATTCTACTCCAACTTTCTAACCTTAACCAGCCATTCAAAAGCTTGTTTTTTTGTACCTTGGAGATGAAAGGGAAAAAACTCTGTCAGGCTTTCTGCTTTGTGTACATGAATTATAAATTTTAGTAATTTTAGTCTGAATTTCTAATTCATCATCAGAAGGAGATAATATTTCCTGAAGATATGTTTATTTTTATAAGTTTATCTGGTTAATATTGTGAATTGTCAAATAATTGTCATATAATATGAATTATTTGGTAGGATTGTCATATAATAAACAGTACATATTAAAAGTCATCATATAATTTGGTAGGTTTTGACAAATATATACACCCATAAATTCATTACTACAATCAGTAAATGAACATTTTTGTCACTCCCCAAAACTTTCTTCTACTTTCAGTTCCCAGACAACCACTGATCTGATTTCTGTTGCTATAGGTAGTTTATATTTACAAATATCTTATGCAAATTTAATCAAAAAGTATATAATCTTTTTCTAGCTTCTTTCATTCAGTATGGTTTTGAGTTCATCCACATTGTTGTATGGGTCAGTACTTAGTTCTTTTTATTTGTGAGTAGTTGTCCATTGAATAGATATACCACAATTTGTTTATCTATTTATCTGTTGTTGATAGGCACTTGGGTCATTTCCAGTTTTGAATTCTTTCGGATAAAGCTTATATGGACATGGATGCACAAGTCTTTGTATAGACTTACATATATAGCAGATTTATTTTTAACTTTTAAAGAAACTGACAAAGTATTTTTTAAAGTGCCTAGAACATTTTGTATTCTGACCAGAAGTGCACGAGAGTTCCAGTTGCTTCATATTCTTGCCAAAACTTGGTATGTCAATTCTTTCACTTTTGGCCATTATACAGGTAGTGTAGTGGTATTGTATTGTGGTTTTAATTAGTATTTCTGTTACTTACAATGTCAAAAATGTTTTTATATCTTTATTGCATATTTTCTACTGTCTACTCCCAAATGTTCAGCTATTTCTTAGTTTGGTGATTTTTGTTGTTATTGAATTATAAAAGCTCTTTATATATTATGCATATAAATAATTTGTGTAACATAAGTATTGCAAATATTTTTTCTTGCAGTGTGTCTTACTATTGTTTTCTAAATGGTATCTTTTAAAGAACTAAAGTTTTAAATTTTGATGAAGTCCAATATATTATTTTTTTTTCTTTCGTGGCTCAAGCTTCTTTGGTTCTATTAAAGAAACTTTTCCTATTCCAAGTTCATAATGATTATATCCTAGTTTTTCTTTGAGTAATATTTTTAGTTCTAAATATTATTTGAAATTGGATTGATTTTCTTTTATTTTGGTCTGTACAGACCTTCGATTGATGAAACATCATTTATTGAAAAGACACTCCGTTATCGCCATTGAATTATCTTGACACTTTTGCCATAATCTAAATGACCACATCTATGTAAGCCTATTTCTACACTCTCTATTTTGTTCAGTTGGTCAATATATATATCTTTTAGCCAGTAGAAAATTGTCTTGATTGTGGTAGCTTTATATTTAGTCTTAAAGTTTTATATTAAAGTCCTCTAAACTTTTTCTTCTTTGGGCATATTTTTTGTACCAGTCCTTCATGTGCTTTAGATTTGTGTTCCATGTTCTCCTTGTTAGAAGTTAATAAGCTCTAGAGTATCCATTATTCATAATTGCAGAGCTCAAAATATTTTGAACTGTATATCTAAGGAGATTTTCCTCTTTTCTAATGTGATCTGCAGTTCGGAAAGGAACATTTTTTTCTCTCTTCCTCACATACCCTTAAATTGAGCTTTTGTAATAAGGAATTTTTATAGTCCTTGGACTTTTTTTCAATAAAATAATGTTAAAGTTCTCCTCCTGGTAAGGGATGGAATATACAATTGATGGGCAGAGACTTGTTAAGAGTTAGGACATCTTCAACATCACCTTGTCGTCTGTGCTATCATAATTCCTTAAGTAGCTTTGAAGAAAAACATGATTGGACAAAAGTGTTCAGCTAGAATTATGGAAGCCAACATCAAGAGGTAAATGTACTGTCAAAGAAGATGGTAGTGAGATACAGGTTCTGAGAACAAAAAGCAAGATTAGTAAAGAGTCACTGAGAGGATAAACAGAAAACCAAAATCCCTGGAATATTGATCCTATAACTGTTTTCTGTTTATTTACTTTTGGGTACTAAATGGAAGGAATAGTACATTTAAAGTAGCAAGAATATTGGGACACCTGGTGGCTCACTCAGTTAAGTGTCTAACTCTTAGTTTTGGCTCAGGTCATGATCTCATAGTTCTTGAGTTCAAGCCCCATGTCAGGCTCTGTGCTGACAGAACAGACCCTGCTTGGGATTCACTCTCTCCTCTCTGCCCCTTTCCTGCTTATGCTTTCTCTCTCAAAATTAATAAATAAACATTTAAAAAATGTTTAAAAAATAAAGTAGCAAGATATTGAGGTGCCTGGCTGACTCAGTTAATTAAGTGCTCAACGCTTGGTTTTGGCTCAGGGAATGATCTTGCAGTTTATGAGTTTGGGTCCCATGTTGTGCTCCATGGTGATAGTGTGGAGCCTGCTTGGGATTCTCTCTCTCTCCCCCCACCCCTGCTCCTTTCCTGCCCATGTTCTCTCTCTCTCTCAAAATGAATAAATAATCTTTAAAAAATTAAGTTGCAAGAAACATACTATAACTTATTTTCTTTGTTTTTTAAAGTATAATTTATTGTCAAATTGGTTTCCATACAGCACCCAGTGCTCATCCCAACAAGTGCCCTCCTCAATGCCAATCACCCACTTTCCCCTTGCCCCCACCCCCCATCAACCCTCAGTTTGTTCTCAGTATTTATAACTTATAATTACTAAGTACTCATTCCACATGCCAGATATTGCTCTAAGCATTTGCATGAAGGAACCTATACAATCCTCAGAACAGCCCAATGACGTTGATTTGTTAAGTAGCTCATTTTGGAAAACCAAAATACAGACAGGCATCACACAACTCCATCTTTCTCCATAACTAGTAATGGAGAAAGAGTGTTGAGGAATGTGAGGCCTAGATTTGAACCCAAGTAGCTACAAAGCCCTCTGCTATTATCTGCCTTGCTAGGTAACCTTTTCAGATTGGAGAGAAACACGTCTCATGCTCAGTTTTTCTTTAGATTTACTGGTAGTTCTTTTATTGACTAGTATTCCAGTAATTTTTTTTTGGTGGTCTATGTATTAAACAATTTCATCTGATTCCAAAATCAGGTTAATTTGTATAGAGTAATAAGTCATGCAAAATTCATGATTCTGAAGAGCTTTAACCTATTAATTCAAGGTCAGATTTAGGCTGTCTCTTATAAGTATCAAAAGATTTGTGAAAACCCTATCTTTATGAATCTTATTCTTTCTTTTCTTTTAATGTTTATTTATTTTTTTGAGAGAGCTAGTGAGCAGGGGAGGGGCAGAGAGATTGGGAGAGAGAATCCCAAGCAGGCTCTGCACTGTCAGCTTGGAACCGGATGTGGTGCTAGATCTCACAAACCCTGAGATCAGAACCTGAGCTGAAACCCAGAGTCAGATGTTTAACCAACTGAGCCACCCACGAGATGCTGAATCTGACTCTTTCTAATAGGTCTCATACATTTTACAAGCATATACATACCCTTGGCCCTTTGACAATAATGAAGCCTGGGAATGCAAAATTCTGTATTGGATTTGACCTGGGTAGGATGTCTTTTGCTATACTATAGCCATATTCATTCTTACATTTTCTCTGCATTGCTCCTAAACTGGAGACATCTTTAAAGTTTTACTATTTTAGTAATATAAAATATCCTTTTATGCCAGTTTTCTAAGAAAGCTTATTTAGGACTAAAGTGATCTTCCTTAATGGAAAATTCTGAAAAAGAAATACCCTGGACCTCACTGAAATGTATGAATACATAGAGATTCAAGATAAGTTCTTCAATGACACTGCAATGAAGTATCTGAACTTTCACTAAGGATGTCTACAGCCATATTTTCTTGTTACTTGGAACTGGCTTTGGGTCACGAATTGGGAATACAAATTGGTATCATCTTCTCTAGGGTTTAGTTCTTTGAAAGTATTTGCACATCAACAAAGGAGAGTGCTAAAATAACTATCTATTTTTTATCCTCCAAAATTTTTTAGATATTTTCAGAAGATCTACTTCCACTCTGAGTTCTAAAATGAGTATTGTCTTGTGGATAGGACCATGGACTTTGCAGTAAAATTTGAAACTGCATCTGCTTTTATGTGGATAGTGATCACATTTCAAAATTTCTACTGCTTGTAAGCAAAATGATAAGAACCATAAATAATAATTGTCATGATGATGAAGTTTACTTATCAATTACCATATATATTATTTTCAATCTCACAACAGCATAGTTACCTGTGAAAGTAGAAAAAAAAATTAAACTTGAAAAGGAAAAGAAAAAAACTCAGAAACTTGACTAGATTGGTAATGGGCTTGGAGCAGAGCCCAGATATTGGACTGAGGCTGTCCAATTCAGTGTCATTTGATATAGCATCATTTTTGTTGACTTAATGTAGGGCCGGGCATAATAGGCACCAGAAATGGATTTGCCAAGAAGCTAATAAAACTGAACTGTAGGACCCCTCAGTTGCAGGAACACCTTTCAAAGCTCTGTACCTAAACTTGTATTTATACTTTTGCCTTCCTTTTCTTATAAGTGGCCCTACAGATCATGTAAGTTTTAGACTGGATCAACCTCAGCTAGTCATCCTATAAATGTTAGCTCTCATTATTGTAAGCATCCACTTACTATTGCTGCTTATTAGAATATTCATGGGGTTTGCACAACTTCTCATCTACTCTCTTCTCTACTTCTTGTTTGCCAACAACGTGTACCTTCAGTCCATTCTTTGTTTACCTGGCATTCTCTGTAAGGCTTCCTACCTATAGGCTAACTTAAACAGAGATATATGTATGTAGAAGGATTTGTCAGATGTGCAGTGCAAACTATAAATGAGTTCTTATCTTTGCTATCATTAGTCACGTGATTTTGAGAAGATGTTCTAAAGAGATGCATCCTCTAGTTGCCTCTCCCATCTCACTCCTCACTACCTCTATAGTCTACCATTTTCATACTGAATAAAATACTCAGTGTTCTGTAAATGTAGCATGGCCTTGAAATCTATATAACAGTAATGAAAAATACATTGAAAGTCTTTGTTATTATTATCATAACAATAATTATACCAGAAAGTGATTACTGATGTAGTCATAAGCTAAATGAATGACCTACATTATTTGATAATTATAAAATCTTGTGAGATTGCAATTTGATTCTCATTTTATAAATAATGAAACAAAGTCTTGGAGGGATTAAATGACTTACTGAAGGTCACATAATAGGTGGTAGAGTCAAGATTGGAACTCAGAACTGTGACCCCCAAGTCCTTGATCCAACCTCCATACCCTCTGAGGTCCTTCTACCCAACATTACTCAGACCCCTAGTATCTTGACTCTGCTACATAAAGTATGGGTATAAATAGTAAATTGATTCGGGGGGAAGAACCTCGAAAAACTAAACTCTTTATGTCTGAAGTATTCAGACAAATCATGGAGTTAATTATATATTCTAAAATTATGCAAATAATCTTTTTAGTTGTGAATTAATCAATGTTAATCACTTGAAAAATAGCTTGTAAGTTCTTTTTTTTTCCTAGAGATATGTCAAAGTAGTTTAAATTCTCTTAGTAAGCTTCCTTTTTAAAAATTGCATTTTTTTTTTTCCTGAGAGATGAAGACTACTTGAGTTATTTTGGTGTTGAGCAACAGTCACAGTAGGTGATTAAATTAGAGGCAGGTGTAAAACCCCTAAGAGTTAGCAGTACTCTGTTTTCTGATCACTAGAGTTATGGATCAGCAGAAAATTTCTGACACTTGAATGCTTTCCTTTTGTGTAACAGGAAAAGAAATTAATGTGACTTCCTATTTAGAAAGAAGAGTTAATAAAGGAATAGAATGAACATTGGAGGAGGAAGATACGGATCATCTGCTTATTTGAATGTAAACACAACACATTCTAGGCTGTGGGTGTTTCAAATGCATGCTAAGAAAAAATGCAAGTAGAGCAAAGGAAATGGCAATCCTCTTATTAGCAAACAGTAAGCCTAGTAGTAACTCCCCATTCATTTTCCCATCCAAGTACTAACCAGGCCTGACCCTGCTTAGCTTCCAAGAGCAGATGAGATTGGGAGCATTCAGGGTGGTATGTCCATAGACTCCCCATTCATTTTCAAAAGACCCTGTTCTAGTGACTTTAAGTAAAGTTTCTGAAGGTCCTCCGGTTAGAATGAAGCTCATTCTAGTTTGCTATTGACTTTCATAATTTTGTCAAAACAATAGAGCTGCACTAATGTATAACATGGGAAATGCTTCAAGTACATCATGAAAAGGAAATCTGACTCTGGTAATGTCTGGACATGTTACGTTGCTGTTTTTTGTCTTTCAGATATGTTTAGAGATGTATTTTCAATCTGCCTTTTGCAGCACAGGTATATATATTTTTTTCTCCTCAGTAATATATCAAAATAGATGAGATTTGAGTATCAGAAACTATTGGTAACATGTAAACACCTAAAACTGATTGCTGTTATACATCTGATGGCTTTTGGTATGTTTATGATTTTTTTCTTTACTTCTAAGAAGTGGATTAAATTTTTTCTGCACTAATTTTTTTGAAAAATAATGTTCTGAAATATAAATATTTGTTTGACTTTATGGTTTTTACATTCTATGGTTCTTAAGTTCAACAGCTTTATATGATTTGAAAGGCAAGATTAATTGTTATACTCAGATATGGTTGCGTTTATCCACTGGGTACTAATAAATTGGATGTACCTAGGGTCTGATTCTTCCTGGATCAGAATGAATCATACTGAAGGACCTGCAAATTAAGTTTCATAAGCAAAAGCTAATAACCTTACAATATATTGGAATCCTCTCTTCCCAGGGTGGCTAAGGATGGAAAGACTTTAGCTGTCAGATCCTGCCAGCTCTAGGAAAGATTCTGCAAGTACATTTGTTTTCAGGTAAAGTCTTACATGAATCTTTTAAACAAAGATTCATTTTATTGGTATATTAGTACTCCAGGATGTCTTTTACCTTGCAACCACAGATGTGTCTAAAAAACCCAGTGCATTCAGGTCACAGTTATAAACACAGTTATATATGATAAATAAAATTCAGGTTTTTCAAGGTAAAAGATAATGAAAAGATTTAGATTTAGGAGAATTACATTTCAGGTAAAACAATACTATCAAAATGAACTATAAAATGACATCATTAAAAATATCTAGCTGTGTTTTTATTTTTAAAATGTGCACAATACACAAGTCACATATAGATGCTCAATAAATCCTTACTGATTGAGCCTTGATGACAAGAGGTTTATTTAGTAACCTAGGAAATCAAAATTCACCATTTTGAGGGCACACAGAAGAAACATTTCAATGAATAGGAAGTGAGGGCTATATTTCCCCAAAGCTAGTTTGACTAATTGATTTTGTAATCCTAAAAGTTTACCAATAATTTCAACTTTGTTTCAGATGACTAAAAAAACAAAATATCCTAAAATGAGGAGGCAGGACATGGGATGTTTGAAATTTGCACTTTGCATTTATTATAGTAACTTTATTTTTATTTATATAGGTATACAGATTTGCTTCTTGTTTTGCTGACACCTTATTATGAAGATAAATGAAATCTAAGAAACTTGCAGTGCAAGTATTTATGGAGACTATGGTATTTGAGGTTTGTCAGTTTCACAACTAGCTCCATTACCAAACCTTCTGACTCTTATTTATATGCCTACAACAATACACCTAGATCCACTATACAAAAGACAAAACTCAGCCTTGTCTTTTGCTTCCACCAGAAATCTAATCACATCCAAGGAGGGTCACAGTGTGACGTATGTACTAGCCTTGACCCTACTTTTATTTTCTTGGAAATGATATAAGATGACCAGTTCATTCTGATTTACCCAGAACTATCCTAGTTTTAAAACTAAAAATTCTGTTCCAGAGGGCAAACCAGAGTGTTGGTTACCCCAGATTCCCTCATTCTAGGGGCATTCTGAATCCTGCTATTCCTGTTTTATAAACCTCTTGATACACATACTGTGGCTCGCATATTCTACCTTTTCCAGACATTCATGAATTCAGGGGAATATTTTTTTAAATTTCTCTTTGAGTGAAAAATAAAAGCACCATTTCCTTAGCAAGGGTTGTTGCACGCATTTTTATCTGAGACAGAGAAAAAGCATGGTATTTACTTGAGGCTTCTGTGACTCATGCTCCTCCTTAGTGGTTGGGCAAGGATTTCCCCAAGTTGCTTTCTGGGAGAAAATGTCTCCTAGTAGTTTATGTATGGTGGGCAGTCATGCCTACCCTATAGGGATCCCACTCTGGATGGGTCAATGAGAGGTCACTCTGTCAATAAATCCTCAGTGGAGGATTCAGGAAGACTGGAGAATATACATTTGTTGTTATATCGAACTCATCAGTGGATTTTTAAAAATGATCTAGAGGGCAGGCTGAATTCTTAGCTTGGGTCTTTGGCCACCCTTTTGTCATATTAGACCCAGAGCCTCAACCCCTATGTCTAAGTCTTACACGGAGAAGAAACAGTATCATATGGATATCTTACCCATTTTCTCTGTCTCCTGCTAAGTGAATGTGATGCTGTGCCCATCCAGTTTCTTTTGAGTCCAGAAAACTTATAACTATGGCCTCTGCCACATTGCCTGACCTTAATTTTAGAACAAATGAAGAAAATTGGCTCAGAGAAAAAGCATATTTCAAGACAGATCTTTAGTCCCTAATGAAAGTTTAGCATAGTGACAGAGACTGCACAATGAGTCGTTGACCATTGCTTGTTCCTATGGGCACACAGCTAGGTCATACTTTCCAGTCTCCATTACAATTCAATGTGTGACTGAGTTCCAGCCAATAGAATATGAATGGAAGTGATGTCACTTTCAGGACTAGTCCATGAAAACCTGCCATTTACTATTCTCCATGTTATTTCCCTTTCCTGGCTTGATGCAGATGATTATAGCCATCTTAAAATTGACATGTTGAAGATTCAGAGCTACAAGATGGGCAAGGGCCCCTAAACATTTGTTTGAAGGAAAGATGCCTTAAAACAGGAATACCCACAGTGAATATTCTGAGTGAGATATACAATTCAATTTCATCAATTTATGAAACTTCTGAGTTTTGTCTATACAACACCTAGTGTTACTTTAAATAATACACATAGCCATTAAAGGAAGATTCTAGAACCAGGCTGCTAGAAGTCAAGTCTTGGCTATTCTATATGCTGTCTTTATGTTCTTGAGCAAATATCTTAAACTTTTTGTGCCTTAGTTCTCTTACCATTAAAGTAGAAATGTTGATGGGTACCTACTTCATAGAGTTGCTGTGAGGATTAAATTGTTTATTACATATAAAGCACTTACAACAGAGTCTGGCATTTAAAATGTACTATGTAAGTGTTATTATTTCATGAGACTGAGTTTATTTATTTATTTTTTTAACATTTATTTATTATTGAGAGACTGAGAGAGTGTGAGAGGGAAGGGCAGAGAGAGAGGAGACACAGAATCCAAAGCAGGCTGCAGGCTCCAGCCTCCAAGATGTCAGCCCATAGTCCGATGCAAGACTCGAACTCACGAACCGTGAAATCATGACCTGAGGCGAAGCTGGACGCATAACCGACGAGCCACCCAGGCGCCCCAATGAGACTGAGTTTCAACAGTAATTTTTATGCATATGTTTTTCCAAAGCAGCTTTTATTTTTTTTCTTATTACTGGCCTTAATTTTTCAACATTGCTACATTGGATCTTATTTGAGAGTCACTTGTGTCCATGTTTCAAGGCTTTAAAACTACTGTGTCTCCCTCTCTCTCTGTCCCTCCCCCACTCGTGCTCTGTCTCTCTCTGTCTCAAAAATGAATAAACTACAAAGAAATTTTTTTTTAAAACTATATATATCATTGCCAGATTCTGCCACTCTCTCACAATTGTCATTGTTTCTCCAGTTTTTAAAACAATCTACTGAGATATAATTCACACACCACACAATTCAACTCTTTAAACTCTACAGTTCATTGTCTTTTGTATATCCACAAAGCTGTCTGTTGGTCACCATTATTAGTTTTTTTTCTCTATCTCTGAGGACTACTACTGCCGGAGGCTGGCTCCAGACAGGTCCAGGGATCCCCGAAGGATGGACGGTGTCAGAGAGGAAGAGAGTGAGAGAGCCCCAAGATTCTTTCTGATCACCAGGCAGGCATCTCTGCTCTGACTGGGGCTCAACTTTATTTTATAATTGTTTGGGGGATGGCACAGAAGTGGCATTTGCCTTAGACAATGATTTCTGATGACAAACTTCTTTGATATGTAAGAATTTCCCAGAACATAGATTTGTAGAAGACTCCTGCATAACCTTTATCAATAGTGATTGAGGTAGGTGATTTAGATGCTTATCCTATGGGGAAGGAAGGTATCTTTAGCATACAAGACAATGTTTTTAGTATAAAAAGGGTGAAGTTAGTCTTTTGTGGGCAGGGGTCAATAGCATGTTTAAGGAAAAGTACTAAGAAAAACAGGTCTTTCAAGAAACACCTTTGCTCCCATAATCACAAATGAAGAAGTTCCTCAATAGGTTCCTTCACAGGGAGCAATTGGCATATTCAAGACCAGAATAAGTCACTCACAAATGCCTTGGGGGGGTGGGAGGGGGTCAGTGCTCCAAGCAGAAACAATTGGGTGGGGGTGGATATCTGTCCTTAACTCTAAATTAGGCTCTTTGTCTCAGGACCAGACTCAATTGTAACTCTTGTGTTCTTAGCCCCCTTTATTATGTAAGTCTTGGATCTGCAAGGCCCATAGGAAGAGCCTTTTGACAATCATCCACAGTGCTTTCATCTGAAATCTCTTTTGAAAAGGCAGGAATATGCTTTTCCTTATGAGGGATCTGTGTGGGGAATATTGGTCTGATCTGGAATATTGTGAGGCCTGGTCAGTACCAGCAGCCTCATTTCCAACATGAGCCAGTAGTAGCAGAAGGAGATACCAGTTTTTGTTTCTCATGGCAGGAGCTGTGCAAATGTTGCCATTTCCTCGCTGTGATCTTCATCCAGTGAGGCCAGTGCGGCTCCCAGCATACTACGTCCATAATATTTTAGGAGCTTGCTACAACAATGACCCCGAATTCTAAATTGTTGAGTGCATTCACTGGATTCCCTACTGGAATCTAGGACCTCTAAGAGTTTTTAGCTCTGACAAATGGTTCCGGCAGCCAGTTGTTAGCTATTGAGCCTTAAGGGATTACTGTTTTGTTAAAGGAAGTGGGTCCAGGTACTTTTTTTTTTACTCCTATCCCCCACCTTTATTGCGATATTATTGACATATAACATGCAGGTTTAAGGTATGCAATGTGATGATTTGATACACACATATATTGCAAAACTATTACCACAATAAGTTTAGGTAACACCTTCATGTTTATCACTTACACACCTAAAAATGGTGTGTAAGTGATAAACATTTAAAATCTACTATCTTAACTTTCAAGTTTATAATGCAGTATCATTAATTGGAGTCACAATGCTGTACATTAGATTCCTGAGACTTTTTCTCATAGGTGGGAATTTGTACACTTTGATTAAGATCTCCCATTTCTCCCAATCCCCAGCCTCTGATAACCACCATTCTATTCTCTGTGAGTTTGACTGTTTTAACTGCATGTAAGTGAGAACATATGGTATTGTATTTCTATATGACTCATTTCATTGCACAAAATGCACTCAGTCATTGCATGGTGTTGCAAAAGGCAGAATTCCTTCTTTTTTGTGGCCGAATGACATTCCATTATATGTATACAATTGATTTTCTTTACTCATTTATCCACTGATCGATGCATAGGTTGTTTCCATGTTTTAGCTTTTGTGAATAATGCTGCAAGAATCATAGGGTACAGATATCTCTTGGAGGTAGGGTTTTCATTTCCTTTGGATGTATACCCAGAAGTGAGATGGCTGGATCATATGGTAGTTCCATTTTTAACTTTTTGAGGAAACTTCATATTATTTTTCAGAATGTTTATACCAATTTACATTCAGGATAAGACTCTTTATCAGTTCAAAGTGTCTGCCATGATGTACTAATTTTTCCCTTTGAGGAAAGACTCCAATTTTTTAAGTAACTTTTTGTTAGTCACTGCTAGATTAATATTCAACTTTTGGCTTGAAATTTTCCACTTGATTTATTCATTCCAGTAAGTCATATAATAAACTTCATTATTTCTCTGAACCACTTAATATAAAATAGTTCTTTCCCTGTCAAGGCTGTAATTCTACTTTCAGAGTAGTTTCAGTAACTTTTCAGACTACTCAGTAGTATTCCAAGGATTATGCATGCAATAAAAAGGAAGACGAGCTCTTGATATAACACCTGGGTTGTTATTTAAGTTCCTAACTCTAGTTGTTAGTTCAAAAATTCTAGATGAGCCACCAATTATAAGCCAAAATTCCAAAGGGTCTTCCTTGCACAGATGGATACAGCCTTGACTCAAGGCCTATGGCTTTTCCCTGAATTCAGCACTTCCTGACCCTGAGGCTAAGTGCATTCTGCAAGGAAACATTTACACAAAGATATGTGGTGGTTTACTTAAAACCCTCATTTCCGTTTTACTTCCTTAGCTTCCCAGGTGTCTCTATCTTTGAAGTCAAATAGACTGATCTGCCTCTTATTGACCTTGCCAGAAACTCTTTCTCAAGCACATTGTGATTTTATGGTTTCACTTAATGTTTGCAAGAAGTAGTAGCAGGTAGAACATCTTATAAAGTGTGGGGTTTCCTCCCTCTAGTTGACTCTGAATTTCCTGCAAGCTGTCCTCTTCATGGTTTAGATGGTTCCATAACAATCAAAAATCCCCACTCGTTATATGGAACCCTCTTTGCTTTTCATAATACTAAGATTTGTAGTCAAGCTTGTGCACTGCAATCGACTACTCCTAGAGATAAACTTGCAGCCAGAAAGATTTTTCAAATGTCCACATCCCCCACCCGTCTCCAGGAAAGTCTAGTGAATAAACTGTTCTCAATCTCTTTATAAAATCAATAACCATCATAGAAAGGCCAGAGAGTTTTCAAACATTTTGAACAGATCTTATGTATTGTAGATATCCAACAATAAAGAAACAATGAACTAGAGACCCACAATACGGTGTGACTTAAAAATTTAATGGAATTTTTGATTTATGTCAAAATAGATTGCATGCCAAAAGACCAGCTTCTGGATTGTGTTACTTTTATCATGATGAAAAATACTATTAAATGTGCCATTGAAAATTAAGTAATGAAATGATTTGACATATGAAAGAAAATTTTAAAATAGTAGTTTTTCTTCCAACTGTCACAACTCATTTAGATACCAATTGTCTGCAATTGCAAATCTCTGAATCCAAATGTCAGCAAATGGCTGCCTGTGGTGGCGAAGATGTCTCTAAGGTGAATATGAATATTAATTGCCAGAGCTGTATCAAGAAAGAGACCTATGATTGGTCTATTCTTTTGTTAGATCAAAAATATGCACAAACATTGGAATATCTGGCAGAAATAAAGACCCAAATCTAAAGCATCCTCAAGAACATTTTAAGTGTGATACTATTCTGAAAACACTTTTCCCTTGTCCATGTATTACATCCCATCTGCTCCATCAATTTTTTTCTGCACACTTCTAGAGACACTGCCAATATATCTGGAAGAAGGAGGAAAAGATAGGAGAGGAATACGTGTTTTTTCAGATTGCCCTGCCTGTCAGTGTGTCATGGTCATATTATCTCACACACAGCTTATGTATTTAAAAATGTCATTTTTGGACACATTTTTATAGAGGAAAACTACTGACGTGTTTGGGAATGGTCCTGACAAACCTTAACAACATCTTTTGTAACTATTATGGACTACAGAGAAAAAGGATAAATCTTTGAGACAGAGGCACTTGGCTTTCTTGTAATAAAAAAATACTACAGAATGATATGTTAAATAAAGATAATAGAGAATATCATATACATATGTAAAAATAAATATTACCTTACATGCTTTTTAAAAATAATAAAATAAGGAAAATATGATTTGGTAGAAACATAGATTAAACCAGTTTTAGAAGATTTTATATTTTATGACATAAAGTAATTGAATACTTGGACAAAAAGTTTGTTCTTATTTTCAAGTATAGAAAAGCATTTTTGAGATAATTAGATTCATTTTTTATTGTAAAATGAATGATTAAAACAAACTACAACAATGTTGGATTTTCCTAGTATTTGTTTAAATCTACGATCAGAAGATTAAAATTCCCATTATTTCACATTGGAATATTCCCTTTTCAGAAACAAACATTTCTTGGGGTGCCTGGGTGGCTCAGTCAGTTAAGCCTCTGACTGACGCAGTTCATGATCTTGCGGTTCATGGGTTCGAGCCCTGCATCGGGCTCTGTGCTGACTGCCAGCTCAGAGCCTGGAGCCTGTTTCAGATTCTGTGTGTCTCTCTCTCTGACCTTCCCCTGCTCACGCTGTTGCTGTTTCTCTCTCTCTCTCTCTCAGAAGTAAATAAAATATTAAAAAATGTTTAAAAAAAGAAACATTTCTCAAATCCATACTAAATATAATATTATTAAGTACTAACATTTCTTCTAAACCTTCTCTGATTTACACTGGAAAGCAGTACATTTTATTAGTTGCTAATAGTTAAAAAAAAATAAACTGTCTCCATAGAGAGCTCTACTGTTCTGTCTCTTCCTCCCTTTTTCTGTGTAACACCCATGGGATTTACACCAGACCTACTCTCTTAATTTTGGTCAGATTCTTTATTCCTTGAGATGAGAGGTAACTGGAGATTTGCATTTATTGAAAGTCCTTTTGGATACTGTTGCAGTGGGCTGAAAAATGACCCCTACAGTTACCAGATCTTCATCCCTGGACCTCATATGGTAACGTATGCTTCTGTAGATGTGATTAAATGAAGAATTTTGAGCTGAGATTATCATAGATTATCTGGGTAGGCCTTAAATGCAATCATATGTATCAAAAAAGTGAGGCAGAGACAGAGTGGATGTACACATGGAGAGGGTGATATGAAGCTGGAGGCAGAAAATGCAGTGATAGAACCATAGGCCAAGGAATATGGGCGTCTACCAGAAGCTGGAAGAAATGTGGAACACATTCTTCCCGAAAGCCTCCAAACACAGCATACCCTGCCAACACTTGTTTCAATCTAGGGAAACCGACTGCAGGCTTTGTTCTCCAGAATAGTAAGAGAATCAGTTTCTGTTATTTTAGGCCAGTTTGTGGTAATTTGTTAACAGCCTCAGGTAAATTAATATACCTGCCATCTATCAAATTTGGTGTAATAAATATATAATTATTTCATATTTTTACTGATCAGATTTCCTTTTTTATGTTTTTTATGTTTTTATTTTATTTTTGAGACAGAGAGAGCCAGAGCACAAGTGGGGAAGGGTGGAGAGAGAGGGAGACACAGAATCTGAAGCAGGATCCAGTCTCTAAGCTGTCGGCACAGAGCCTGACGCTGGGCTCAAACTCACGGACAGTGAGATCATGGCCTAAGCTGAAGTCGGATGCTTCACCAACTGAGCCACGCAGGTGCCCTGCTAATCAAATTTCTGAAACCAGTCTGTTATTATTCAGAATTTTCTTTTTGAAATCCTCTTTGCCAATCAGATAGAGACATGAGAAAACAAATAGAATAGGATATGATTAAAATGTATCAAAACGTGATTCCTTTAGAATGTTTCATAAACAAGATAAGAATAGCCATTTATTTATTAAAGTAAATAAATAAAGTCAGGTTATCCCTAAAATCTACCATAAAATTATATAAATATCACCCAGACCAATTTAACTCACTCACAATTTCTTAGATAATATAGAAAAAGCATGTTTTATCATCACTCACTCACAGTTTCTTAGATTATATAGAAAAAGCATGTTTTATAGAATAAATGTATATATCAAGATTATAATTTTAGACATAATCCTCTTTCAAACAATTAGAGAAAGGTATAATTTATCATATACAATGGTATACAAAAACAAATCTGAAATGAATCAGATTTCTAAAAACCTTTTAAAAATAACTAGATTCTCTTGAAAAATATTTGGCAGAAAGATAATAACATTATATTTATAAATGTGTGAAATACTTTAGAAAGCATATCTATAGAGAGGAGTTCATTTTTTAAAAGATGCTACCACATTCAAAATAATAATTGGTGAACTAGGTGCATAATAAAGTAATTGAAATATTTAAAGAAAAAATATTACAGAAAAATTATAAATTGGAATGAAAAACACTAGAATAAAATTCCATTCAGCTGTTATCAAGCCTTATCAAGTAACCTTAGAAGTTTGGATGTAAATCTTTGCTTTTGCTCAGACCATATTTTAATGTATTGAAGAAGAATTGTTGATATGAACTGTTGGACTGAGAAAAGAAATACAAAAATTCAGTAGCACACCAAAATATTTACTGCATCCACAAATACAGAAGCTTTTAAAGTAGTAGTAAATAGAATTAATTGGTTTACAACAAAAATAATTATACATGAGCAAAATATTTTCCCTGGAATGCACAAATGATTTTATTTCAAATGAGGACAAAAAAGTTAAGAAATCAACAACAATTTAAAAAAATATAAATAGATAACTCAGAAAAAAGAAGCAGTTAAAAACGGAAAGGAATAATCACTATAATTACTCTTCAAGGAAATACAAACTAAAACAACATCTCAGGTTTTCAAGCAGGTTTGCTGCATTTTTTATTTTTTAGTACCAAAAACTCAACAACAGCAAGTAAGTCATGAGATAGACCCTCTCGTACTCTACTTAGGGGAATATCATTTAGAGCAACATATTTAGAAAGTTATTTAGCAATAATTCTTAAAAGTAATAAAATATTTATACCCTTTGACCTAATAATTCTACTTCTGAGAATCTTTCCTAAGAGATTAATTTAAAATGCAGATGCTTTTTGCTCAAAGATATTCATCATAGCATTTTTTGAACATTAGGACTTTGGAAATAAATAACTTTATGTGTTTCAAAGCTGGAAAATAGGTATGGTATGTTACATTTATCTGCTGATTGATTGACTGATTAGTTGTTGGGTTTGGTATATGGATTAAATTTTGCATTTGTTAGAACAAAAAGAATAGCTGAGTTAAAGATATGGATATTAGCAAAAGAGGAAATAATATAATAATATCAGAAAAGGAACATAAATACAGTGTAGGGGTTAACAATGACTATAAATCACTACATATGCATGGCAGGTTCAATAAAGTCCCCCAAATATGTCTACAACCTAACCTCTAGAACCTAAGGCAAAGGGGATTTGCCGGTGTGATTTAAATTAAGGATCTTGGGATGGAGAGATTATCTCGGATTGTACAGTTGGACCGATCTATTCACAAAGTCACTGTAACAGGAGTGAGAAAGGAGTCAGACCGAGTCCAAAAGGATGGGTGATGATAGAAACAATGATTAGAATGATGTACTTTGAAGATGGAGGAAGGGCCACACACAAATCAGGGAATATAGATAGACAGCCCTAGAAGCTGAAAAAGACAAGGAAACAGATTCTCCTCTCAGACTTTCCAGAAAGAACCAACCTTGCTGACATCCTGACTTTAGCCTGATTTTTGACCTCTATTCCTCAGAAATGTAAGATAATCAATTTTTGTTGTTTAAACCCACCAAGTTTATTGTAATCTGTCATAGCAACAGTGCAAAACTAATACAACATATATACAGGCATGTCCGTAAAATATTTAATAGGAAAATTGCTACTCATTAGAAACATTTTTTTTGTGCTTGAGTATAGTTGACACACATTAGTTTCAGATGTACAACCTAGTGATTCAACTTCTTTACATACTGTGAGGTGCTCACAATGGTGTAGTTACCATCTGTCACCATACAACACTGTTAAAATTGGCCATATTCCCTATGCTATGCCTGTTATTCCTGTGACTTCTTCATTCTATAACTGGAAGCCTGTATCTCCCGCTCCTCCTCACTTATTTTGTGCGTTCCCCACCCCCGCCCCTCCAACAACCATCAGTTTGTCCTGTGTATTATAGGTGTGATTCTTCTTGTTTCCTTGTTTATTCATTTGTTTTGTTTTGTAGATTCCATATATAAGTGAAATTGTATCACATAGGATCATTAAGTAAATGTAAATTTACATTGTGGAAGATTTCACTGGAGAAGATAATCAGTGTTCTGATTACAAAATATGTGTGCTAATACTAAGAAGGTCAGGCAGCATGCAGGAAAGGTGACAGATATTGTGTATAAAAGCCCCCGGGGAACATGAGAATGTAAACAAGCTATGTCAGGTAGCATGAAGTGCTCTTTTGAGGCTGTCCAGATTAAGAGTTGAATAAATAGCTGCTTAAAGTATACAAATACTTTCATTATTTTCATGACCTTGTAGTGGCCATGGCAGTCTAAAAACCCCAAATAGCAAACACTTCATAAATTGGATCATTTACAAGCCCATGAAAAATAGATTTATAAAGTGATGATATCAATCATTATTTTATTTTTATGAAATCATTAACATCAAATAAAAAAGCAAGAGACAAAATTGTATGTACAAATGATCTCAACTAAATTACTACAGTATAGATAAAAGCCTAATAGAAAGTGTAAAAGTATTCTGAGTTATGAGATTTATCAATGATCTCTTTGCTACTTAATTATATATTAATTTGTTTCCTAAATTATCTAAAATGCATATGTATTGTATAGTCAGAAATTATGAATCAGTAAAGCTTTTAATTAATAATTTAGTTATATTTGTGCTATAGACTTTTACAGGTATACTTGTTTTACAATTAATATCTATACTGAGAGAAAAGATTATTGTAGGATTTATTTTATCAAACAGCTTTTATAAAATCAACTTTATAGCCACAAACAATGGATGCCTTAGTGGTCCTTTTCTAAAGAAAGTTAGGGCCTCAGCCATCTGAAAACAAAATATACATCAAAATTTTAGAAATTAAAATGTCATAAATTACTATGTGCCAGATGCCAGCATCTTCCAATTTCATATGGTAACTTGTTTAACCCTTAGGACAATCCTATAATTGTTGTAATCCTCATTTAGCAGGTGAGAAAATTGAGGGGCAGAGATATTAAGTAATTCATTAAAAGTGTATGTAGATAATTAATGGTAGAGTAAGGATTCAAATACTGGCATCATAACCCCAGAGTCATACTTTTGTAGCAGGATTCTCACACACAGTCATGATACCAAGGCTTTTCTTTCCAGGAAGCAACTTCATTCATGCAGGCACGGCTCAGTTTTGTCCCTACCCAAAGAACTGAGCCCCGAACGCCACGTGGCATAGTTTTTTTATATTTTCTATTTCTCTGTCTCCCATATACAGTAACACACAAACGTGCAGTCTGATTAAATGGTCTCATGTTTCAAGTCATGAGGGATGTTGTCACTTATGCCTACAGCCAGATTGCCTTGAAGTTTTCTTTTTTTTTTTTCTTTTTCCTTTCCTTAGGGTGGGGACCCTACCACACTCTAAATTCCCTTATTTCTTAACTCTAAAATCCTTACAAGTACAATTTTAGAATGAAAATTTAAGAGAATGAATTTTAATGTCTTCAATTATGAAATTTTGTGGTATATACTATTTTTTGGTGCTTTGTTTCTATATAAAACGTATAACTATTAAACAAGAGAAGATCTTGTTTTTATCAATAATAAATTACATAAATATATATTATATGTTATTTAAATATAAACATACACACATTATACTTTTCTTATATCTGCTTTTTCCCACTGATCCTCATTCACTGCAATGTCATAAAATATTCTGCATGCATACCTGTTAACTCCATCTGTTTTGTTGGAGAATTAAAATTTACATAGGAGTAGAACTGACCCAGATTGTACAAATCAGTTTCTCAGCCCAAGAAGTAGGGAATGGGACTCAGTATACATGACAATTTAAAATCTAACAACAGGTTGGGCCCTTTGGGTCTATTATACTTAGAAAAACAGATACCATCTATCTGTTGACAGAGAAAAAAATCAGGTGAAGAGAACCTGCACCCAAAGGCTTTTGGGAAGCAAATGGGATGCACAGTTCATACTCCCGACACCCCCATCCCTCCTCCAAGCTGGCCTCTGCTTTGTGCTGCAGACTCTCAGGAAAGTTGCTTGGAATACTTAGGGGAAATATACCTCCTTCAGACTGTGCGGGGTTCCTGTTACTTCTGTCTGAATGATCCCATCTTGATATAATTTTGAAGAGGAAATGTTTATTTTAAAGAACTATAAAAAAGAATTTTAAAATAATTTCCTTCTGCCAGCAATCTCAATAAATTCAGCATTTTGTTTCAAATTGCTTTAACAATTGGGGTGCCTGGGTGGCTCAGTTGGTTAAGCGTCGTCCAACTTCAGCTCAGGTCATGATCTCACGGTTTGTGGGTTCTGTGGGTTCAAGCCCCACATTGGGCTCTGTTCTGACAGCTCAGAGCCTGGATCCTGTCTTTGGATTCTGTGTCTCCTTATTTCTCTGACCCTCCCCTGCTCATGCTGTCTCTATCTATCTTTCTCAAAAATAAATAAAACATTAAAAAAATTTAAATTGCTTCAACAAAAAATTAAATAATATGCCTAAAGATAACTCGGAGTTTGTCCATTGGTTAGTTTTCATTAAGGGAATAGAGTCATACGTTTTGTTTTAAATGCATTTTAATGTGTATAAGGCAGATAATGAATGGTATTCTCACCCAGTTTTTTTTTGGGGGGGGTTGTATTTAGAAGTGCTAGATTGATATTATTTTTGAGTATAATGGATGGTTTTATGTCATAAGGGAAATTCAATTAGATATAAAAATAGAATGTTTTTAGACTAAGTTTATTTTAAAAAGTAATTCTAATACATTTTTACTGCACTCTGTGTAAACCTCATTATACAGGTATAACATTTAGGAATTAAAATGAAAAGGATTTATTTGCTTTATAATGCCCTCTAGTTTTTTTTTCATATCAGCAAATTACATTCATATAGAAAATTAGGGAAATATTAGAAATGAAATGAAAGTCATATATATCCCTTTCACATAAAGACAAACATTTTAAATTATTTAATGTATTTTCAATCAGCCTTTGTTTCTGTATGAATCTGTAATCTCTTTAGTAAACATTGGTGGTATAGAGATAGTTTTAATCATGCTTTTTCACTTAATATACTTACAAATGTTTCCTTTATTATTATTACTTTTCCAAACCACATATATTATTAAAAGTTCTTAAAGATTCAACTCTGCAAATACTTCTAGTTTGGGACATTTATCTGTTTAAAACTAGTATTAATACTCCAATAAACATCATTGTACATTAAAAACCATCAACATAAGATACTTTGCTTTCAATGGCTTCCACTGTGGGGTTTTTTTTTGTAAGATTCATTTTACCAAAAATTGGGAATGTGTATATCAGAATACTTTGTCTTGTATCATCTAAGCCTAGGAGTAATTTATGTCTATTTTAGACCACTGTTATGTTTAATATTTTCTTGAAAATCATGCCATATTGAACATTTGCAGAATTTGGCAAGGGTTTCTACTTATTTTTACAATTTAAAATATGTTTATTCCCTTACCAATAAGTGTCAAATGTTGTCATATGCTACAATTTTGAGATAGGCTTCAAGATCATACTGAATAGACACTTAAATATTTATGAAATAAAAAGATCAACTATGAGCTACAATTAAAATGAATCTTTTGTTGGGGCTTCTGGGGGACCCAGTTGAGCCTCTGACTTCAGCTCAGGTCATAATCTCACATTTTGTGAGTTTGAGCCACATTGGGCTCTGTGCTGTCAGCTCAGAGCCTGGAGTCTGCTTTGGATTCTGTGTCTCCCTCTCTATCTGCCCCTCCCCTGTGTGTACTCTGTCTCTTTCTGTCTCTCTCTCTCAAAATAAATAAACATTAAAAAAATTTAAAAAGGAACCTTTCATTAATATGAGATTACTTAAAAGATAGGGTAAAACATATGGCAAATCACAATACATCTAATCCAGCCAGTTATATTTTATACATGAAACACTGAGATTGTATACATGTATACAAAAACAACCTATTTGAAAAATTAAATTGATATTAGATTCCTAGTGCCTAAATATGCCTTATTGTTTCTTGGAAAGAAAGATTCAATTAAATTTTTTTCACTGTGCAGTTATAAACTGAGTATCCTGAATTTAATTGTCATGTATGTAAGTTTTAACAGGTTTATTACCTGTCAAAGGAAAGTAGCATGAACAAAAGTAGATAGGAGCTTAGAAATTCCTTATGTATCTTTATATTTTAAATAATAAGTAGTATTTGATGATAATAGGCAATATATAAGACATTTTATATTGTGCATGTTGGTCCCTCCTCCTATATTGTGAGTAGATTAATTAACCAACAATACAACTGAGTACTATGATCAGGAAAGTATTTAATAAAATTTTTTGATTATTTATTCTGAAGGAGAAAACACAAATGGTGGAGGGGCAGAGAGAGAGAGGGAAAGAGAGACTCTGAGCACGAATCCTACTGTGAGAGAGGGAAAGAGAGACTCTGAGCACGAATCCTACTGTGGGGCTCGAAACCACAAACCATGAGTTCATGACCTAACCTGAAGTCAGACGCTTAACCAACTGAGTCACCCAGTTGCCACAATTCAGAAAGTAGTTAATGGCATTATTTGTTGAAAGGAATAAGGTATTCTCAAGTACTATGGTGCATTTGCTTTTCAGCCTGGAACTCAAGTGAAAGTGAATATTCTGCCAAAAGAAGATTTTAAAATTATTGACTATAATATCAGGCATGCTAAATTATTGGCCACCAGTTGCTCAGTCTAGAAAGACTGAGCTCTAGCATCACTGATTCCTTCTTAATAAGAAATAAAGCAAGTACATAGCAATTAATGGGAGACTAGAAAGGAGTAAAGCTTGCTATGCACTTCAATTCATAAAGATACACTATTTAAAATAAATTGTGGAGGGATGCCTGGCTCATCTCATGGCTGGTAAGTTCGAGACTTGTGTCGGGCTCAGTGCTGACAGCTTAGAGCCTGGAGCCGGCTTCAGATTCTGTGTCTTCCTCTCTCTCTACCCTTTCCCCGCTTATGCTCAGTGTCTCTCTCTCTCTCTCTCTCAAAAATAATAAACATTAAAAAAATTTAAATGAATTGTAGGTGAAAGACTACAAGCTAAGCAACTGGGCTCAGAACAGAATGATATTCAACTGCAAAAGAGAAGGTACCCAATGTTGACAAAACACCGAAAATGACCACCAAACTAAGGCGAAGAAAAGAGACTAGATTCCAAATTGAACCAGAGTAGAGAATTCTGACATGAACTATCATCCAGTTATCAGTGAAGAATAGACATTTATATCAGAATGCCATTAAGGAATATTTATGCTGTTTTTAGATGCATAGCTTTGTAAAATATTCATATACAGAATTATATGTGTATATCACACACACACACACACACACACACACCTCCATAATTTCCTTTTTTGTTTAAAACAAAACAAAAATGAGATGTGCCTGGGTGGCTCAGCGATTAAGCATCTGACTTGATTTTTGGCTCAGGTCATGATCTTATGGTTGGTTGGATCGATCCCCCTGCCATCTCCCTTCTCTCAGGAGTAACATCCCCACTTCATTTTCAGGGCTTTTTTGTATTTCATTGCATGCCATCTGTGTCCTGTTCTTTCTAGCATGTTCTTTGGCTGACCAAAGCTTTGGCAATTGGTAAATCTGTTCTGGGACATCAACTCTTGATTGGAGTTATAGAACCATTTTTCAGAGTTTGAGCACTTTCTTTTTAACCAAATCAGTTCAAGATCTGACTTTCAATAGAATCAGCATAAAAATGTTAAGGATTTACTGTCAGAATTAATAGACTTTGCATAACTCTTAACACTAAGCATGTATTCAGTGCTTGACCATTAATTAGATAGCCTTCAGGAAAACGAACTGTTCACAGAAGGAAATAGTAACAACACAGAAAAATGGAGAAATATTTAACACGTCCCAAGTTTCAGGGCATTTAAAATATCAAATGTTACCTGCCAATTGACATTTTAGTTCAAGAACACTGGAAAAACCATTATGCAAACAGATGTTCTGAGGTGGTAACTTTGTAAAAAGATATTAGGTAAGAAGAGGAAGTTTTTCTCAGGCTCAAGTTACTTGTTCACATTAATGGATAATTTCAGATAATTTTAGTACTACTCTTATAGCTTCAAGCACTCCCTCTCTCTAATAAGAAGAATTTTCCCGTGTATGTATTATGTTAGTTTATTTGTGGTGTCTTTAATATTTCAAAAAAATTATTTTAATCTGGCCATTTGTAGCAACATGGATGGAACTGGAGGGTGTTATGCTGAGCGAAGTAATTCAGGCAGAGAAGGACAGATACCATATGTTTGCACGTATAGGAGGATTAGGAGGAACTTAACGGAGGACCATGGTGGAAAAGAAGGGGGAAAGTAATTGGGGAGAGGGAGGGAGGCAAACCATAAGAGACTCCTGAATGCTGAGAACAACCTGAGGGCTGATGAGGGTGAGGGAGAGGGGAAGGGGGGTGATGGGCGTGGAGGAGGGCACTTGTTGAGATGAGCACTGGGTGTTATATGGAAATCAACTTGATAATAAACTATTTTAAAAAAGCACAAAAAAAGAAACTGCTAAATGAATTGCAGTTCATGTATACAATGGGGAGGTGTGCATCTCATAAAGACAATGAATGATATTTCACGGTGTCTGTTTCCAGAGCCATGAGGCATATGTGCAAAATAAAATTGTTACATGAAAAAAAGCAGATACAAAAAAATTTTCTCCCCACTCACATTCAGAAATTGTTATGTCCAATTCTTTGCAAGAGGTTACCTAAAAGAGTACTTACAGAGTACTATTGTTTGAATTTTTGGTGGATATCAGGGGTGTATGGAGGGAGGGAGATTCCTTTGTCTAGGCAGGAAAAGTTTTGCTCACACTGCCTCTCTGCCTTATGATCTAGAAACCCAAAAGGGTTCTACCTCTGTAATATCAAATTCAAAATTAATCTTTCAGACTCTAGCCTTGCAACATGCCAAGTCATTCATTTAGTTAATTCTAGCACTCATTTTTCAACCTCATCATAACCTTCAATAACTGCATTTTTCTACATCAGCATTCATTTGGTATAATTATCTATCAAATGCCTACTCTGTACTATACCTGCTTCCAGACACTAGGAATAAGTGCTAAACAAAACATGCAAACTATTCCCTCAAGGCCATATTTTAGAGAGAGAAGCAAATAAAAAAATAAATATATACTATAAATTTGGGTGGAAATGAGTAATATAAAACATCTAGCAGAATAATGGTATATAGAAAGTGATGGGGGTAAGTGTAGCTCTTCTAAATGGAGTGTAATTATTAGCTTTTGCCACCATATTGTTGCAAAACAAAATAAATTAAAAACTTCAGTGGCTTATAACAGAAGTATCTGCCTGCTGGATGGAGTTAGGTTGTCTAGGTTGGGCTTGGCTAGACTTGCTTCCATGCTTCATTCTCCATGTTTTTTAATAGGGTCCAGTTCTTCGTGTTTTTCAATCTCCTTAAATAAGCAGCTATCCATGCTTTGCACTTTTCATCGCAAAAGCTAGGAATACAAGAGAAAGACTAATTGGACAATCATATTCTGAGCCTTTTTTTTTTTTTTTGCTGAGTCTGCTACTATCCTCTTGGCTAAAATTGGCTACATGGCCAGACTCAAAATCAAGGGGCAGAAAAATACAGTCTACTCAGCATAAGGCCATGCAAAGTTGTAGCTATATGAAAGTGAAGAATGTGGAAAAGTGTAGCAAAGTGAAAAGTTGAGACCAATTCTGTTCTCCATTTTGAATCGATGGGAAAATTGCTTTGAAATTCCATTCAAGACCTGAATTAGATGAATGAACAACTAATGTGAATAACAGAGTAGTACATGCCAGGCAGTAGGAAAAGCAATTATAAAAGCTTAGAAGTAAGGACAAGTTAAAGAGACAGCAATTTGTTGTGGTAGAAATGGAGTAAGTGTTTGGAAGAATAGTAGAATATAAAGTTAATAGGTACTCAATGTTGAAATCATTGCAAACTTTGAAGTCCTTGGAAATAAATTTGTTTTTTTAAAGGAAATTCTTTTTTATAACTTTTTTCCAAAGTTTATTTATTTATTTTGAAACAGACAGAAAGAGCACAAGTTGGGGAGGAACAGAGAAGGAGGGAGGCAGAGGATTTCAAACCAGCTCTCTGCTGACAGAAGATAACTGGATGTGGGAATGGAACTCACAAACCATGAGACAATGACCTGAGCTGAAGTCAGAAGCTTAACTGACTGAGACACTCCAAATTTGGGTTTTATTCTAAGTTCATTGGAAAGCCTTTGGGAAGTTCTGAGCCGGAAATAATTGTGATCAAATTTCTGTTACTAAAAAACCACATGTAGCTAGGTAGAAATTGACTCTATGTGGGCAAAAATGTAAGGAGAACAGTCTATTAAGGGATTTTTGTAGAAATACAAGGGAGAACAGGTAATGACTCATATTAGGGTGTTTATAATAGAGATGATAGGAATAGAATTCTTGATACATATTGCTGAAAAGACTAATATTATATGATGATGGTTTGGGCATGAGATGTCAAAGAAAGAGAAGATTCAAAAATGACTGCTAAGTAATTTAGTTTAAGCCACTTGGTAAGTGATGTGCCCATTTATTAAATGGGAAAAACCCAAGGAAGAATGGGGTTGGTGAAAGAATTGAGAATTTGCTTTACATAGCTTATGTTTGAGGTGATTTTTGTTCATCTACAATTTTATGTGTCAAGAGAGTGAGGACAAAAGAAATTTGTGTTAAAGATACAAATCTGGAAGCTATCAGAAAATAGATGGTATTTAAATCCTTAAGACTTGGTGAAATCATTTAAGAAATAAGAAGAGTTCAATGATTCAGTTCTGGGTGCTTCCAAAATTTTCATTCAAAAGGAAGTGATGGAACACTAAAGTGATACTAACAAATGTCTGGTAAGGCAGAAACAAATGCAAAGATATGTGGTGTTCTGGAACCCAAGGGAAAAAAAGGAATTTCAAGAAAGAGAGTGATGAACTTGTGTCAATTGTTGCTTGAGGGATCTAGGAAGACGAGGACTGAGACTTATTCATTGATACTTAGCAAGATAGAAATCATGAATCCTTTTCACAGGAGAAATTTCTGTGGAATGGTGGGGCTGAAACTTTATTCAAATGTATTAAAAAGAGAGAATCAGAAGTAAGCTAAATCAGAATATCCAGTTCCTTGGAATTCTGCCAGAATTTTAACTCCCAGCTGCTTTAACATTTACTTTATTCCTTACTTTATTTCCTGTCCATTCTAGATCATATGATCAGAGTTTTCAATCAGTTTTAATTGCCTTACAATCTTGCTATTTCACTTGGATACCACCCCCCAAAACCCCCAAATCTTGACCAACTACCTCCTCTTTATTTTTATGTTCAGGCAATTAAGCCCTGCTGAAGGAAATCACAAACTCACATAGACTGATGCCTTGAAGAATTCATATCATCAATACCATCTGTCTTTTTCCCTATGTTCTCCTAGTTATTTGTCTCTCTTCTATTCTGCACATCTATAATTTACTTGGTCTACATATAATCTTTCCATTTATAATCTCTCTTGAGAAAGAAGTGTCCCTTCTTATAATTTATCTATCCCATTCTTATGTATCCTCCTACCTCCTCAGTCATCTTGCTACATCAATTATCTCTTTTCCTGTATCTTCAAAATCACTCCCCTCACTGGCTCTGCTCCATCAGCATTTAAATATTCTCAATTACTTTCCATCACAAATATAATGTTTTCCCATCTCTCTTTCTACACCCATCTTTCACTCACCTTGCAACAGGGGCCAAATTTCTTAAAAGGACTGTCTCCCCTTATTATGGTCATATCTTATACCCCTTTCCTATACTATTCCTGTAGTCTGGAATCCTCTCTCATCTCCCCACTACCTTAAAACTTTCTTGTGATCATAACCAGTAACTTTACTTAAATATCAGGATGCCTTGGAAATCTAATTTGATTTTTTTATCCTAGCACTTGACAATGTAGAATACTCTTCCTGAAATGTTCTTCTTAGTTGGCTTCTATGATGTCACACTTATTTGGTCTCTTCTTGTCTTTCTGGGTGCTCTAGGTAAACATCACAGCTGATTCTTCCCCCTTTTTTATGTGTTGCATATTGGTAACATATAGTTAACTCACAGGGTTCCATTGACATTTTATTCTTTTCTCCCTTTGTGTTCTATTACTCTATGAACTCATTGATTCCTAACTTTCATTATTGCTGGGAGCCGCACCAGCCTCTCTGGATGGCAGTCACAGCAAGGAAATGGCAGTGTTTGCACAGCTCCTGCCATGAGAAATGAAAACTGGTATCTCTTTCTGCTACTACTGGCTCATGTTGGAAATAAGCCTGCTGGTATTGACCAGGCCGCACAATATTCCAGATCAGACCAATATTGCGAACACAGATACCTCATAAGGAAAAGCATATTCCTGCCTTTACAAAAGAGATTTTAGATGAAAGCTCTGTGGATGATTGTCAAAAGGCTCTTCCTATGGGCCTTGCAGATCCAAGACTTAGATAACAAGGGGGGTTAAGAACACAAGAGTTACAATTGAGTCTGGCCCCAAGACAAAGAGCCTAATTTAGAGTTCAGGAACAGATAAGGGCAGAACTTAAGTTAATACTTACACCTTCTGCTAACTGGTGACGTATGGCAGTCCCTTCCCCAAGGCCTACTTTCTGCAAACACCCTCCCTTACAGGGGTGGCTGGGATGAGGATAGATAAGAGTAGCTAACACATAACCCAAAAACAAAGGTCGACACAGTTAAGGCCTCCATGGTGTTTACACATTTGGCATCAAGTCAAAAAGGTTTTCATAAACAACTTATTAACCAGTTTTAAAACATTCGTCCTCTTGTGAACCAGACGGAATGACTCCTAGCCCATCTATACACTTAACCTATGACCTAACCTTAGCATTATTAACTTAGAACAAATATGTACCCTGTCTTTTACTAAGAACACCCTGTTAATTCATTAGTTATAAGATTGACTTAACCTCACTCTAATTGGAATAGTTCTGCAAGAATATTTCTGTAAAACCTGCTTCTGTACACTTTCCAAAGCATCTTATCCCAAAGAGTTATCCATTGTAAAAATTCCTTTTTATGATGTCATGCTATTGTTTGACCTATAAATAAAGACACCAAAACCGACAGGACAGAGATTTCTGCCTGATCAGAAAGAATCTCGGTGCTCTCTCACTCTCTCTCTCTCACTGACTCTGTCCATCCTTCAGAGACCCCTGGACCTGCTGGAGCTGGCCTCCGGCACATTATCATTTATATTATAACTCACAAACGTATCTTTCCAGACATGTATATTTAACAATCTCCTGAATATCTTCACTGGGCTGTTCCTTTGACAATCTAAGTTCAACAAGAACATCATCTTGACTCTCTTCTCAGAAACCTGACTCTTCTCTAAGATCCTCTAAGTCAATGATAAGAGCCACCATGCATCTAAATGCCTAATTAAAAAAAATGGATCAAAATTACTCCCTTTGTTCACTCTCTCACCTAATCAACCAAATCCTATTGATTCTATAAAACCTGCAAATTTCTGGATTCATTCAATTCTATCCATCTACCAGCTCAAGAAAGCTATCAGCTCTCTTCTGGATTTCTTCAACAGCTCTCTAAACTCAGTTTCCTGTGTTTAGTCTCAGCCCTCCCATTTGTCTATCATGCAAATATAATGATCTCATTTGCTGTTTTACACTTTTCAATGTCTTTGATTTTTTTTTTTTTTTTGCCTTGGTAGATTTCAAACCTCTTTGGACTTGCTACATACTATGTAGTTTTTGGAGCACTCTTCCTCCTTCATCTCTTATTCTTCTAGCATCTAACTATATCCTACTTATCTTTAAGGTTTCCTCTAACATGTCATTACTTCCTGGGAATTTCTCATCTTTCAAATTCTGACTTACTCTGTTTATAGCACTTATCATATTGAATTATATAAATCATATATGACTAGTTTCTTTAGCACGTATGTATAAAGGTATATTAACACTGACACACGTTTCTTGTTTTTGCCAACACTTATGCCCATAGAATCTCTCCTTCTGTTAAAATTTCAGAAAACCTTGGAAATGAGTTAGAGCATTAGTCAGTAGATATTTTTCTAAAGGCCACTGTTATGCCAGGCAATACTTGAGGCTCCAGGAATGGCAAAGGGAAAATGGAATGCCCACAGAATTATGAGGTAGTCAATAAACATGCAAATATACACATAATTTCAGGTATAGATAAATGCTGAAAGCAGTCAAACAAGAAAATCTGGCAGACTGACTAACTGGAGTCCAGAGACGGAAGAGAAAAGGGTGTCATTTTACTTTAGAGAGCTCTGAATTAGTGCCTGAATGGTGAGGCAGCCATACAATGATTTGGAGAAAGAAAACTCCAAGCCAAAAGAACATACTGGTATCTTGGCATGAAAATAAGTTTGGCATATTTGAAGGCAGAAATGAGGCTCTCGTAGCAGCAGCATTAGTCAGAGGGATGAAAAAGAGCAGTTCAGAGAGTTACTTATGGCCATGTCATGCAGGGCCTCATAGGCATGGAAGGAGTTTGGATTTTATTCTGGTTGCAGTGGGAAATCATTAAGGAGTTTGAGCTGGACAGTGATATAGTTCCATCATTTGTTCATGAGTTTTTGTGAGGTGAGAGGACTTGCATGTTCTCACAAACTAACATCTTCTGTTTAATCAAATGGTAGATAAGGCTCTAGGTCCTTTAGAGCCTTCAGAATGAAATGGCTAAGGAACAAACTTGCAAATTAAATTAAATTAAATTAAAGCTTCCCAATTTTTGTTGCTTCTCAAAAACGGACTCTGTTGTATCATTATGCTAATAGATTTTTTCTTTTTTATTTAAATGTTTATTTATTTATTTATTTTTGAGATGGAGAGAGAAGAAAGAGAGAGGAGAAAGAGAAGGGAAAGTACAAGTGGGGGATGGGCCAAGAGAGAGGGAGATACAGAATCTGAAGCAGTCTCGAGACTGAGCTGTCAGCACAGAGCCCAATGTGTGGCTTGAAGCCTGGTACCAGGGGATCGTGACCTGAGCTGAAGTCAGACACTTAACAGCCTAAGCCACCCAGGCACCCCTCATTATGTTAATAACTTTCTGCCTTCTGGGAGTGAAGAAGGAGTAACGGCACAGAAAAGGTCACTCTGTTTCTCCAGTGTTCATCTGGTGCTGCTTCACATGCCATAATATCTTTGAAGCTGGGACTGTGACTTGTTTGCCATTGTATCCCCAGACCTGGCACAGTGCCTGGATAAGACTCAGGTACTGTTTGCAATTGTTATTGATTAATGGAGGCAGAGGGGAGAATTTTAAATTCTCCCCAGGAAGGTTGCTCCTCATGGAATCTACATGTATGCCTCAGTGGCCATCACCAATTTCCCTGAAAGAATGGTCCATAGCTCACTGCAATCTCCCAACATTGAGTATAAATTACTATGTCTTCTTGGAAGATTTGAGCTTTCATTTCTTGAACCACAACTAGGTGAGGACTCACTGTTGCTTGAATTTACTTAGATACCAACGCAGGGCAAAAACAAAACAAAACAAACAAAACACACACACACACACACACACACACACACAAAACACACAAAAAAAATTAAAGTGAACTTGAAGATTGGATTGAAAAAGGCTTTTTTTTTTGGCATTTGCATTTGGAAGTGTGAATGACAGGATCTAGAGTTCTAGGGTAGGATAGTGATTGACAGTAATGAGTAACAATTCGGAAAAGAGAAACATATTGCTAGAGTCACAAAACCTGTAATGCCCCAAACATTTTCCATCTTTGAAAAATTGGCTCTTTTTGCATTATCTTTTTTTTTTAATCAGATGAGTTGTAGCTGCCATTCTCAGCTCAGTTTCTTTTGCATTTGTGCTCATGAAAAAACAAAACTGCAAAGCACAAAAGCTCTACATTTATACGTTCAGATGAAAAGCTGAAAACCCAAACACAGAAAGATATTGACAGCCCTGACAGATCCATCTCTGGCTTTAACAGTCAAAAATGGTTGCATGGAAACACTAACAGTCAAAAATAACTTCTTTTGTTACAAAAAATAATGAGGAAGCGTTGAATTGAAAGGCTTTGGGACCCAACCGAGTATCACAAAGATTATTCTAAAGTTTTGGACCTGACATTTTGTTTACTAATTTTCATTCTAAACTTCTCAAAATGAGCCTCAGAGAAATTTGCTTCCCAGGTTGCTAATTTAACTAGAGAATTGAAAACTGGGACTTTCCCACCATGGCTCTTTAAAACACTTAATTCTAATTTTTTTCCTACTGTGATTGATACCCTGGAGTCTTCCCATAACTCTCTCCCCACCTTCCTAGATCAGTGCTGAGAGTTCTGGCTCTGCTTTTCAGCACACTTTCTTGGCTCTATCTTCATCCCAGTCATGGCCTCCTTGGCAGCTGAATTCTCATTTGTTTTCAGTGCTACTATATGTCATAGTTTCATAAAAACAGGGTAGGATGGTTAAATACTTAAAGGCACTTTTTAAGATTCAGGAAATAGACTCAGAGTTATGGTTCTGTGAAACCATCAAACTGGCTATTTAGGAAAGATTTTTTAAAAGTGGTTGTTTAATGGAATTTCTCATGTTCTAGTGAGATATATTGGAAGCCTATAGCAAGACTTATTTCTCAAAAAGTTTGACTTGTTTTTAAAAAAATGGACATTGTAACCATTTAAGAAGGATTGAAATTCAGCAGAACTCATTTCCCCATATCTATAAATAACTGTTTATTGAAATTTACCCTCTCACAAATTCTATTTCCTTCCTACCTACAAAGCTCTGTCTGAATAAGTGCCCATTCCTCATTAATATTCATTGGAATTATTTTGTTCCCTAATTTTTTTTCCTGTTTCTTTCTCTATTTCCAAGCATATTGGTACACCTTGGGGGAACTAAGAGTCATTAATTTTTGATCCACCTTTGAAATTTCAGCTGTCTTGTGTACTTTTACCAGACTGATTCTCTGCCTTTTTTTTTTTTTTTTTTTTTTTGGCTCAGACTGAGCTTTCTTTAGCAGAAGACAACAGTTTAATTGATGACGTTTGGTTAATGAGTTAGTATTTCAGAAGTTAAATAAAACCTGAGGCCATGTAATCCCTACCCAGGCCTTCATCCTTACAAAAAATAACGTCAAATTGTTCACGGTTTTCTAAGCTCCTTCTAACATGCATCATTGTACTGTGGTATAATTTTTCAATTAATCAACATGAATCTGTATTTTTTTCAATGTATTCATCAAATATTAACTTTACTGGGCCTAACCTCACAGGAACCCTAGAGTAGCATGAATTATGGAAATGAGAATAATTTGACTGGGAGAACTCTGGAAGGTTTTTCTTGGCTGCTTGACATAGCTCATACCATGGGATCACACTTAATCAAGAAAGGAGAAGCTTCATGAAGATTTTATAAGATCCCAAATTATATTGATTTCCTTAATATTCTTCCTTCAATTTTATCCTCCCTCCAAATATAATAATCACTTAACAAACGCATGATGTGAAGGGCATATGCTCAAAGGAAAGAATCATCATGTCATCAAAGAACATAACTAGCTGTCACAACCTGACCGCATTTGCAAACATTGCGAATGAGCAGATGGAGCACAGTTCTGTCCTGAGAAGTATGGCTTCTGGAGTTTGAACTGGGTTTGAACTTGGGCGTTGCCATGGGCCAGCTGGATGACTTTGGGAAAATAGCTACTTTCCTCTGTGCCAAAGGTCCCTTACTAGTAAAATAAGGGATAATTATAGCACCTACCTCATAGACTTCCATGTGGATCAAAAACAGTGAATACCCATAGAAGCACTTAGAACAGTGCCTGGTCCATATAGATATTCTCTTCATATTTGTTCTTTGTTATTGATCATTTTGATATGTTTCATCTTATTTTTTGCATTAATATCGATTCTTTAAAATATTCTGTTACAGTATTGTTTACTTTTGATTACTGAGTTCCTTGGCCTTTCCTTAAATTTTGTATCCAAGGTGAGTGTCTCATTCATTTTATCCTAATCTTGACCTTGTCCATAAATTATTGTCATTACTACCTTTCTTGATGCCCCCGATCAAATTTGAAAAGTTCTTTTCTTTCTCCTTCCTTCCTTCCTCTCTTTCTTTCTTTCTTTCTTTCTTTCTTTCTTTCTCTCTTTCTCTCTTTCTCTCTTTCTCTCTTTCTCTCTTTCTCTCTTTCTCTCTTTCTCTCTTTCTTTCTTTCTTTCTTTCTTTCTTTCTTTCTTTCTTTCTTTCTTTCTTTCTTTCTTTCTTTCTTCCTGCCTTCCTGCCTTCCTGCCTTCCTGCCTTCCTGCCTTCCTGCCTTCCTGCCTTCCTTCTTTCTTTTAAGAGTGTGTGAGCAAGAGAAGGGCAGAGAGAGAGTGAAATAGAGAATCTTAAGTAGGTTCCACACCCAGCTCAGAGACCAATGAGGGACTCCATTTGATGACCATAAGATCATGGCCTGAGCAGAAATCAAGAGTCAGATCCTAACCTACTGAACTACCCAGGCTCCCTTTCTTTGGTTTTAACCACTGCAACTGTGAAACCTGTAGTATATGTAGAAGACATATTTTAAAAATATATATGTTGGTGATTTAACACAAAGAAAATAAATGCTCATGCCACCACCACTCAGGTCAAAAACTATAAAACACCATCATCTCAAACACCACCAGCAATTGTATCATTTTCTTTCAAAAACTTGACTTCTTTCCTAATGTTTGTAGCTATTGCTTTCTTGTTTTTTTGATCATTGTTCATCTAAGCATATATTCTCAAATTTTATAATATCCATGTGCCTGCTTGTAAAATTTATACAAATAGAATGATGGTCATGCATTATGTATTCTGTTATGTCTGGCTTTGTTTTTTCAACTTTAGGTTTGTGAGATTTATCCATGTTGTTTGTTGCACAGAGTTGTGGTTTGTTAAATTTCCTGACTAAATAGTGACCCACTGTACAAATATACTAAAATTTATCCATTCTACTGTTCATGAGTATGGAGTTTGTTTTCAAATTTTTTGCGATTACTAGCAATACTACTAGGACTACTCTTTAACAAATCTCTTTGGACACTTATGGTACATGTGCTTGTATTTATCAAATATGTCCTTGAGACTAGAATTAGTATTAATTATGGTTTTACCAAAAATAAACGTGGTTTTAGCAGTTTTCACCTTTAAACTAACTTGTTAAATCTAAGAGTTTATCTGGAGATTATTTTATATTTTCTGTGTACACAACCAAGTCAACTGTGATTATATGATGGTTGTACTTCTCTTCAAATTTTCAAATCTTTCAACATTTTATTATCTCCTTACTACAATACAACCACCATATCTAGTACTATGTTGAATGAAAATGTCTTTGTTTTATTCCCAGTATCACAAGAGAAACTTCCAGCATTTCAGGATTAGATGAGTTGTTTACTCTAGATTTTGTGTAATGGTCATTTGCCAGATTAAGGAAGACCCTTAATATTATCAACACCCACACAAACATCAAAGAACAAAGGTATTATGCTAAGTGAAATAAGTCAGACTGAGAAAGGCAAACACCATATGATTCCACTCATAAGTGGTACCTAGAAAACACACAAACACACACAAATGAATATAAAAAACCAAGAATAAGACGTAAATACAGAGAACAAACTGATGGCTGCTAGAGGGTAGAAAAGTAGGATGTTGGGCAAGATGGGTAAAGGGGAGAGGATGATACAGGCTTCCAGTTATGGAATAAATAAACCACAGGAATTTTAAAAGATGTAGCATAAAGAATGCAGTCAATGATTTTGTAATAAGGATGTAACAGGACAGATGGTAGCTACACTTGTGGTGAACACAGCATAATGTATAAACTTGTTAACTCACTAAATTGTTCACCTGAAACCAAAGTAACATTCTGTGCTAAATGTACTCAAAAAATAGTGTATTAGTATATAAAATATTTTCCTACATTTTATTGAGATGGTCACAGTGTTTTTGTTCCTTATCTGTTTAATGAGCTGAATTATATTAATTATTTGCTAACGTTAAACCAAATTTATATTTTTGGATCAACCCAAATAGGATGGGATGTTTCATCCTTTTGCATATCACTGGGCTAGTTTGCTATTTTTGCTTTGGGGGTTTTTGCATTTATATTTATGAAGAAATTGGGTAGCTTGTAATTTTTCCTTCATGGGATGTTCATATGTGATTTGATATGGTTGTCACGAATATAAAAACATGCATTTGAGTGATAATTCTTCATATATTCTCTGTAAGATTTTGTGTTAACACTGACATTCATTTATCCTTAAACAGTTGATAGAATTCACTAAAGAAGATACTTAGAGTTTTTTCTTTGAGAAAATTTAAATTGTGGACTCATTTATTTTATAGACTATTCGTGTTTTCTGTATCGTCCTTTAATTTTATCATCTTTTTAAAAAGTAAACTTTTGGGGCACTTGGGTGGTTGGTTAAGCATCCAACCTTGGCTAGGTCATGATCTCACAGTTTGTGAGTTCAAGCTCCACATCAAGCTCTGTGCTGACAGCTCAGAGCCTGGAGCCTGCTTCGGATTCTGTGTCTCCCTCTCTCCCTGCCCCTCCCCCGCTCATGCTATGTCTCTGTCCCCAAAATAAATAAAAAACATTAAAAAAGAATAAACTTTTGACCCTACTGCTCTTCTCTACATTCATTTTTTAGTTTTTTAAAGTTTATTTGTTTTTGAGAGAGTGAGAGAGAGCAGGAGCAGGGAGAGGGGGAGAGGAAGAGAGATAGAGAATCTGAAGCAGGCTCTGCACCGACAGTAGAGAGCTCTATGTGGGGCTCAAACTCATGAGCTGTGAGATCATGACCTGCTCCGAAGTTGGATGTTTAACTGACGGAGCCACCCAGGCGCCCCTCATTTTCTAGTTTCTTAATTTCCTGAATTCTCTTTACCCTTTCTTTCCATCTACATTTTCTGTTTCATCCCTTGTTCTCTTTCTGACTTGCTTAAAATGGACATCTAGCTCTCATTCCTTTTATGTATGCATTTATAGCTGTTAATTTCCTTTTATGCATATTTTTCTTTAGTATCATCAGCTTGAGATATTTTAATTTTTCTATTGAAATTTCTTCTTTGACCGAAATATTATTTATATTTCTTAAATTCTGAAAATATGAAGATTTTCTAGTGATAAATCAGTAGAATAAAATATACTAGCAGGGTGCCTGAATGGTTCAGTTGGTTGTCTGACTTTTGATTTTGGCTCAGGTCATAATTACAGTTCATGGGATCAAGCCCCACACTGGGCTCCATGCTCTAAGCACAGGATTCTCTCCCACTTTCTCTGTCCCTCCCCTGCTCAGTTTCTCTCCTTTTCTCTCAAAATGAATAAACTTAAAAAATATATACTCACATAAATATCAACTGGTAAAATAAAACACATATATTTTTGTTCTCTTAAACATGAGTTATTTTATAGGTCAGAACATGAACAATTAAAAAGTTAATAAAAGTTTTATTTTCAGAAGAATGCTTATTTTGCAGTTTAAACTGTACTGTGTAATACCTGTCTTATTATGGTGGTTGCAGTGTTCAAATCTATCTTTCTGATGTTCTTTTGTCTTCTTTAATCAGCTGGTGAGAGGTGTGTAGATTTATCTATTTTCCTCAAAACTTTGTGTACATTTTTTCTTATATAACTCAAGTATATGTTAAGTGCATTCAAATTTGATGTTGTTATGTATTCCCAGTCCATTATAACTTTTTTTTTTGTTATGTAGTAGCCTTCTTTATAGCAATTTATAGCAATGCTTTTTACTTTATAGTTAGTTTTGTCTGGTAGTTAATGTTGTCATTCCTGCTTTATTTGGTTGATACTACAAAGCACATCTTTTTTTAATCTCTTTTTCATTTTTCTGTATTGTTATATTTCAGATGAGTGTTTTACAAACAACATAAAGTTGAGCTTGGTATCGTTAATCCAGTCTGAGTTCTCTTTTAAATGGATCATTAGTTGCTTTACATTTATTATAATTACCAATAATTTTTAGTTTTACCATCTCAGTCATTTCTACTTGTCCTTCCTCCTTTGGGTTCTTTTTCTCTTTTTTGACTTCTTTTAGATTGAGTTTTTTAAAAATTCTTTTTTTCTATTAGCTTGAATAATATACATCCTTAAATTTTTTGTTTGTTTGTTTGTTTTTTATTTTTATTTATTTCTAGGAGAGAGAGAGAGACAGCCTGAGCAGGGGAGGGTCAGAGAGAGAGGGAGTCACAGACTGAAACAGGCTCCAGGCTCTGAGCTGGCAGTCAGCACAGAGCCCGACGCAGGGCTCGAACCCACGAACCGCGAGATCATGACCTAAGCGAAAGTCGGACACTTAACCGACTAAGCCACCCAGGCGCCCCCATCCTTAAATTCTTTTAGTGGTCTTTAGAAAAAGCAATATTCTTCACTTACCAAAGCTTCATTCTAATTGTTATTTTCACTCTGCTTCTGAATGACTCAAGGAGTTTAGAATACTTTACACCATTAAACCAATGTAGTTAATTTTTCTTATATTTTAAAGACTTTAAAGCATCATTGTTGATGTTTTGTATGATCAGTATCCACTCAAATATTCTCATATGCTTACTTTTTATCTTGCTTCTTAATTTTTTTCCAAAGTTTTTTTTATTCTGATTAAACAGTGACTTCTAGACTTTTTTAAAAAAAAATTTATTTATTCATTCTGAGAGAGAGAGAAAGAGAGAGAGAGAGAGAGAGAGAGATAACTAGATGGGGAAGGGCAGAGAGAGGGAGGGAGAAAGAGAGAATCCCAAGCAGGTTCCACACTCCATGCTGAGCTTGCTGCTGGGATACATCTCAGCACTGTGAGATCATGACCTGAGACAAAATCAAGAGTCAGAAGCTTAATCCACTGAGCCACTTAGGTGCTCCAATTCTTTTTTTATCACAGGTATTATGTCTCCATATTTTGTATTTCTAAAAATGTCCTTATTTTATCTTTATATCTGGAAGATATTTGTAGGTAGGAATAGAATTCTCAGTTGTCTTATTTTCTCTAAACATTTTGAAGACGTTGTCTTCTGGCTTAAATTTTCCTGTATAAAAGTCAGCTGTAAGTCTGACTCAGCTGAAGCTTCTTTTTAGGTAACCGCTTTTGTTTTCTCCTGCTGTAATTAGATTTTTTTTCTTTTATCTTTGGTTTTAAGTAGCTTTACTGATGTTCCAGAGGGTGTGGTTTCATTATATTAATTCTTCATAAAGTTCTTCATGCTTCTTGAAACTATGTCTTGATGACATCACTTAAGTTTGGAAAGTTATCAATCATAACCTATTAAAATATGACCTACCTTTTGAGGACTCTGACTATATACCTAATAACATTGTTTCAACCACGTTTGTCTTATACCCTATCATTTCATTTGTATTTTTCAGCCCTTTCTCTGGGCTGAAATATATTTAGTCTGGATATATTTATTTAACTTACCTTTGGCTAGGACTAATCCTCTATATAACCTATTAAATGAATTCTTAATTTCAGTTGTTGTGTTTTTCAGTTATAGGATTCCCATTTTTGGAAGTTTTTATTCTCCTTCCAAAGCTCTCACACTTGTCTTTTATCTTCTTGAGCAAGTAGTATACCTATCTTAAAATCAGTATCTGATATCCCTAATATCAGAGGCTTTTGGAATCTCTCTATTGCTGGTTCATGTTACTGCCTGAGTATTTTTTAAGTTTGTCTTCTAACTATATTTGCAAACACCTGGTAGAAATAATCTGTGAGCCAGGAAATTATTTATCCCCCACCTAGGATCATCATCATCATCATTTTGGCTAGGTATCACAGGGAAATACATTTTCAAAATTATCTTAATACAATTTCTGGATTTAATACTATATGAGACTAAGCTGCAGTCTCTGTGGAGGAGTCTTATTTTAGATTCACCTTTTACCCCAAGGTACAGCCTTTCAGGGTTGAGCAGTGCGTGAGTGTGTATGTGTGTGTGTGTGTGTGTGTGTCTGTGTGTGTGTATGAGGGACTGTACTCCAAATGTACTCCAAATCTCTGTTCTCCTCATGCATGAAGACTATCCAAAATCCAAGTAAGTCTAAACTACAGTTGCCCCTTTTGAAATTGCAAATAATCTCAAAAACAGAGAATCTTAACCATAACCTGAGCCAATATCCACACTGGATCACTGCTTATTAATCTTCATTGTTTTATTAATTCAAAATATAGGCTTTTAAAAACATTTTGTCCAGCTTTTCTTGTTGTCTCTGGTGGGGGAATTGGTACTAATTACCTCATCTGACTCTACTGCAAGTGGATTTACTTTTCATGTATAAGCCCATTATACCAGAAAAAGAAAAATTTCTGTGTCATTTAAAGCCACTGAAACCAAATCCAATTTCTTGAGGCATGTTTGTTCAACAGAAATATTCTAATTCAGTTAGGAAAGCCTTTATACAAACATAAAACCATTCAAAATTACCCAGTCTTAAAGGGTTCAAGCAAATAAAGAGGTTAAATCATTTGAAGTTTTTTATCCACATTCATTTTCAGCTCTGGTTCAATATTTATACTGTTACTATTATAACTATATCAAGGGCCTGGCACTATGCTAGGTACTAGAGATACAACATGACTATGAGCAGGATAGATGGAACTCTTGCTTTAATGATCATCAGTTAGAGAGAAGTGAGGAAGGCACCCAAGATTAAATGAGGTAATCTTTGAAAAGTGCTTAGCACAGTTCCTGACATATAACACATGTTTAAACACTGTTTCTATTAATACACACAATCATTTCCAAACTGCCCAAAGTTCCTAGGCCCTTTTAGATGCACATCTCACACTGAGTGGATTTATGAAAGTAGGCATGGATGTGCAAACAGATTAGGCATTGGGGAGCTCTTCTCCTAGCCATGTATTTTGATTGTAGAATTTTATTAATTTTAATGCTTGGTTCAATATATAGAAAGATATTTTGAAGTGTCGAGGGGCACACATTTCTCTTTAGCCTCAGTCTCCACTATGGTTTTGTGGAGCAATTGCATGTATGTATGACAGAAATAGAAATGGACAAACCACTGATATAGGTGCTAAAATTGCCAATAAATGAGGAGGCTCGCTGGCACATAAAGAGATGGCAATGAGTAGAAGAAGTATAGTAAATGCATGCATTTTGGAAAAGGGAGATTTATCCTGTTGGAAAGATAATGAGAAATAAGGAGGATGCCCCAAGATTTCTCCCAGCCCCGAGGTACAAGGGAAAATACTGCCCCTGCTTGACAGACTGTGTGAGGACAGGGGTCCTCAGGGTAAGGCCAATCTTCGGAAAAGTACAAAGGTAAAAGGAGAGACTATAATTTCAAGATGGTGCTGTGGCATTATTCATGTATACTTTTCAAGGGAAACAGAAACAACAGATTAGTCCTTGTTCTTTTCCAAACTGTGTATGATGTTGTAGACTAGGGACAACCACATGTTACTTATTTTTCTTTGTTTTAAAAACATTATTATCTCCTCACCATTATGTAAATAAGTAGAGATTATTTAAATTTATTATTTAGCTCTAGGTTCAGGATTATAAACAAATAAACTAACAAATATATAGATCAGATCGAGTATTGTTCATCATCCAGAGATAAATAAAGTGACCAGTTTTCTTTACATTCTTTGGAGAAGAGGTATGCATTTAAAACAAATCTTTTTAATGTTTATTAACTTTTGAGACAGAGAGAGAGAGAGAGACAGAGAGAGAGAGATAGAGCATGAGTGGGGGAGGGACAGAAAGAGAGGGAGACACAGAATTCGAAGCAGGCTCCAGGCTCTGAGCTGTCAGCACACAGCCAGATGTGGGGCTTGAACTCACAGACCATGAGATCATGACCCGAGACAAAGTCAGACACTTAACCAACTGAGCCACCCAGGTGCCCCAGCATGTTTTTAGTTATATGTGAGATAGTGGTATTAATAAGGCAGGACATTGTCTGTCTATCTATCTATCTATCTATCTATCTATCTATCTATCTATCTATCTATCTATCTATATCTATCTAGTCTGGGATGAAGTATATATGATTTATGTGGGGGAGGGGGTGTTTCTGGTCACATACACAATCAGTTTAGTAATCCTTTCACCATCTTCTGACAATAGTATCTTCTTCCTTGGGCAATTGTTCCTCCTTTCCCCTTATCCTGGAGGCTTCTGGTAAGGCTTCCAGTCATGAGTACTGAGCCACTCAGGCCATATGAGATTGACTTGGGCCAAACTGACCTATTCTCCAATCTCACAGAGATTGACTGGGAGATGTGCATATGATGTAAGTAATACAGGTCACCAGTTAGGGTCAATCTTTATAATTTTTATATATGAACATTGATAAATAAAACAGCTCTCTCTTTCTTCCCAGGTCATAATCCTGATTAATCTGAGTGAATGTGGGATCTATAACCAGGCTCATAACTTGCCATTCTGCATGGAAAATATCTTTATAAAGTGGGGAATAATGAAGACATAAAGAGATTAAAATGGAGCTGAAAAATGGAGAAAGTACTGGTAATGTTGTTCACACCCCACGTATTACAAGTATGTATAATCGTCCGCCTCTTTTGGGGATTCAGAATAACAGAAGGGAATTGGAATTTATGATAAGTGGTATTTTTGTTAAAAAGAAACAAAAACAAAAACAACCATCAAAGAGCAATGTGAAGAGCAGAGGGCTAATTGCCGTGGGCTAAAGGGCAAAACTGATGTAAATATGAGCAAGTCACTCGGGCTTCCTGGCTTCTCAGTTCTTTCCCTGCAAAATGACAATAGTACTCTTTCAGTATTTTTAAGATCTTTAAAACTATAAGTGTACATATCCTAGACAGTTCTAAAGTAACTCCACTTTGAAATAAGTGTCCCATCCATCAACAGGTACTTAATAATCTTTTTCTTATAACATTTTATGTTTTTTTCTTCTCCTTTCCTTTGCCTTTAAGTTTTCTGTTAAAAAACAAAAAGTGTGATGCTGCTAGATTAATCCATTACAGTGGAATGTAAATGTAATCAGTGACTAAATCAAACATGTCTCTGGTCCACAACATTTCCAAAGCAGAAACAAAATTATATATCCTTCTAATTTGAAGCAGCTGAAGTAACTGCTGATTTTTACAGTTCCAATGAAATGGTGAATTGTCAGAATTGATTGTCTCTGCAGATTATGATGCTGAACACTTAGGTACAAAGAGTAACAGCAGTCCCAAAGCCAAACTTAGAAGTTCCTAAAAGTTTGGCATTGGAAACACCCCTAATCTGTCCTTTTAGTGATGTCACAACCCTTTCAATTTGTTCTTCTGACTCCTCCCAAGATCATGGCAACTAAGTTCATCATCAGGGCCAACTAGGATAAACTGTAGTGGCTGCATAGAATGTTGTGTTGAAGTTTCCAGACTGTATTCAGCTCTTGGGAGAGAAGGCTAAGATAAATAAAAGGTTTCTTCAAAGGGCAAAATCCTCAAAAACAAGACTTTTGTGATTGTGATGGGTATGTGCCATCCATACATTCCAAACTAACCTAATCTTGTTTTCCAAATGCTATTTGCCTTTTAGTAGAAAACTTTCAAGTTCAATTTCTAAATGATAGGACTGAGCCTTTGACTTATGTACAACAGGCTTCCCCACTGGGTGATACATTTTGGGATGAGAGCACTCTCTACATTACTCTTTGTATCTAACCAACCATCTACTCTACTTATTGGCCATGCCAAGACAGCATGAATTTTAATCCCAAGCGTCTTTTACAACTCCAATTTGTTCCCAGCATGAAGTGCCACTTATATTGGTTTGAATTTCTATTCTAAACTTAGAACCCATGATTTCTGTGTGGGATGTAAAGCTGACAAAACACATAGTTTTTTTCCTAATGCAAATCCTACGTGCATTGGCTTTCAGGTAGTCAGGCTGACACTGTTGGGGGTGTGTAAGACAGAAAAAAGCTCTTGTTAAATAAAAGGGTTAGGAATAAGGAAAGAGGAACAGATCTATTTTGTTAAATGGAATTTTTAGAGACATAGAGCAAATGGTTCTGTTTTGCTTTGAAGGAGATTAAGAAAAAAAAGAAAGTATTTAAAATGAGAGCAGATACATGCTAGGAGGTCAAGGAAAGTGACAATCTGCCAGTTGTGACAACATTTAATTATATTCAAATCAATTATAATATTGAAAATGGAAAACTCTGACTTCAAATGAATAATGAATAGCAAAACCAGACACAGCTCTGAGGTGAAATGTGATTTTCATGAGGATGGGAACATTTAACATTTATACAGCAGTTCATATTCTCAAAGTCATATATCAGTGACAACTGTAAAATACATCTTTAATTTGAATTGATGAAATACTCTGCAGGGGTACATTCAGGTGGTTGTATACTCCCCTCCCTAAATAAAAGGAGACAGACAGAGAGAAGATATTTGGATAAACAGATGCTTAAAACTGCTTATAAAAATGTAAGTCAAATACCCTCACATCCAATCTCTCGAAGTGCTTTAATTCTTGGTAGGTACATCTTTGTTATTCATTCACATAAATATTCATAGAATGTTGCACTCTTCACGTGTTTAGAAGTTAAGGGTAATCCACAGTCTGAATGCAAAAAGATTGATTTATAAATATGACTGTAATCCTTAGACAGTACTTAAAATAAAAGCCATTTAGATCATGCATTTTCTCTCAAGCAGTCATCTCTGCACTGCTCTTCCCATATCCTTGCATTGGTTGAAGTTTAGTGAAAACTTTTCTTGAAGACCACTCTTGCCCAGAGAGTTTAGTCCAACCACCTACTTTCCTGCTCCAGTGTTCAGTCTATTAACATGGCTATGGAGAACTCAAAAATAGTACTATGGAGCGACTTCATTCCTAGTAGAAAATCTTAGTAGGATGTCACTGGCAGCCCTAGCCCTACCACTGTAAGTTCAATATGACCTAGAGTCAAGTTCTCACAGTGGAACAGAGGCAGCAGTATCCATGTCACTTCCAGGCTCCATCCTTGCAAGTGCTTCCCCATGTTGTTGGCTGGAGTGGTAAAGACCAGACCAATTTTGGAAGCCATGTAAAGATGGCGGAGCTGCCATTTTCCTGGATTTCTAAATGGCCCTATGAAGAATATCTGCTCAGTAACTTGGAACACATCCCTGGACTGTGAGCCTGATAGGGATGTAAGTTTTTATTTTGTTTAACATGTGTATTTGGACTTCATTTTGCTTTTACTTCTTTTATGACTCTAACTCATAAATATCTGGAATTGTTGTTATAACCTATGACCTAGCTTAAGGATCATAGCCCAGAGGGCTTCTCAGTAGAACTTAGCAGTTCTTAGAAAGCTACCTTTCTTTTTGCCTCTTCATTTTTGAAAACTTTAGAACTCTCTTCAAGATGTTATTTTAACCTCTATCTAGCCTTTTGTTTCTCAGCAGATGACATTGACTCCTAGGAGAAAATAATGCCATCGGGCATGAATTTCTAAATCTACCCTCTCACAACTCAAAAATTGTCCATATTTGTCCCAAACCGAATTCCTTTTGCTTTACTAAAAAAATTGTTTTCTCTGTAAAAGTATTCTCCACATGAGTCTTAATTTTATCCTTTCATCTGCTTAAAGCTTTCTCTATATTCCTTGTCTTTTCTCTCTCCTATATCATTAATCTTTCTTTCCTTGTTGCTGTATCCCTTCCCTTAAAGAATAAACATGATCAAGTCTCTTTGATCTTTAAAAAATAATCTCCTACTTTACCCTGCATCCCCTTCTAACTGTTAATCATCTCACTTCTTTGCTTTTCATGAAAGCCTCCTTGAAGCATGTTTTGGGTTATTTCATTTTATGATCTCTCAAATGCCCCACATTCTATAATCTGGCTTCTATTTCTTAGCCTCCCTGAAATTATCTTAAGGAAACTGCAATGATCACTTTGTTGTTGAATCCAGTATTTCTAAATGGTAAATTTGATCATTTCATATTTTTGCCTAAAGTACTTCAGTGTCATTCTAAATTAGTGTTAAATCCAAATACCTTAGGATGGATTGTAAGACACTTAAGTAACTGGCTCTTTTTTATTCTCTTGTTTCTTCTGTAGCTTCCTTCAAAGCATGCTGTGACCAAATCTTACTGAAGTATCTAAAGTTAATTATGTTTAAGCCTTTATAATTTTTTCTGAGCTGTTTTCCTGGGTTGTCCCTCTACTTGAGATGCATGTCCTCAATCTATTTATTTAAGTAATTTCTTATACCTCAAGACCCAACTCCAGCATTTCCTTCCTCTTAAAGCCTTTCCTATTGCATCAAAGCTTCTGGGAAACAATGCATGGTGTTTGTTCTACTAGAGAACTTATTACATTGCTTTATAATGTTTCATGTTTCTTTTTCATTCTCTTATTAGACTCTGAGCTCCTTGAGGACAAAATCCATCACTAGAACTGGGCTTAGTCTGAGAGCAGAGTAGAGAGATAATTAATACATGTATTTATTGAGCAGTGAAATAATGACTCTAAGTTATTTATAAATAAGTTCAGAAAGTTAGTGTCTCTAGTTGGTATGCAGTAATTATAAACCAGATATAACAGATTATATTGTTGATAATGCAAAAACATCAAAATGTGAAAAACATGATGATATTGTAAATTTTATCCAAATTAGCAAATAGAAATGTCCATTTAAATTATTTTTAGAGAAAAAGAAATTTGTATCTATGAACTAGTTAACAGATACTATCTTTTATAGAAAAAGGTATTTATGCTTTTTTGTTTTTCTTTTACAAGAAAATTTTAAAAAATACATGAAAAATAGCTTTTGAATAGCAGCTAAGACTACACACTGAAGGTCATATGTAATAGACTGCACAGCAATAATGCAAATTATGGATTCCACATGACCACCTACTACAGGATATGGCAGATCCTTATAAAGAGGGCAGTGATAGTGGACAGAAGCCAGTCATTCAGAGAATAGAATCCCTGAGAAGGAAGGGGCATCCATTGCCTTTGTTAACTGAACACTGAATTGACGTAGACAAACTTCTGAGAGAATGTTTGACAATGTCAAATGTGTGTGAGGAAAGAAGCCTGATATTGGAGACTCAGCTATTCATGAGTCAGAGTTAAAGAGAGGAAAGTTTTTAATTGCACTGGAATGCCTTCTGTCATTTGAAACGAGCTGGATCACACAGTTTCTAAATAATCAGATGGTAAGCCAAACATATGGAAAGACTTTCAACCTTTGGTTAAAGAGATGAGCACAGGCCATTTAGAGAAAATAATGAGGATGGAATGAGATTTTCCATGACACAAATAGAACACAAAATAATTTAAAATGAAGTGAACAGCAGTGCTGAGATGCAGTAAGATTAATGAACTAATAGTTCAATGAGACTTTTTCTTGTGATTTCTGAAGATTAAGTTTATCATGTGAGAGCTTCAGCAGAATTTCTAGGTCATGTGATGGGATTTCAAGGTCAGATGAAAGCAAATGCACTCAATTGGCTTCTAACCTCATATTCAGTGTTCTTAATTTCTTCTATATTTCTTCCTTATAAGGTTTAAGAAGCCAATATTTGGGGCACATGTGTGGCTCAGTCGGTTAAGCGTCTGACTTCGGCTCAGGACATGATCTCACGGTTTGTGGGTTCGAGGCTTGCATTGGGCTCTGTGCTGACAGCTAGCTCAGAGTCTGGAACTTGCTTCAGATTCTGTGTCTCCCTCTCTCTCTCTCTGACCCTTCCCTGCTCACCTTGTCTCTCTCTCTTGCTCAGAAATAAATACAACATTTTTAAAAAGCCAATATTTATTCTTTCAGTATTTAGGTTGTTTTTGCCGAGTTTTTTTCCCACCTACAAAGCTAGAAGTAAAGAGTTTATTTTTTATATATTCATCCTGGTACGCTACCTCAACCAAGGCGGTGGAATAGTAGCTTGCATTTTGTTAGCTCATATATAAAACATTCTTACATTATGACACTCTGTTCCCTACCTCTCCCCTTTATTTCAAAACCATTTAGTGGATTATCTTTGTCTCTTATTAAAATGAACCTGAAAATTTAAGCTTACATAAAAGTGAAACCTATTATTTTGTTAGGATCCAAGTAAAAAACACTTTTAACCCAATTAGGTATCCCACAGATTTATCTACACTCTGTTTAAGAGTGCAATATTGTACAAATTCCTTATTATTTTATTTTTATTTGTCATGAATTCATGTATAGCCTATTCACATAGATGCTGTTTGTATCCATAAATTAAGAAGTAGAAGATCTTGAGAAATAACCATAAACTCTGTTTTCTCTCCAATATCTCCAACCCTTGAGAAATAGATGACTGATAGTAAATAACTATTTATTTTTAATCTTCTCACTACTTTATAAAAAACACACACAAACAAACACATTGGTACAGAACAAGATAAAGTAGAATTGTCTTAAAATGATTGTTTAGAATCTTCAGTTTATTTTATGATTTTTTGGTGGAAACCAAAAATCATCAAACCTTCACCGTTTGCCTCCTGAATCTTTTGAATTCTGAAATTCAGTAACCATATCTTGTTCATAGCCAAATGTAATATATGTCTCACTGAATGTTAGTTCATGATAAGAGCTGACAGAGCAGCCAGATTTTTTAGAAAACATTGCCCTAAGGAAAAATATTTTTGTCTAATAATTTGAACATTTAGCACACCTAGTGTAAATCACAACAGGCGACGTCCAGTATAATCAAGTTGGAGGGGCAGCTTGGACTAAATGGAACATTTAAAAGGAGAATGAACTTTCATGGTTTACCATTGACATATAGAGACCAGGTCAGTGAATAATGCATCAGTAACAGTTACCCCTGTATGCAAAACTGGGGGAAGTCTACCTGTGCAGACCCAGGAAGCTATAAGTGAGAAGAGAGAGCCACACTTTCAGGTCATCTTACAAGAGTCCAATGAACGGGTAATGTCTCCTTTAAAATGAAAATCTCTTTCAAATGAAGAAAGGCAAAAAAGATGATGAAAGTCAAATATATTGTTTGTAATGTTTTATTCTTTGGGTGTCTTGAAGAATGGGGTGTTTACCTTTAGAAAAATGTCAGTTGCTTGGTTTTCGAAAGCTTCAGAGAGTTCCACTTGAAACTCAAAGATAGATCTCATTAATTTAAAATAACTTGAAAGTTGTAAAAACTTTTCAAATGAGAAATATACTGAGAAATATACTGGTTTCTTTATGTCTCATGAGATTCATCGGCTCATCCAACAGATAGATTTACAAAACCTATTATCTTGCAAACATGTATATTCTCTAGAATATGTTTTTACTCCTCTTTCTCCTTCTGGTATGTATTACATGAAATTAGTGATTGGGAATTTAAGAGTAACATCAATCACTAGGAATTTAGTATTCTTGCTCTATATTCTTATTTCAACTTCTTACTAAGTAGGAGTTTGTAACTGTGATTTATTCTTGCTTCAAGCTAGCTGCTTTTATTTAGGCCCTGGCCCATGTAAATTCTTAATGAATTGTACACAAGATTATTATTTTTTCAGTTAGGCACAGTGGAAGACTGTGAAAGTGACAAATGGAGATGGGAGGTGCTAGGTTTTCTTAAATTTGGAAGCACTCTGATGCGATTGAATGGAGATGCCTTTGAAGGTAAAGCGAGGACAAGTCTGCTTTTAGCCTACTTCCTCCTCATCTTCGAAAGCAAGCACTAACCTTGTGCTCCAGGAGGGAGCCAAGAGGAGTTTGCATCCTTCCACCTGCAGGTGACCTAATCTGTACTATTTCCCAGTATCTGCAAATGGCAGTCTGCAACAAAGTCTCACCTCTGGAGGGACAAGTACCAAACTTGTAGTCAAAAGCCTCTAGGCCCCATCCCAGGTGTAGAATTGTTTATAAAATTGTGAGGATTAACTGGGATTATTTCCTCTTTTGTAAATTAAGATTGCTTCCTTATTTATTCTGCAAATATACGAACACTTCCTACATGCGAAGAATTGAGACAGCAAATACAAAAGTGCTGATGTGGGGGGTGGAGGGTGTAATTTTCTGTGGCAATAACTGTTGTAGCTTTCTTCTGAGTCTCAAAATTTAAAACAACATAGTATGACTTTGCTTTATGATCTCTGAAGTTCCTTACAAATCGAAGAGATTCTGACAACCATAGGCAGCAAATTAAGGCTAAAAGTTGAAACTACAAACATTTATTAGGTTGAATACGAGAATAAAATAAAAGGTAAGTATAGTCACCCCTTGATTATTCAAATTGGCTACAGTTTGTGATTATCAATGCCCTTTGATTCTCCTTCCCTTTTCTACCACCAACTATTGAATATTTCTCTGCTCATTAACACCTGTCTAGGAGTGGGAAGGTGAAATGCTAATCAGCCCATTTGGTTAATTGTTAGCTGCTCTCATCCTTTTTCTTCTATTTTCTTGTAGTTGAGGTATGGGAAGGTTGAAGTCTTTTACGAAAATGTTGGCTGTAGATTTCTAAAATCTGTGTCATTTTCCTTTTTTTTTACTCCATACATAAAAATTCGGATATTTTGCTTCAGTAAGAAATTAAAGAGAGTATAAAAATCTAGTAATTCATCAGGTCTCACTCATCACTGTCGCTCTAACTTCACATTACATATTTCTTATTGGTCAATGTCTGGAAAATCTTAACCCCCTACAAGGAAGCTTCAGGATTTAATAGTTAGAAGTTTAAGTGTGCCCCTATATAAATATCTGCACTTGTTAAGTGATTTAGACCAATAGGAAATCAACTTGGGGCAAATGACTGAAGACTACCCTCCCCTTTGCCTCTGGTAGATGTTACAGGACCCTCCCCACACCAAATAAGGTAAGAGGAATGTTCTGAGCATGAAGGACACTAAGAATAAATCTGAGCTATCACAGATAAGATTACTTTCAGCTCTATTTCATGTTTTCTGACATAGACCCCAAGATCTGTAATTATCTTAGGAAAACTGTGTGGGTTTAGACAGTACTTTCTAGTTTTGTTTTGTTTTCTTTTTTTTTTTTTGCCTATCTTTCTTCTGGGCTGGAAAGCTGGTGT
>NW_027527393.1:932614-934968 GCF_008692635.1 Crocuta crocuta | reverse complement strand
ATAGAGTGCCAAAAAAAAAAAAAAGTGCTGAAGAGTCCTAGGGAAATGAGGCTATTTTTGTTCGAAGCTGATACTTCTGCCTGAGCCACAAGTGCAGCTTGGAAAGGGCTCAGGTTGTTTCCAGGGGGAGAACTCTGCAGAGAAGAGACAAAGTTCAACAGGACAACAAAGGAGCAGCAGAAACAGCCAGGAAAACGAAGAGCCCTCACATTTTCACACAGATCCCTTAGCAGAGTTCTCAAATCCTAAAGTATTCTGCAAAGTGCCACTTGACTGGAACTTTTCGCCTGCCTTTTTCTTTCTCCAATCACCATGACTGAGATCACTGCTGAAGGTATTGCTACCATTTTCCAATAGTACCCATTAGGAAAAAAAGGTGGAAATCGATGGTGACATTGACTGTCAGTGTCTCGACTTAAATGTTGCTTTTAGATACTTTCTTAAGCAATGATTCTATACGGGGTTGGAGAAGTGGATTTGGGTGTTGAGAGGTTGAGAGATCCGTGTGTTGGGGGAGAGAAGGGGTTTCTCTGAAATTCTGCATGTGGAAACTGTTGTGTGCTATGTCAAAGGCCCCAGTAAGTACCAATTGTCACCTGCACCTCTATAAATAGCTATGGTCATGTAACGTTATGGGTAACATCTAACCTTGCAAAAATTACAGGGCTTGAAAGGATAGAGGCCACGATGAACTTAAACTGTTGCATTTAATATTGAACTGTGGAAAAATGATTTTGAGTACGTTTGCTTTATGATATTTTAAAATACGAATCTTAAATTTGTTTTTCCTCTCTAATTTCAGTGTATAAATATGCACACACACGTATATAAGATTTATATACAATTTAAGATGTAAGTGTTCCCACAAAATTTGAATATATTTTACTATTGGTAGATAGTCAGAGACAAGGTTTGGAAATGCACAAAATATAGATCAACATGGTTTTAAAATAAAGCAGTTCAAATTCTGATTCTTTTCACACACTCGTGTCTCCTTTGCCTTTACACGATGAACTCTATCTTTCTATTAAAGTAAACATTTTGGGGGTGCCTGGGTGGCTCAGTTGGTTAAGAGTCCGACTTTGGCTCAAGTCATGATCTCACGGTTCATGGGTTTGAGCCCTGCCTCGGGCTGTGTGCTGACGGCTAGCTCAGAGCCTGGAGCCTGTTTCAGATTCTGCATCTCCCCCTCTCTCTATCCCTCCCCTGCTCACGCTATCTTTCTCTCTCTCTCCCAGAAATAAATAAAACATTAAAAAAATTTCAAGTAAATATTTTGTTTCAGTGCTTATTCTGAAAAGGTTTATGCCCTAAAACATAGTTTTTAAATATTCGACCATGGTAGCAATCATTTCACCTATATACAAATATATGAAATATATAAATATATAAAAATATTTGTATTTCTTAGAGTAAAAGGACTCTTTAAAACAACTAAAACATTTTAAATACAGACACAATCCAGTTCTAGCTGGGGTAAAAATCTAGGAGGTGGATCTAAAATTTGCTTCTGACAGCTGTAAGAAAATCAAACAGGTGGTGCTCTCATCAGCTTCCAAGATGAATGCTGTTCTGGTTTGTTTTTAATTAGACACTGAAAAATAGAACGTGTGATTTTGGCTCTTTGTGTAGACATTATTATGGACACACAGTGATTTCAGAGTTGGAGGTTTTCAGTCAATATTTATAAGAAGAGATGTCTTACTTGTATCTTTCACTGAGAAATTATGCTGGCACCCCAAATTAATAAAAACAATTACTGAGGATTCTGTTTATCAGGTATTTTGCTCAGGACTTTATGTGTATTTACTTATTTAAACCTCATGCAATTCAATTAAGTCAGCATTATTATCTCCATTGTGCAGAAATAGAAACTGTAACTCAGATATTCAGTGACTTGCCCAAGACTATCACATTGCCAAGATCAGAAGCCAGCTCCTTTAGTTTTAGTTTGTGTTTTTTTCTTTTTTATAAAAGGATATCAGGTTTGCTCTTTACCAATTTTAGTTCGGAATTAATATAAATAGCAATTTTTCCTATTCCTTAGATATTGTGTATCATGTGGCCTTTAGTTTGTCTTAAAGGGAGCTATCTATAACAACTTCTTGTTTTGCCCTGCACAAGTTATTAAGATACCTATGGGACGCCTGGGTGGCTCAGTCAGTTAAGCATCTGATTTCAGCTCTGGTCATGATCTCGTGGTCTGTGAGTTTGAGTCCTGTGTCAGGCTCTGTGCTGACAACTCAGAGCCTGAAGCCTGCTTGAGATTCTGTCTCCCCTGCTCTCTGCCCCTCCCCTACTCATGCTCTGTCTCCCTCTCAAAAAAAAAAAAAAAAACCCTTATTTTTTTTTTT